>NC_134353.1:58892251-59192251 GCF_048569485.1 Anomaloglossus baeobatrachus
GATCCAAAATAACGTCATTACAGTGACAACCGTCGCGTTGGCCGCTCAGCTCGGCCTGGCCCCCCCCTGCACGGATTGGCCGCTCACCCCGGCCTCCCGCACGCATTAGCCGCCCCCCACACTCATTCCCCGAACGCACACGGAGCCCCGACTCCCAGGTGACTGCTGCACCCCCGGGAGCACACACCGGCAACCCAGCCGAGAGATACCCTTGAGTTGCTGGGATCGTGCCGGAGCTGGGGTACGCTGGTAACCATGGTACACATTGGGTAACCATGGAAATCACTTTGCTTAATTACCCGATTGTGTACCTCGGTTACCAGCGTATGCCAGGTCCCTGCCCATTTAGATCGTTGGTCTCCCGCTGTCAAACACGCCGATGCGTGCTGCACAGCAGCAGACCAACAAACAAAAAATGAACCAGCACTGTAGCTTTGAATAGTTACCTGATGTGTACCATGCTTACTAGCTTACCCCGGATCCCGGCACACGTGTGCCAGAGCCGGCGTACGCTGGTAACCATGGTACACATCGGGTAACTATGGAAACTGCTTTGCATAGTTACCCGTGCCTCGCCCCCGCACACTTTGCCCGCTCTGACATGCCCCTTGCACACTATGCCTGCTTGGCCACGCCTCCGGCACACTGTGCCCGCTCGGCCATGCTCCCCTCAACACATTGGGCACCTATACACCTACCCCCCAGGACTACTCCACCTTTTAGACACCTCCCCCCAAGGACTACTCCACCTATTAGACACCTCCCCCCAGGACTACTCCACCTATTACTATGGGGAGATAAGGTATGCACACCAGTGACTATGTAAGGGGAATACATGAAATAGCAGAAACTGCTGTGTGAATACTGACTTGAAAAATCCAATAGCTATATGTAAGAGTGAAAATGTGAAAAATGGAATCTGCATTACTGCCATGAACATATGAATCAAGAGAAATTTAGCTACTGAATTGATCAATGCAATAGAGCCCCAACACTACGCCAAAGTATTTCTCTACGTTGGGGTCCCTAGCTGTGTGTGTCCTCTCATGCAGTTAAAAAACTTACCGTGTATGGGAAGCTGAGACCCAGGCTATTTATGCGTATGATATGGATTGGCAATAGGTGTGGTTGGGGAGGGTTACTCCACCTATTAGACACCTCTCCCCAAGGACTACGCCACCTATTAGACACCTCCCCCAAGGACTACTCCACCTATTAGACACCTCCCCCTGGACTACTCCACCTATTAGACACCTCCCCCAGGACTACTACTCCTATTAGACTCCTACCCCCAGGACTACTCCTCCTATTAGACCCCTCCCCCAGGACTACTCCTCCTATAAGACTCCTCCCCCAGGACTACTCCTCCTTTTAGACTCCTCCTCCACCAGGACTACTCCTACTATTAAACTCCTCCCCTCCAGGACTACTTCTATTAGACTCCTCCCCCAGGACTACTCCTCCTATTAGACTCCTCTCCCCAGGACTACTCCTATTAGACTCCTCCCCCCAGGACTACTACTCCTATTAGACTCCTCCCCCAGGACTACTCCTCCTATAGGACTCCTCCCCCAGGACTACTCCTCCTTTTAGACTCCTCCTCCACCAGGAGTACTCCTACTATTAGACTCCTCCCCTCCAGGACTCCTCCTATAAGACTCCTCCCCCAGGACTACTCATCCTTTTAGACTCCTCCTCCACCAGGACTACTACTATTATTAGACTCCTCCCCTCCAGGACTACTCCTATTAGACTCCTCCCCCAGGACTACTCCTCCTATTATCCTCCTCTCCCCCTAGGACTACTACTCCTATTATCCTCCTCTCTCCCCAGGACTCCTCCTCCTATTATACTCCTCTCTCCCCAGGACTTCTCCTCCTATTATACTCCTCTCACCCAGGACTACTCCTCCTATTATACTCCTCTCCTCAGGACTCCTCCTCCTATTATCCTCCTCTCCCCCTAGGACTACTACTCCTATTATCCTCCCCTCTCCCCAGGACTCCTCCTCCTATTATACTCCTCTCTCCCCAGGACTACTCCTCCTATTATCCTCCTCTCTCCCAGGACTACTCCTCCTATTTTCCTCCTCTCTCCCCAGGACTACTCCTCCTATTATACTCTCCTCCCCCCGGACTACTCCTCCTATTATACTCCTCTCCCCCAGGACTACTCCTTCTATTATACTCCTCTCCCCCCAGGAATACTCCTCCTATTATACTCCTCTCCCCCAGGACTACTCCTTCTATTATACTCCTCACCTCCAGGACTACTCCTTCTATTATCCTTCTCTCTCCCCAGGACTCTTCCTCCTATTATACTCTCCTCCCCCCAGGACTACTCCGCCTATTATACTCCTCTCCCCCAAGACTACTCCTTCTATTATACTCCTCTCCCCCCAGGAATACTCCTCCTATTATACTCCTCACCTCCAGGACTACTCCTCCTATTATACTCCTCACCTCCAGGACTACTCCTCCTATTATACTCCTCTCTCCCCAGGACTACTCCTCTTATTATACTCCTCTCTCCCCAGGACTTCTCCTATTATACTCCTCTCCCCCCAGGACTAATCCTCCTATTATCCTCCTCTCCCCCCAGGTCTGTTCCTCCTATTATACTTCTCTCCCCCCAGGACTACTCCTCCTATTATACTGCTTTCCCCCCAGGACTACTCCTCCTATTATACTCCTCTCCCCCTAGGACTACTCCTCCTGTTATCCTCCACTCTCCCCAGGACTACTCCTCTTATTATACTCCTCACCTCCAGGACTACTCCTCTTATTATACTCCTCACCCCCCAGGACTACTCCTCCTATTATACTCCTCTCTCCCCACGACTACTCCTCCTATTATACTCCTCTCTCCCCAGGACTACTTCTCCTATTATACTCCTTTCCCCCCAGGACTACTCCTCCTATTATACTCCTCTCTCCCCAGGACTACTCCTCCTATTATACTCCTCTCCCCCCAGGACTACTCCTCCAACACACACACTGCACAAAACATACCTCCCCCCAAAACACACACACACACACCCACACAAACCGCGCAACACACACACATAACGCTGCAGACACACAGTGCTCCACAAACAATGCAACACACACAACGCAACACACAAAGAACACCGCTCTCACACACCCCCACACCCAGACAACACCCAGAACATTTACAGCGCCCTACACAAACACTTGGCAAGTATACACAACATCTATCTATCTATCTATATATATATATATATATATATATATATATATATATATATAAATATAACAAAAATCATACATTAACTACACAATAAATCCTAGAATACCTGATGCCTTAGAATTGGGCCATCTGCTAGTAGAATGTATAAAAGCAGAAGCAGGCAATGCAGCGGCCATTATGTGGTGAATTTGGATAGTGAGAGAACATCACAGCCCACAGCTTAACTAAGGGGAGAGAAAAAGACAATACACTAAATAAACTTTAAGGCTGTGCTTGTACTGTATGGGCAAAAATGCATACATTTTCAAAAATTTACCCAAAAAACTTTTACAGTGATAATGGCAAAAAAACCCTGCAATATATGTGTTAACATGGCTTAAAGATCATGTTTGATAGGATAGCAGGGAAGATTAGTGTGTGAGGGAACAGAGAAAGTGTCATACATTTTTTTTTCAGGGCATTCGGAAGCTTTGGATAACTTCAAAGTCACTGTGAATTAAATTTCCAGAGAAAATTAGTTGAATCGTGTGAATTCAAAATTTAAAAGATTGTCTCATGTCTTCTAAACATTTATAGGGACAGGTAGCATTACAGTTTAGTCCTATTTTTCTTATGTGTTACGGAGTAGCATCTAATACAGGAGTTTAGCTTCGTTACTGACCACATGAATGATGTGTGGCCCTTTTAGGTCCAGACCTTTTGGTACCAGTTCCTCTACTTTGGAGTGGCACGAACCCATGAATGACTCCACTCAACAGAGCAATTGCATCATTAATGAGAATTCTGTATGTATGAATGCAAAAGAGCAGTATGTGTGTCTCTGTATGTATGTATATATGCAGCAGAGCAGTATGTGTGTCTGTATGCATGCATGCAGCAGAGCAGTATGTGTGTGTCTGTATGTATGTATGTATGCAGCAGAGCAGTATGTGTGTGTTTGTATGTATGTACGCATGCAGCAGAGCAGTATGTGTGTGTCTGTATGTATGTATATATGCAGCAGAGCAGTATGTGTGTGTCTGTATGTATGTATATATGCAGCAGAGCAGTATGTGTGTGTCTGTATGTATGTATGTATGCAGCAGATCAGTATGTGTGTGTATGTATGTATATATGCAGCAGAGCAGTATGTGTGTGTCTGTATGTATGTATGCAGCAGAGCAGTATGTGTGTCTGTAGCAGTGTGTGTCTGTCTGTATGTATGTATGCAGCAGAGCAGTATGTGTGTCTGTAGCAGTGTGTGTCTGTATGTGTGTATGCAGCAGCAGTGTGTGTGTGTGTGTGTGTGTGCATGTGTCAGTATGTATGCAGCAGAGCAGTGTGTATCTGTATGTATGCAGCAGAGCAGTGTGTGTCTGTATGTATGTAGCAGAGCTGTGTGTCTGTATGTATGCAGCAGAGCAGTATGTGTGTGTCTGTCTGTATGTATGTATGCAGCAGCAGTGCGTATGTGTCTGTCCGTATGTATGTATGTATGTATGCAGCAGAGCAGTATGTGTGTGTCTGTCTGTATGTATGTATGCAGCAGCAGTGTGTGTGTCCGTATGTATGTATGCAGCAGAGCAGTGTGTGTGTCTGTATGTATGCAATAAAGCAGTGTGTGTGTGTGTCTGTATGTATGCAGCAGAGCAGTGTGTGTCTCTGTATGTATGCAGCAGAGCTGTGTGTCTGTAGGCATGTATGATGTGTATCTCTGTATGTCAGTGTATATGATTGTATAGATTTGTCTGTTTATATGTATTTTTGTGAGTTTGTCTTAAAATATGTATATGTACGTGTACGTATCTGTGTATGTGTGTGTGTCTGTGTGTTTATGGGGCCCACTGGGACTCTTCCGCCCGGGGCCCACAAAAACCTGGAGCCGGCCCTGGCTGTGACCAGCCTCCATCCATTAAAAGAGTTTTTTTGGGCTATGTTTGTGTGTTTCATTACATGAGACTATTACGAGGTGGTTGGTGTTGGGTCTCGCCAGTCTTTCTGTCCTTAGTGACAATACATGGCACCATAATGGGGGGCAGGTTTGCTCCTTGCTATGCGACCCTCTCTTTTATGTATATTCTACAGTGCTGCCACTGTTTTTTTTTTGAAGCCTAGAAATTACTCGAGAATACTTTTATTGCTAAAAATAATTGAAAAATAATGTAGGTCAATTCGGATTTTGTTATCTTTCTAACAGTTTAATATAATGCTTCAGGAGACCTTGAATATTTCAACCCTGAATAGTCATTTTAGTTCATGCCTATAAAAGCAATGTGCAGTGTTAAATGATCAGGCATAACAATGATTGAAAAAGGTGCATGCTATTATGATGCCCTGTTAATTTTACTTGGCTGCTGTTGGGGTAGAAATTGTAATTATCGCTCAATGGCGTTGATAGCAGACATATAGGAAATGAGGTCTCTCTGCCAGGTATAAGAAAGCCATTGTATCTAATGGACTAGATGTTCTATAGTGAGCGCCATAATTGCCAACCGATTTGAATTATCATTTCTCTATAGTTGTTTGGTATTCTTTATTTTACCATAAATTCTACACTTTTTTGTTTTTACCTTTGGCTGTTTTTTTTTTTTATAGATTTTGCAAAATAGTATTTACCAAGTGTTAGCAGTAATGGGTTGTCTATATTCCTAATGGATCATGGCTCATTCAAGAATAACCACCCTGTTTTAACCCCACAAAATGCCAACACATTGAAGTCAGGACTGGGAAACATTGGAATAATAAAGTATGAAAATAGTTGGGTAATGGAATTTGCACAAATATATAGATGAGTAACATACAATTTTAACTAGGATTACCCTTGTAAACCTTTAGTTATCTCTATCCAATATGGCCATGACGATAATGTCACGCTAGGTATGGGGAAGTACTAAGTGAACGGCTAAAGGGAAGGGAAACCCTGTGTCTAGGGAAGGGGAAGATGGTGACCCCTGAGCAAACCTACTGCTGGTCCCTGGGGTCCCTCACCGCCCTAGATAGGTTCCACAACTACGCGCCAAGCCAGATACCTGACCCTACAAGGTGTCCCTAGGGCTGGACCCTAAATAGGGAACGGATGGGATGAGCTCTTCGTCAACACCCCTAAACACTATAGATAACACAAGGAGGACACACAGGGGAAAAGCATGATCTACTGATCCACAGATGACTCCGGTAGAAGTTCAGCAAAGTTTTCACTAACGATACTACAGAGGAGCACAAGCCATTTCCTTGTAACTAAGGTTTGAGTAAACTGCAAGATATCACCAGCAGCAGTCCAAGGGGATTTTAAACACCAAGAAAATGCTGATGATGAACAGTTAGGTGGAAGTCGAGCTCCTGCTGGTTCCAAAAGGGGTAGAGATGAATCCAGCAGGAAAGCTACATATACCAATGAATACTGACATCAGGAACAATGGATTCTCTCAAAGATAGATTTTAGGTTCTCAATGTGGTTTTTGCCATCAATATTTTTTAAACCATTTTCATTAGCCTTGAGCTAATCCCCCCCCCGTTCTTTTCTAACAATACACTATCTTCATAGATGACTGTCCACAGTGTCCATCACCCAATAGTGAAGGAGGTTGATGATTCAGAATCGAGAGATTTTCTTAATTCTGTAATATGACATTTTCATGCATAGAGTCACCTTATTGATATTGACAGAGTTGAGACTTGATCCATATAACACAGAACCAAGTAGAACGTTCAATTTTAAGCCAACAGCTCAAGCCTCCTAATTTGGCTAGGATAATAGGAGCACGCCACAGCACCCAGCTTAGGAGGCTTGGGTTGTTGGATCACTTAAGCTTGACAGTTCTAGTCGGTTCTGTGTTATGTGGATCAAGTGTCAACTCTGTCAACATTTTTCTTGAATGTTGGACCATAAAAGTAACCAAAATGGTTTTCTACTTGGATATTCCATTTTGCGATCAGGAAGAAAAGCCCAATGTTTTTACCACTAACTTTCTATGAACCTTGGTCCAATTTCTTACACTCCTTGTTTACTAACAATAAACTGTCTCTAGAGAGGGAATTCCTATACAGTTTACCACTATCCAATAGTGAGGAGTTGATGATTCGGTATTAGGACATTTTGCTTTAATGTGCACCAAGGTAATTGGGAAGAGGCGGGTAAAGTTCTGGGATTTTTGTATCTAATGGATGTGACAATTCAGGGCAGCTGCAGGCAGCCATTTTTAGGCTGGGGGGGCCCAATAACCATGGGTCTCCCCAGCCTGAGAATACCAGCCTTCAGCTTTCTGGCTTTATCTTGTCTGGGTATAAAAATTGGGGGGAACCGCACACTGTTTTTTAAATTATAATTTAAAAAACAAAAAAAAAGTCGCATGCGGTTCCTCTTATTTTGATACACAGCCAAGATAAGCCTGTAGTCGTATGTTTTATCTACACTGGGTACCATAATACTGGGGGACTCTATGACAATTTATTTATTTTTACTGTACAATATAGACCCACAAACCGGGTCTGTGATTGGAGGCGTCAGATACTGTCATGCAGGCTGGGGACGCGTCTGACTGCTACCAGTCACAGGTGCCGGTGGACGGGTAAAGCGGTGCATATGCAATGAAGAATAATGCATGGCCCTGGAAGTGAATGAATGGCCAAGAAGCAGTTACATCTGCGCCGGAGCCTCGGTAAGTATGAAGCATATGCTTTATTAATTTTTTCTTTATTTTTTTTGTATTTCCCGAGTCCTGGACCTGGAACATTAGCCGGAATTCCCTGAGAATTCTAGACCTGGGTCCGGCAC
Source organism: Anomaloglossus baeobatrachus (assembly GCF_048569485.1). NCBI lineage: Eukaryota > Metazoa > Chordata > Amphibia > Anura > Aromobatidae > Anomaloglossus > Anomaloglossus baeobatrachus. Next base: position 58,900,215 of record NC_134353.1, read on the forward strand.
TTTGGCACATTTCAAACCTTGTGGATCCGGACTTTTACAGTCTGGATCCGCCCATCACTACTCCTTATCACTTGTCTGATTACTCTGTGTGAGTGTGCTGTGTGATAGAGTTTTGGTTTCCCCTGTTTGTCTATCACTGTTTGGGTTAACATGTTCCTGTCCTGCCCACCCAGGGTAGGGAGGGAGGGGATACTAGATCAAGGCTGGTCAGGCGCAGGGTCAGGCTGGCGGCTCAGACCCTCTCACCATCAGAGGAAACTCTGAGATAAGGGATACCCTAGCCTGAGGGCCAATCTATGTGCCCTTGTCCCCATTCTCTCCTAATTATTGTGACATTAGTGGGTCCCAGCCCCCCTTGCTACATTAACAACATGTTAATCTCCAGCCAATGGAACCGTTAGACTTTTCCTGGCAAAAAAGTACTCTTTTCCAGACATAAAATATATGTAAAAAAAATCCTTCTCAAAGTAAAATTTGCCCAATTACCCAGAAAGGTTTTATTTAGCCTCATTGATATATTCCTAATTCTAATAGCAAACTCTTAGCCATAGACTCTCTATAAATATATTTTATGTAAATCAAGTGTTAATTATCCCTGAGCTGCATTTGTGTAGAATATCATTTTTTTAATTAGAGGCTGTGACTGAACCTGTGCGCCTGTTGTGAAACCAATTATCATAAATTGCCCTGTAACAATTAACAATATTGGTGCTGAGTTGCATGTATTTAAATGTTATAATTATGCTCAGCTCTTTTGTTAATTGGGCTATCTGACTCTTTATTTTTATGCTGCTCATCTGCTCATTACAGCAGCCATTTAATTCAATTAGCACCTTAATTAGAGGAACAGCCATGCCCAATGTAGTAGGCCTTGTCGCAGTGTGAAGCTTGATTAACAAAGACAAACATACCATGCAAATCAGGATGAAATGCTTTGGGAGGTTTTGTGGCGAAGATAAAAGGAAGCTCGTCCGGTGAAATGGAAAACTGGCACATCTTTATTCCTCCACTGTCGGAAGAGAGAAGGACGTCTTATCATGGTGTAACCGTCATTCTCAAGTTTTGCTAACCCCAAGCCTGCAATCAAAGCAGATCTCCGAAATTCTTTTTATGTATTACTGCTTGTAGTAATTAGTGTCATAACGAGGGAAGGGCAGTTTGAATTGGTGAAAAAGTCTAAAGCCCCCGTTACACACAACGACGTTTCTAACAACATATCGCCGGGATTATGGATTCCGTGACGCACATCCGGCATCGTTAGCGACGCCGTTGCGTGTGGCAGCAAGGAACGACCGTTAACGATGGAAAATACTCACCTTATTGTCCATCGTTGACACGTCGTTCCTTTTCAAAAAATCATTGATTGTTGATCTCACAGATTGTTCGTCGTTCCCGAGGCAGCACACATCGCTACGTGTGACACCTCGGGAACGACAAACTGCAGTTTACCTGCGGCCGCCGGCAATGTGGAAAGAAGGAGGTGTTTGGGATGTTACGTCCCGCTCATCTCCGCCACTCCGCTTCTATTGGGTGGCCGCTTAGTGACGCCGAACATCCCTCCCCCTTCAGGAAGAGGATGTTCGCCACCTACAGTGACGTCGCTCAGCAGGTAAGTGCATGTGACGGGGGTTAACAACTTTGTGCGCCACGGACAACAAATTGCCTGTGATGCACAAACGACGGGGGCGGGTACAATCGCTTGTGCGATCGCACGATAGATCGTACCGTGTGACGCCGGCATAAGAGGTACAAAATTTCTAGAGGAAACAAAAGCAAAGGTGTCTTCATGATAACCGAAGATCTGGAGCTGTACAAAAACCCCTAAACCTCAAAAAGTGAGACACTTCATAGAATATCACTGTCAATAAGGCCAAAACAGTTGGATCCCATACAACTCATACCAAATTTGATTTCAGAACCTAAACCAAATTTGGGAGCGTTTCAGCTTTCAAAAGAGTAATTTATGAAACCAATGGATGAATTTAAAGTCAGGTTATAAGCTTTTATTTACATACATGGATAAGCAACATAACTTCTGTCAGGGACTGTAGAAGAGCCAGAATCCATAGGCTCCCTGCCTGACCACTCTCTGTCCTATAGTCTGGTGTAAGCCTGAGGTCTACAAGACAACAAATTCCCACAGAGGCGGTGCATTGACATCCCTGCATTACATCACATGTGGCGGCCTACTCTGTGTGCAAAGGAGTAGAGGAATCAGTCACCCAAATTTGGTCAGTATAAACTTATTCAGGAGGTTGAACAAAAGTGACATTATTTTTGAAGTGGGCACTTGAAAGGCATTATTATTATTATTTAATGAGAACCTATCATGTGAAAAAACACTGTTAACCTGTAGATATGGGGTTAATCTACTGGTTAATAGCGCTCCAAACCTTAGACCCCCCGCTACCAATATGAAATAAATTTTATTCCTGTGTATTTAATTTACCTTCCAATTAGGAAAGATGCCTATGCAACACCTTGTGTTAGTCAGTGTCCTGTCTGTCTAGCTAGTTGTCAGGTTCCGCTATCACTGTGTCCATTACCTATACCTGAGTTTGCCTTTCCCATGCCTACCTGTCCTGGCCGTGCCCACCATACCTGTCCATACCTGCCTGTGCAGCCTTCCTCAGTCATCTTGCCTGTACCTGAACCCATCACCTGTCCTGGGGGTCAGTTGCCACAGTCCCGGTCACTGCCCTCAGAGTGGTACCTGGCGTCCACTTCGCAGGGGGTGCTTAGTTAAGTCCCTCCTACTAAAGGGTAAGTCCAGGATTCCCCTGTGGTCCAGTGGGACCACTAATCCTGCTTGCTGCCCCTATACCAGCCGCGTGCGATACAACCAGGCTGGCGCTGCCCCTTTGACTGGGAGCCAAATTCTGCTGGAAAGAATAAAGTTCACTTCCTCCTGGCAGTGGGGCTATAAGTGCAGGCACCGGTCAGGTTCAGAATGCTATTAACCTACACATTACTCCCATATCATTAGGTTAATAGTCTTTTTTCGCATGACATGTTCACTTTAAAGGGGTTGTCTATGCTTAAAGTGATCTCTATGACTACAGACTTGTGAATCCTCACAGCATCAATGTGTGCAGTGTCAGTATTCTCCGTTGTTGGAAGTGGGTATGCGAGTGTGCTAATCAAAGCCTTCAGATTTGCCTCGGCGCCAGAATGGAGTGAGCCAAGATAGACGATCAGTGAGCTGCTGAGGCAGAGTATATAAGTGCCCAGGCCGACCTGTATAACATAAAAAAGACCTTTTATTATATTCACATGCAAGTCGACCCGGTCCTATGGGCGTTGCTGGTCTTGGTCCGGCGCCTCCTCTCTTTTAGCGATCGTCATCCTCTTTCCCTGCTTCGTGTGGATGATGCATTCTACATCATCCACACAGGGACCTCCATCATGCTCCTGTGCAGGCGCACGTCCCCTTGCCCTGCAGCAGGTAGAGCAAAGAACTCTAGTGCGCAGGCACGGGGAATGGTCAAAGACCGCCCGCGCATGCGCAATATAATATACAATACTTTGATCTGCCCTCAGCAAGGCAGAGAGAAGTGCGCGTGCGCAGGACGGCAATGGAGGACTCTGTGTGGATGCATGCTCCCCACAAAGCAAAAAGGAGGAAAGGAATCGCAAGAAGATAGAAGGCGCTGAGTCAAGATCAGTGTCGCCCATCGGATCGGACCGCCCCCTAGGTGAGTATAATACAGGTGTTTTTTACATTATACAGAGCGGCCTGGTCTCTTGTATACAGTATTCTAGAATGCTGTATATGGGGGCTCACTGATGGTGGCCGCAGCTTATGGGGGAAAAATCTGGTGACAGGTTCCCGTTAACCTGTTCCCTTTGATTTGGACAGAATTCATTCTGACTGAATTGAATTTGCTGATCGAATTCGAGTGAATCTGCACAATTTTTAATTTTGGGAAATTCACTCATCTCTACTGAGGACCAAAAACTGAAATATGTTTTTTTTATTTTTTTTTTCTATTTTTCATACATTCACATGAAAAATCGAAAACTTTTTTTGCAAAAATTGCCATATTCTAAGGATATATACAACCATTTAGAATTTTCTTGAAAAACGTTCCGTCATCGTTACATTAATGACATTCTAATATACTGTTACATAGCGTAAAAGTTAGATAAAAAGCGTTTATATCATTAGAACAGCCCAGAAGGTGAAACTTTACCCTCCGAAGTCTGTGCGTTCATCGAGCCGGAGGCTCGGAGAGTATAAATGAAGTTAGCACTCATTTTGTTTTGTGCCAGTCTATTAGAATCTTTATTCTCTGCCTATTAATTCACCTAATTAGAATTAAATGAAGCATGTATAATTGCTAGATTAACCAATAATTAAGCAGCCGGAGCGCTCATGTTTAATACACATGGGCAGATCTTCTTCTTTTGTGATGGTAATGTGTCATGCCTGCTCGTTTTTATCAAAGAAATTACTTGGCTTGTCTTCCCCGGCTTACACTTCCCTCATGAGCGTGATGCTTTGTAAAGCAGGAAACGTCTACAAAAATGATTATCGCACAGTTTTTTTTTCTTTCTCGGCTGTGTAGCCCTTTTTATGCCGCACTTTTATGGAAGGATCTTGTGACACTGCAAAAAAAGGAAGAGCAACTATTAAACATGTATTGTATTGAAGAACAATGGACGTAATTAAAACTCATTAAGTAAGATAGACTTTATGGTGTTACATTCGGGAAAACGCTATTCATGTCGTTACTGAAAGTTTTATTGGATATGTGGTTTGGATATTTGGCAAGAAGGTCTACGTCAATCAACAGAAATGCTAATTGATATGATTTTAATTATCAATATAAAAGTTTTTTGGGGGGAATACTCATCAATTTGTGATGGGAGGTCTTACCTATGGGACCATCATCAATCAGTAGAGCGCAAGTCTATAGTGGATAGTCCTTAGCCGTAATGTCACACACAACCAGTAGGAAATGTAGCATTGCATTTCGAAGAAAGCAGATATGTTATTTCATCAAATTCCACCTCACTCGACCATGACAATGTTCTAACTGAATACTTACTTAAATCTTTAACTGTGTGGTATTATGGAAATCTGGAAGCATTTGGGAACCTCGGCAACTCTTAGTGCTAAGGTCCATAGTCCATAAAGGTCACTAAATATAAGCACAGAAGTCAGGACCTTGATGGCATGGTTTTCCATGGTAGAGAAGCTGCATTCAATCGTTACATTACCAAGGACATTGCCAAGTGTAGGATGAAGTGGTGTAGAGCACCTTCATTAGACGCTGGAGTAGTGGAAACATGTTCTGTGGAGTGACAGATCACGCTTCTCTATTTGCCATTAGATGGATGAGTCTGGATTTGCTGAATGCCAGGATAATGTTACTCACCTGACTTCATTTTGCCAGCTGTGACGTATAGGGATGGAGGGATAATGCTATGTGATTGTTTTTTAGAGTTCAACATCAGCCCCTTAGTTCCAGTGGAGGTGTGACGCCCTGGGCAAGCCAGGGGTCACAGGTCATGACACCACCACACACCCCACATTCCCTGCAGGAACACCAAGGTCAGAACATAAAATCTTCGTTGCCTTCATCCAGGGGCTGATGTCCACACCAGGGGGTGGGCCAGGTGGTAGGCTCCGCCCACCGAGGAGTTCACAGTCCTGGAGGCGGGAAAACCAGGCTGATTAGGTTTGGAGTTTGAAGCGAGAGGGAAGTGGTAGAGGAGCAAGTGAGAGGAGTTGAAGTGAAGGAGAAAGTGACAGAAGTAGAGCCTGAAGTTGGTCCGCTTGTGTGCCCCGGACTGAGACAGCAAGGTTGGCAGACTGCGGTGACCGTCTGCAGGAGTGGCTGATCGGAGTTGCCGAAAGGACCGTGGACGGGTGGTGGCCCGGCGGTACTGGACCGGTACACAAAGAGAAGCCAGCACCATTGGCAGGGGCCTTTCGGATCCCGGCAAGGCTTGGAGTCGCCGTGAATTTGCCAAATCCGTCAGTGAAGGGGACCTCCGGGTCTCTAAACAACTAAGTCCCGATTGAAGGCAACCGTCCAACCATATTGGAGAGACACCGCCACCGCCAAGGCACCAGTTTCTCAGGGCCAGCGCCTGCGGGCAAAAGAGGGGCTCCTCCGGCTCATATCCAAGCTGGGGAGCGGGTTACCGGTGTGAATCCATCGCTACCAACAACCGTATTTAGGTGCAGGGAAGAGACAGTCACCGCTATCTTGCAGGGAACATCAACACCGCAGCCGTCCGAGGGACCCGTCCAACCAGCCGCTTGTTTACCGTGAACTGTGTCATCATCCTTGGGCTGAGTGAGTACCTCCGTGCCGTGCGGCACAGCGCTGCCCCTGTGTCCCTGCACCTCAACAGGCCCCATAACCGGCCTGTCAACCATCCTAACTCCCCATCATCGGGCTCCGGGACCACCAACCCCCTACCCACGGAGGGGAGGGCCAACATCTAGCTGCTCCATACCACCACTCCCGGGATTCCCATACAGAGCAGCGGTGGTGTCCACACAATCACCACAACCGTGGGTGGCGTCACGGACAATATCCCCAATATATCCAATTCCAAACCCCTTTCACTCACGGGTGTGGAGCGCCGCTCGAGTCCCCGGGATCCGGCCCATCGCTCGAGCCACCGAGCAGCAGTAGCAGCAGCCGCAGAGCAGCTGCAGGCCGGACCCGAGCAGTGGGAGAGCGCTGCGTCCCCTCCTCCGCCCGCGACAGAGGCACCTTTTAAAAATCCACTACTAGGACAACCACTTATGATTCTACATATTTCCCCCAAGTAAAATATTAAAACCTATACTAACCTCCCGTACCAGTGCCACTACTGTGATACCATGGCTCGTGCTGACGGAGCTCATGTCGGGTTATTAGGTTATTACTTGCTTCTGTCTATCCAACTTCAGACCAAACATGTTAGTCAACAGAAAGGGAGCTCTGCGGCTGCAACTCACTTCCCGAAGGCTCACTGGGTCCGAAGACTGGGAGACAGAAGCCGTCGCATTGGACGTGAGGGCCAGCTGTCGTCACAACCCCATGTGAGCCACAGCATCGTGAGCCACAGTACCGCTGGAACGGTTCCACTGCGGGAGGTATTGGCTTCATTATTTTCCCTGGGGGAAACGTGGAATGAGATGAGGTTGTCCTTGTAGTGGACAAGCCTTCTAATTCTTCGGCATGCAAAATGATTTTCACAATTTATTGGAAAAGTTTGGGGAAGTCCCTTTTATTTTTTCAGTTGTGCCCAGTACTTAAACATGACCGGCCACACAGAACCTGGACCCCAACCACATCCAACACTTTTGAGATTAAATAGCATGAAAATTGCAAGCCAGATCCTCTTTTGTAACAATCAATGTCTGACCTCTTCTGGATGGATGGGCAAAAATTCCCCCAAAAGCCTCTAAAATCTTGTAGAAATCCTTTCTATAAGGATATTATGGTCACAGAAGAATTTCCCCAATTTGTATTAAAATAACTTTAAATTCATGGCATATATTTAATATGTCCTTATAGAGGTCATGGTTGTATTCCTTAGCAATATTGATATATTAAAACCATCGGAAGCCTTAGTGACCGCATGTCATTATGTGGTTTGAACTTAAAAAAGAGTGATAACCGCAGATTTTCTGTTCCGATTACACCATGAACTCTTCTCTACCATTATAATTTTGAATCCATTTTCAAGGGCCACTTGGCATAGATATTGTTCAATATCAGACTGGCTCAGGGTGGGGTACAGGGACTGAAAACATAATGGTCCCAAATGGTTTTATTGTAAGTGCATATTCACCTTCTTTATATATCTGATTCCCCTGCTAGTTGTTCTTTGTTACTGAAGGGATACAGGTAAACCAGGTCACTAACTTTGGCTAAATGGCCACCTCCTCTCTTAACCAACTGACCTTATGCTGGGACACTTCATCTAATCATATTAAAGCATCAGAGAGACCACACATGGAAAAACTGCAGACATAGGACATACTGTGTAACACATGATGGGATAGGCTACTTTCACACATCCGGTTTGAGCCGTGCGGCTCAATCCGGCTGTGAAGCCTATGCAACGAATGCGGTGAAAACACCGCATCCTTTGCATAAGTTTTTTACATGCGGCCGGTCCGGTTTTTGCCGCTTGCGGCATGCTACTGAGCATGCGCAGTGGCAAAAACCGCATGCGGCGGCCAGATGCGGTTTTTGCCGCATCGTGCCGCATCCGGCATCCATAGGGATGCATTGGGAAAAGCGCCGCATCGGCCGGATGCGGCGCGATGCGGTTTTTTTTGCTGGAGCAAAAAACGTTGCAGGGAACGTTCCATCCGGCCGCCGCATCGGCTAAATCTGCCGCATGCGGCAAAAACCGGACCGAACGCAAGCCCATGCGGCACAATGCGGCACTAATTAAAGTCTATGCAGGAAAAACGCAACCGGCAGCAAAAAAAACCGGTTGCGGTTTTCCTGCAAAGTGCCGGATTGTGCCGCATTGCAAAAGCCGGAGGTGTGAAAGTAGCCATAATAGGAAGACATGGAAATCAAGATATGCAAGAACCACATCCACAAATGTACTCCATTCACCCATATTTATCCCCCGTAAATACTGCTTCTCAGACCTGCTGATTAACCAAAATTCTACTGTATGCAGTACGAACTGATATTTAAAAACTGTTCACATCACGGTGCAGTCATCTTTGCTAACTCCTGTGGTTTCTTCAGCCTGCATCTACATCCTAGTTCAGACTATGTTTGTCTATATTCCTAGCTGTGTGGCTTCTGGTGTGTCCTGCTTTGCTAGTTTTCTAACACAGACTGTTATCCAGGTCCTCACTGCTGTGCTTTCACCCATGGTCTGTGTGTTCATACTCATATACAGTTTAATACCACGTGAGGCCTAACAAAATGTATGGTACCAGACACTTGAGATGACAGGTATCCAAAACTGCTGACTTCAGTGAGACCTGATGATCATCTGATGTGTATGGGGGACTCCAAACTCTCCACCAACAAATGATGACATGGGAGCACAGAATCTGGTAGTTGGCATTTTAACATATTCTTTTTGTTTTGAGGGGAGGTAAGCCACTACCAGAGGAGCTTTTTTTTTTATCTCCCCATGCTCTATGGCCTCCCTTCCAAGAGTCTCGCACTCCTACAATATATTCTAAACTCTGCTGCCCCACCTGTCTCCCCGCTACTCCCCGACCTCTTCTCTCTGCCAATCCCTTCACTGGCTTCCCATTCCCAACAACTAAAGTTCAAAGAAGCCCTAACCATGACATACAAAGCCATATACAACCTGTCTCCCATACATCTGTGACCTAGTCTCCTGGTTCTTCCCTCACGTAACCTCTGATCCTCACAAGATCTCCTCTTCTCCTCTCTTATCCCTTTTCCCACAATCGCATCCAAGATTTCTCCCGTGCCTCCCCAATACTCTGGAACTCTCTGCCTTAACATATCAGACTCTCACCTACCTTGAAAAGTTTCAAAAGGAACCTGAAGACCCACCTCTTCCGACAAGCCTACAACCTGCGGTAACCCTCAGTCCTCCATAGCATTGCACGACCATCTTTACTCTCACCTACTGTATCCTCACCCATCCCATGTAGACTGTGAGCTTTCGCGGGCAGGGTTATCTTTCCTCCTGTAGACTGTGAGCCCTCGCGGGCAGGATCCTCTCTCCCCCTGTGCCAGTCTGTGCCTTTTTTTGTTTATTGTACTTGTTCCTATTATGTGGCTTGTATGGTCAGTTTTAGTTCCCGTTCCCTATTTAGAACAATGTTTATTTAGCAATTATGAGAATTACCTGTTCGCGAACGCTTAATTTTCAGGTAGTAAGTGGCCACATACTGTTATGAAATAGAGATAGTCTTCTGTTTTGGCCCATTCTAAAGATGTCACGTCTTCTCCAACAATTACCTCCCCTTGTCCTATTCCTAATATTCTGCTAGTTATTGTAAGAAGGAAGCTTCTGTGGCTAAGCCTGACATCGCCTTTTATTTATGCCTCGGTAAAGATGTATGACGCCATGACAGGTCACATTCTACAAAATAGAAATATAGCTTTCACATATTGTCTGAAACACATTTACAGCCGCGTGAATTTATGGCTTCTCCCGCTTTAAAATCAATGTTTCAATTATTTGGAAGGAAATGGATGGCCGTGCTTTCTTCATATTTCCCCTCATTTTTTTAAGAGTAAAATGTACATATATATTCATATATAAAATAATATTTGCCAAGCGTCCTCCTTTTTCATCGGAAGCCGTAAACGCCCCCCCCCACCCCCACCCTATCCCTGCAACCTCGAGATATTGATTCCAGAGCGAAACAATGACATGAATAAAATAAAAATAAAAAAAAAAAGTTAATTATCGTTTGTGTTTGTAATTTAATTAAGGCAGCTGTAAAGTTTTACTGTTTTTTTTTCTCTCCCAGGTGATGATGTTTAGGGCTCTGAAAAGCTATTTGCGCCGGTGAGATTAAAGTGCATTTTAAAATGTTCCCCGAGCACTTTCACATTTGTTGATAGATTTTTAAATTAAACTTTGAATCGTAATCTAAATTACCTCCAACAATTCATGGTCCCTATAATGAACTCCCACTATTCCAGCTGTCATCCCCCTATGATATACTGTAAATGGTAACTGCCGTGGGTTTCATTGAATAGTGGTTTAGCATTGCGGCGTTTTATTGCGTGCATACAAAGCTCACATAGAAAATCAAAAAAACGCCGGGTTAGTCTTTGACTGGAAAGGATTATTAGAAACACTTCTCTATCACTGTCCTCTGACACAAGGCTTAATGCTTTTCTCTCCCGTCTCAGAATTTATATCTCGCCGTTGCGTTCAACATCGGGGTAAAGGGAAAAATAAAAAGGACAATATCTTATTTAAATCATTGGAGTCGCCCAAAGGAATGTTAATGTTCAAACAGAACACGGTAATGATTTGCGCGGCTATGAAATTGAATTGCTTATTTTCCAGTTATCATCCCCGAAGAAGAGACCGGATAAATTAAATAAAATGAGACATTCCATAAAGCGGAAGCATTGCGGGCAATGGGATAGAACTGTACACGGAATTACTTCATTTATTCATTTATTCTTAGCAGCGCTTTCTGGGATGTTTTTATGGTTGATGGGTATCTTTTGGGTTTTGAGCTAACAATCTTCGCCTTACAGAAATTACCTGAGACCCATTAACTATCATGAACCATCGTTGGGATACATCTATACAACAAACGACCCCCATAGGACAGAGAAAGTTAGGCAAAAGGTGCTTGACACCACCATCTTTTTTGGGGGCCCCCCAATTGGTTATAAGTCAGTTTTTTCACTTATTTGCTAATACTGCAGCTATATTTCCCGGATCCGTACATTCCTTTCCCAAGAAGCTGCAAAAACCCTAGTACATGCCCTTATTATCTCCCGCCTGGATTGTTGCAACCTCCTGCTCTGTGGCCTCCCTTCTAACAGTCTCACACCCCTACAATCTATTCTAAACTATGCTGCCCGGCTCATCCACCTTTCTCCCGCTACTCCCCGACCTCTCCTCTCTGCCAATCCCTTTACTGGCTTCCCATTGCCCAACGACTCCAGTTCAAAACACTAACCATGACATACAAAGCCATCCACATCCTGTCTCCTTCCTACATCTCTGACCTAGTCTCCCGGTACTTACCTGCACGTAACCTTCGATCCTCACAAGACCTCCTTCTCTACTCCCCTCTTATCCTCTCTTCCCACCATCGCATCCAAGATTTCTGCCGTGCCTCCCCCATACTCTGGAATGCTCTGCCTCAACACATCAGACTCTCGCCTACCTTGACAAGCTTCAAAAGGAACCTGAGGACCCACCTCTTCCGACAAGCCTACAACCTGCCGTAACCGTCAGTCTGATACAGCGCCGCACAATCAACTCTACCCTAACCTACCGTATCCTCAGCTATCCCTTGTAGACTGTGAGCCCTCGCGGGCAGGGACCTCTCTCCTCCTGTACCTGTCTGTGTCTTGTATTGTTTATGATTATTATACTTGTCCCTATTATGTACACCCCTTTCACATGTAAAGCGCCATGGAATTGATGGCGCTATAATAATAAATAATAATAATAATCTGAAGACTAAAGAAGAGGGAAACAATTTAAGGTTATTCTAATTGACTTTGGATTTACAAAAGAAATTCAATATCACCCAAATACAATTTTTTTTTGTGATTCCCTTCAGCTGAATCCTACAAAAAATAGCAGAAAAGGGGTGCAAAAATAAAAATATATAATACTCACCTATCCCTGGCCTTTACCAGTCCCTCTGCACAGCTCTCTGTTCATCCTCTGGTCTTCTGCTTTTTCCAGTCCCTCTGCACACCTCTCCGCCCATCCTCTGGTCTTCCCTTTTTCTAATCTCTCTGCAGAGCCCTCTGCTCATCCTCTGGTTCTCTTTTTCCAGTTCCTCTGCACAGCTCTCTGCTCATTCTCTGGTCTTCTCTTTTTCTAGTCTCTCTGCACAGCTCTCTGACTGTCCTCTGGTCATATCTCCTTTTCCAGTCCCTCTGCACAGCTCTCTGCCCCTTCCCTGTTCTCTTTTTCCAGTCCCTCTGCACAGCTTGCTGTCTGTCCTCTGGTCTTCTGTTTTTCCAGTCCCTCTGCACAGCTCTCTGTCTGTCCTTTGGTCTTGTCTTTTTCCAGTCCCTCTGCACAGCTCAATGCCCATCCTCTGATCTGACTCCTAGTTACCATGCCCTGACTTGTACCCTCCTCTATTCGTCCGTCTGTCTCAGTCCCAGACTTCCCGCTCCTGTCAGTTGTTTACCTATCCTGGTTCATTCTCTTCCTTTGTTTGTCTCCCCTCTGGTCTTGTCTTCTGTTCCCTGTGCCCTTTGTGTTCGCCTCTGCATACCTGATCTCCCGGAATCTGACCTCTGTTCTGTTTTCTGACCTGATCTTGATCCTCCCTCTGCACTGATTTGACTTCTCAGCTAGACCCTGACTGCTTGACCACTCTATTGCCCCCTGGTGATTTGCCTGTGAACTGCCTGCTGAAGTTACTCTGCTGTACTTCAGCATCTCTTCTGCTACAGTGCAACTTTGACTCTCCTTCACTACACTGCTGCCACCTAGTGGGGAATATGCTGTACTACTTCTCACCAGCCCTTTGCACAGCATGAAAGGTGTGCTGTGATTAGCTACGAAGAACAAGTGACCCCATGTATGTCTTGAACAGTGGCCCTCTGCAGTCTGTGTTTCTGGACAGTCTGTCTCTACATCTATAATTCATATGAACTTGTATATGGATTGTGGTTGCAATACCGGGCGCAGCCACAGCCAAATACACAGGGCTGTGTTTGGTGAATCAATAAATGTAACGCTCGCCGACCCTTGATACAACTGATTGCTATAGTCAGCCCCCCAACGATCAGATATTAATGGTCTATTCTATTGATAGGTCATCATTATTACAGTCCTGGAAAACTATTTAAAAAAGTTTAACTCCCTCCTTAGTGTGACTATAATATTTCACTGTTGTAGTAACTAGTTACTGCTTGCTCTATAGCATAAATATTTTTACTCTTGGAGATTCCACATAATGTCTAGGAAAATTCTACTTAAACGGGTAGTTTAAAGTGTGGAAGTTATACCCCATCTTTGTAATAGGGGAGGGCCGATTGCTGAAATCAGGGCTTGGAAAAACCCTTTCTAATAGAGCACACAGCTGCTCCATTCATTCTCTTTGGGACTGTCGAAGATAGCAGAGTTGTCAAGCTTCCACTAGGGTGCGCTGGGACTTAGTATAGAGTGTAGTAATACAAGGGCCCACCAGAGGGCGCTAGCACAATAGTAAGAGCAGTCAGACAAGCCAAAGTCAAACCAGGATGTCACGTCAATACAGGGGAATGAGCAAGCCAAAGGCAAATGAAAGCAAGGGGATCAGAACCCGAGAAGTGATGTAAAGAGCCAAGGAGGAGTAGAGCCGTAGTCAGGGGACGTTATTGATGTCAAAGGCCAGGAGAGCATGTAAGTACAAAGGTGGCGGTGGAGGCAGAGACACGGGATGAGACAAGGGTCAGGTAGACAGAGCGGAAAGACAGTATAGGGGAATGGAGATCAGGGAGAGGAAAGCTGGGTAACGTGACAGATCAGAGCAACTCACAGGAACCAGTTCACACGCTGCAGAGCAGGAACTATTACTGGCGGCATTCCAGAAGTATCCACGACACGGTGGTTCAGTGGTTAGCACTGCAGTCTTGCAGCGCTGGGGTCCTGGGTTTGAATCCCATCAAGGACAACATCTGCAAGGAGTTTGTATGTTCTCCCCGTGTTTGCGTGGGTTTCCTCCGGGTACTCCGGTTTCCTCCCACACTCCACAAACATACAGATAGGGATTTTAGATTGTGAGCCCCAATGGGGACAGTGTTCCTGATGTATGTAAAGCGCTGAGGAATATGTTAGCGCTATATAAAAAAAATAAAGAAGATAGATATCCACACAATAATAAAGCGGTGAGAGTCCCGGAACGAGGCACGACCGGACAGACCCCTTCCACCTGAGTTAACCCCGTCAGAGCCAAGTTATACTCATGACAAGAGCATTGCACTTGACTGGTCTTTGGCACTCTCGTAAAAATGAATGCACCTGTGCCGCCCTCGTGCCAGCAGCCGGTGCTGCTTGAGTCCGGACCTTCAGGGGTAGTGGCTCGGGGGTCTCGCGGACACGCCGAATAAATGGGCGGGGGGATGTAGATGTAAGGGCTAGGCTGTAACGAGTTTGTGACGCCACCCACAGTGTGTGGTGAAGGGGGACATCCCCGCTGCTATTACGGGGCACCCGGGGGAGATGTTGTTCAGCAAAATGTTAACCCCTCCGTGGGCAGGGACGGTGGCCCCGGGACCCAATGGCTTTGGAGCAGGGAGAATGATGACCGCAGGGGTGTGCTGGTGTACTCACTGTCAGTAGTAAAACACACAAGTCTTTGGCAAACCAAGATGGTGGTGGCCGGTGCCGTGACCGGTTGTGTTCGGGATCCCCCACCCGGCTGGTGGTCTCTATCCTTTTCCTGCACCTTTTTTAAGTAGAAATGACTTCCCCGATTGGAGCGTAGGAGTCCACTCCCGGCTGGATGTGGCCTAAGGAGCCGTACCCGCAGACGCTGGCCCGTGGGATCTCTGGGCCTTGGCGGTGACCGCTTATCCCTATTCGGTGGGCTGTTGTCTTCTATGAGGGACTTTGGGTGGGACAGGACCTCTAGTCCTGGCCTCAATTGGTTAATTAACCAGTTCCAGTAGGTTCTGGCGCTGGATTCAGGGTCCTAGTATCCCCTTTTGTGCACGGTTTCCGGTCGGGTCCCCGGTGTAGGTACCGGCGGGCTACGACCCTGTCCTGGTCCACCTCGGTTCTGATGAGCCATCTTCCCGTCTCCTGTCGACGAAGACCACCGTCTGCCTACTAGCCAGTGGTACCAGGGCTCTAACACTGGCACCGTTCAACTTGGACTTCACCGCTGGAGCTACCCCTAGCTCCAGCCCACACTCCTCTCCAAACTGAACCACAAACTAAACTAGCTGTTTTCCCCACCCCGTGCTGTCTAGACTCCTTGGTGGGCATCTTCCAACCACCTGGTTCCGCCCCCTGGTGTGTCTATCAGTCCCTGAGGGGGGTGACTAGGGTTTAATGGTTGGCTGTGTGTTTCCTTGTGAGGCAAAGGTGTAATGAAGGGACCTATTTGTGACTACCTGGTTTTGCCGAGAGCCGAAGCCGCTGTCACCTTGCTGTACCCACCGGTTGAATTTGTGGTTTACCTCACTATCTACATACTCTGGCTCCCTTTCAGGAACTCAGTACCTGGTTGCCCCCAAGCTATGCCCTCACTTTGATGGAGAGTTTAGGGCACATCATCAGGATGGAACCAATTTTATTTTATTTTTTTTCCTTCTTTTCCTCTTTTTTTTTCTAATTCCCACCAAAACAATGGACCCTTGCAATGGCTTTGCCTACGTAACTGCATTGTTAATAACGCCCACCTATGATTTTCACACTCTTTTCCTTCCTCTCCAGGTAGATCGATAGCTTTTGGAAATGTGAAAAGGCTGCCAAAGAACCTAAACAAAGAAGCGCACTTGTAAGTATCCTGCTTGTATCAGCTGATAAATGGCCCCCTCTTTAAGGAACTTATCTCTTAAGGGCTTGCTGCATGAGGAATAGCATCATTTGTAGTGTTTGCTCTGCTGGACGACTGAAGCCGGATCCATTTAAAAGATAGTGAGATACTGTCGACAGCAATAGACAGGGTAATTGCAGAGCCACTACTATGGTATAAATTACATCACTCTAAGTGGTGGAATGGCCTGAAGAGAACGAAGAAAATTCTGACAATTTACTTGTCCTAGTGCCCTTTTGACTGCTTATCGGAGTTCAGCAGAAGAAAAGAGCTCTGGGTGAAAAAATTAAGTATTGATCAAATTAACAGTTTTTACCGATCTCTTAAACAGAAAAAAAAAAGGAGTGGAACAATTAAATTTAGAACACAAAAGACGAGGCAGGATAACTCTTGACCCCGGATGGCAACGCTTTCTGAAGAAGAAAATACAATCGGGCCGTGGAATTGTCTTTCTATTACAAATGTAAGTGATGGGGGTTTGTTGAGAGTAATAGCTTATTTAAAGGCTGCCTGGTGAATGAAGGAAGAGAAATCACATCTACGCACAACGCTAGCTTTTTTTTGCCTTTTTTGTCTTAAGCCGAGAGGTTAATAATGGGCCAAGAGGCTACATAGCAAAAATTGTCCTTGGTGATTAACTTGGAGTAAACCTATTTCATAATCTGCATAAAGTAATCCGAGCAAATGATTTTCCTTCCACCTCTTCCACTGATATATCTATTACCGGTACATGGGTTGAGGTGGAACTTTAAAGAGAGGGCTTGACACAACCCAATGATTTTGTAATTCTTTAAGTTTTTTTTTTTTTATAGAAATATCAAGCAAACAGAGATGAAATGAGAACAGAAAAAGGAAAGAAACTAATTTGGTAATTTGGAATTCTTTAGATTGGCTCCAGCTTACCTCCTTACATCGAATTTCTCTGTATCATATAATTTGTGTTCGTAACCTTTGCTCTTAAAAGCCATAACATTTTTATTTTGGGCACATGTGGAAAAAATTAACACAAACTAAGGGAGGCTTTGCACGTTGCGACATTGCACGTGCGATGTCGATGGGGTCAAATCGAAAGTGACGCACATCCGGCGTTGCAGTCCATATCGCAACGTGTAAAACCTTTTTGATACGATGAACGAGCGCAAAAGTGTCGTTATCGTATCATCACTGCAGCCTCCGACATTTCCATAATGCCGATGGTGCGACAGGTACGATGTTGTTCCTCGCTCTTGCGGCAGCACACATCGCTGTGTGTAAAGCCGCAGGAGCGAGGAACATCACCTTACCTGCCTCCCGGCTGCAATGAGAAGGACGGAGGTGTGCGGGATGTTTACATCCTGCTCATCTCCGCCCCTCCACTTCAATTGGCCGCCTGCCGTGTGACATCGCTGTGACGCCGCACGACCCGCCCCCTTAGGAAGGAGGCGGGTCGCCGGCCAGAGGGACGTCGCACGGCAGGTATGTGCGTGTGAAACTGCCGTAGCGATAATAATCGCTACGGCAGCTTTCACTAGATATTGCACGTGCAACGGGGGCGGGACTATCGCTGCAGCATCGGTAGCACAATGTTACCGATGTCGCAGCGTGCAAAGCCCGCCTAAGAATTAACGCAAACTAAGGGGCACTTTGCACACAACGACATTGCAAGCCGATGCTTGCGATGCCAAGCACGATAGTCCCCGCCCCCGTCGCAGCAGCGATATCTTGTGATAGCAGCCGTAGCGAACATTATCGCTACACCAGCTTCACATGCACTCACCTGCCCTGCGACATCGATCTGGCCGGCGACCCGCCTCCTTATTAAGGGGGCGGGTCGTGCGGCGTCATAGCGATGTCACACGGCAGGCGGCCAATAGAATCGGAGGGGCGGAGATGAGCGGGACGTAAACATCCCGCCCACCTCTGTCCTTCTGCATAGTCGGTGTGAGCTGTAGGACGCAGGTAGGAGATGTTCCTCGCTCCTGCGGCTTCACACACAGCGATGTGTGCTGCCGCTGGAATGAGGAACAACATCGTACCTGTCGCAGTTGCGTAATTATGGAATTCCCAGACGCTACACCGATGATACGATTACGACGATTTTGCGCTCTTTAATCGTATCATCTAGGATTTACACACTACGATGTCGAGTGCGACGCCGGAAGTGTGTCACTTTCGACATGACCCCTCCGTCATCGCACCTGTGATGTCGTAGTGTGCAAGTGCCCCTAAGAATCTCTTTAAAAATAGAAGTATTACGTATTACGTATTATGATTTTGCGCTCGTTAATCATATCATCTAGGATTTACACACTACGATGTCGAGTGCGACGCCGGAAGTGTGTCACTTTCGACATGACCCCTCCAACATCGCACCTGCGATGTCGTAGTGTGCAAGTGCCCCTAAGAATCTCTTTAAAAATAGAAGTATTAATAGTTCTATTCTTCCCACCATGATGTCCTTCTCCAGTGATTGCTCTCTTCGTATGATGTGTCCAGTGTAGAAAAGTTGTAGCTTGGTGATCCTTGATTCAAGTGACATGTCTGGCTTAGCTTTGTTACAAAATTGATTTGTTTGTTCATCTCGCCTTCCATTGTGTTGACAACATCCTTCCCCAACACCGCATTTTGAAGGCGTTGATTCTTCTTCTGTCTTGTTTCTTTATCGTACAGGTTTCACATCCATATGTGACTATAAAAGAGACCAGACTATGTACGAGCTGAGACCAGACTATGTATGAGCCATGACTTAGTTCCCTGTGAAATGTTCTTTAATTTGAGGACCTTATCCAGTGACTTTGCTGTTCATTTGCCCATAGCTATTCTCCTATTGACTTCCAGTGTCGTTGCTGCATTTTGAATGATCATTGATCTGTGTAGGTTGAAGTCCTTTACAACTTCTAGTTCATCACCGCCCACCTCAAATGTGATATAGTATAATGATATACTGTAGATGGGATATAGATGGAATATAGTATATTGATTCCGGTATATTCCACAATTGGTTTGTTTGTTCTTCTCGCCACCCATGGTATTGATAACATCCTTCTCCAGCATCACATTTAAAAGGCATTGATTATTTTTCTGTCTTGTTTCAAGGCCCTTATTTTCCACTAGGCATTGGAATTCCAGTGCCTAGGGCGGCAAGCTGCTGAGACAACACCGAAAAAGGAATAACATTTTTTATTATTTTTTTACCTCCCCTCTGCTAGACAGTCTAAGAAATCAGCTGTCTTTTTAGAGGAAGCAGAGAGCGCACCTCCATTTACTTGTATTCACATCTTTAAGAGACACAGGGAGCTGATTGACCACAGAAATACCAGCACCTGCACTTTTAGGGTCAGAAAAGCGTCAATCAGCTCCCTGCTATCTGCTCCATGCTGCAGCGTCCAATGCCGTTGACGTGCCTCACATGCAGAGCGATGTCACCACGCTGCAGATGTCACAGCAGCAGTGCGACACGGAGGAGGAAGAATACTGGAACTGGGGGAGGACAGAGATTGGAGCCGGAGGAGGTCAGAGAGCTCATGGAGCTTGGAGATCAAAGCTGAAGATGAGGCTAATGCTATAGACTAGGGATTAGGTGGATGAGAGGTAGGCTTATAGTTTTAGAGTAGCTATGACAAAAGGTTGGGGTTTATGAGGGACCAATAAAGTAGGCTGGGATTTTGGGGTTTATTATAATAGACTAGGGTTTAGGGGGCTATTACTTTAGTCTTGGGGTTAGGGTGCCTATTACTGTACATTGGAATTAGGGAGACTTTTCTACTGTACAAGGGGGGTGGTGGGATTATTACTATAGACAGGTTTAGTGGGGCTATTACTGTAATCTGGGACTTAAAGGGGCTATAATACTGTAGACTGGGACTGAGAGGGGCTACTTCTTTAGAGAGGACTTAGAAGCCCTATTACTGTACACTGTGGTTTAGGGCCCTGATCTTATTCCCCCAACTCTGGGAGAGGGCCGGGACAGAAGTGTGATTAAGCCCACAGAATAGACAAACAGGGGAAACCAAAATTCTACTTCCCAGCACACTCACACAGAGGTATAAGTCAATGAGAACAAAGGAGGAAAATAAGAGCAGGGAAGAAACGACAAGATGACAGGAGAACTCCTCAACATCTTTAAGCACAAAGCAATTCATTCACCAGCAGGACTGGGACACAACAGCACACAGACCGACACATCAATAAACTATAGTCAGCGTGACAGGACAGATTACACCCTCTTAAATAGTAAGGGAGCCAATGTGATAGACTTCCAACAACATGTGATCTCAGAAGTAACAAGCAGGCTAGTAGAGGTTAAAAGGTTTATGCCCATCTCCAAGATCCCATCCTAATATGTAGTAGGTGTAGTAATAATAATAATAATGATTAGAATAATATTATCAAATACCTCTAAATAGACATGTAGTATAGTTTTCCTGATTCACTATGTCACTCATCTCATGTGCAGGGCATTGCAGGACCTTAGGTATACATGGTTACGACCAGGCATACAGTCACAGTTAATTAGTCAATTAGTTGCTCGTGGTCATAACCATGGATACCTAACATTGTGCAATGACCTAAACATGAGGTAAGCGACCCAGGCTAGAAGAAGTAGTGATGGGTCAATGTATTTCTACAGGAAGTGGAGGCACTGATTTGTCTCTCTACAGGAAGTGAGTGGATCTTTGTTTCAACCGGAAGTATGGGTTGAACTTTGGCTATTTACAGGAAGTGCAGGTGGATCTTTGTCTATTTACAGGAAGTGCAGATGGATCTTTGTTTATTTATAGGAAGTGTGGGTGGATATTTATCTCTACAGGAAGTGTGGGTGGATCTTTGTCTATTTACAGGAAGTGTGGATGGATCTTTGTCTATTTACAGGAAGTGTGGGTGGAGTTTTGTCTATTTACAGGAAGTGCAGGTGGATCTTTGTCTGTTTAGAGGAAGTGTGGGTGGATCTTTGTTTATTTATAAGAAGTGTGAGTGGCTCTTTGTCTATCAACAGGAAGTATGGGTGGATCTTTGTCTTTACAGGAAGTTTCTAGATAGATCTTTGTCTGTAGAAGAAGTGTGGGTAGATCTTTGTCTAGTTACAGGAAGTGCAGGTGGATCTTTATTTACAAGAAGTGTGGGTGGATCTTTTTCTCTACAGGAAGTGTGAATGGATCTTTGTCTATTTACAGGAAGAGTGGGTGGATCTTTGTCTATTTACAGGAAGTGTGGGTGGATCTTTGACTATTTTCAGGAAGTGCAGGTGGATCCTTGTCTATTTACAGGAAGTGCAGGTGGCTCTTTGTTTATTTACAGGAAGTGTGGGTGGATCTTTGGCTACTTACAGGAAGTGCAGGTGGATCTTTACTTATAAGAAATGTGGGTGGATCTTTGTCTATTTATAGGAAGTGTAGGTGGATCTTTATCTATGTACAGGAAGTGCAGGTGGATCTTTGTTTATTTATAAGAAGTGTGGGTGGCTCTTTGTCTATCAACAGGAAGTATGGTTGGATCTTTGTCTCTACAAGAAGTTTTGATAGATCTTTGTCTGTAGAAGAAGTGTGGGTGGATCTTTGTCTATTTACAGGAAGTGCAGGTGGATCTTTGTCTATTTACAGGAAGTGCAGGTGGATCTTTGTCTATGTACAGGAAGTGCACGTGGATCTTTGTCTATTTACAAGAGGTGTGGGAGGCTCTTTGTCTATGAACAGGAAGTATGGGTGGATCTTTGTCTCTACAGGAAGTTTGGATAGATCTTTGGCTCTTTGTTTTTTTACGGGAAGTGTGGGTGGATCTTTGGCTACTTACAGGAAGTGCAGGTGGATCTTTGTTTATTTACAGGAAGTGTGGGTGGATCTTTGTCTACTTACAGGAAGTGCAGGTGGATCTTTGTCTATTTACAGGAAGTGTGAATGGATCTTTGTCTCTCTACAGGAAGGGTTGGTGGATCTTTGTCTATTTACAGGAAGCGTGGGTGGATCTTTGTCTATTTACAGGAAGTGTGGATGGATCTTTGTCTCTCTACAGGAAGTGTTGGTGGATCTTTGTCTATTTACAGGAAGTGGGGATGGATATTTGTCTCACTACAGGAAGTGTGGGTGGATCTTTGTCTCTCCACAGGAAGTGTGTGTGGATCTTCATCTCTACAGGAAGTGTGGGTGGATTTTTGTTTATTTACAGGAAATGTGTGTGGATCTGTGTCTATTTACAGGAAGTGTGTGTGGATTTTTGTCTATTTACAGGAAGTGTGGGTGGATCTTTGTCTCTTTACAGGAAGTGGAAGAAAGTCTGTCTCTCTGCTCTTACTTTACTGGCTCTCTAGTGATATAAGTTATAACACATATGATCTGTCAGTTCACAGCAGGCAAGCAATTCTACAGCGGCAACAACACTGTATGTTTAGAAGTGAGCAAAATAAAGTTCCTGCAACCATAATGCTGGCAGAATGCTGATGAAGAGGAACCGCCCATTCTTATTTAGTGGCTGGTGGGCTAGTTGCTGGACATATTAGACTGGTAAGCAGTTCTAATCCTTTGTGGGGAAAGCATGCAGCAAGCCTCTGCTTTTTCTTTGCGTGTGGTCCAAAAAATGGGCATTGTCTTTAACTTACACAGCATTGGTCTGCGTCTATAAACAGAAATATATAAATTTCTAATTTCATCATTTTTTTTTAATTGCACTCTCAGAATGATTATAAAAAGCCGCCACTTTATTTCTCATGAGGGTTTGCGGTGCGGTTGCGATGAGTGAGGTATTTTTCTGCATCACTGAATTGATTTACATTTTAAGTATCTGTTTTAGGTTGGACAACATTTATTCAGAGAAGAGTAATTAAATCAATAAGATCAGGGCCAGGTGATGTGACATCGCTCACGCCACAAAGGAATTCTATTTTGCCAGTTAATAGAAATTAGATACAGAAGAACATACATTTTTAGTGGCATGGCAAGTTCATTATATAAGGAAAGCAACGCACAGTCTTTACTTTATTCATGCTTTCAGCGGACTGCATTTATGTGATACGATAAAGCCGCCGGATATATGTAATGTAAAGGCAATCTATACATATGAGTCGCTCTTCAGAAGTTAAAGGGGTTGTTTGGGGACATAAAAAGTAATTTTAATTGCTTGCAAATAGAAATTAAAGGAGTTGTCCATTATTAGGACAACTCCTTCTGATTCCACATGATTCCCCCAGGTAAAATAATAAAGACTATACTCAACCCCATACTGCCACACTAGGTACGGGGAAGTATCAAGCGAATGGTGAAAGGGTAGGGAAGGGAAAGCCTGTGTCTAATGAAGGGAAAGATGACTCCTGACCAAAGCTACCGCTGGTCCCTGGAGTCCCTCACCACCCTAGATAGGTTCTGCACGTATGCGCCGAGCTGGATACCTGACCCTAGATATCCCTAGTAGAGATGAGCGAACCGGTCCCGGTTCGGCTCGAGGCGGTTCGCCGAACGGGGGGTCTGGCTCGAGTTCGGCTCGTCGAACGTTCGACGAACCGAACTCGAGCCCATAGGAAACAATGGCAGGCAATCACAAACACAGTAAAACACCTAGAAAACACCCTGAAAGGTGTCCAAAAGGTGACAAACAACTCACAACATAACACAAACACATGGGAAAGTGACAAGGACATATACTCATGTGAAAACAAAACAGCTGGACAAGGAAAAAGAGGGAGACACACAGATATATGAGTATATGCAAAGAAACATCGATTCCATTATTGTGCAACTTGAGCCCTGCTCATTTTAGGCTTCCAATCTGGATAAATTGCCTGAGCTCGCCACGTACGCCTTGAGGATCTTGTCGTGTCCTGCAGCCAGCGTTCTCTCGGAACCTGTCTTCAGTGCTGCTGGGGGTCTGCTGGCAGATAAGCACACGTGTCTGTCCACTGACAATGTGGACCTGGCTCTCAGAGGACTTTTCTTCCCCTGGGTCAGCCAGGGGAGGCGAAAGGCACGCGTATTTTTGAGAGTGCTTCATGCAAAGCATCTTTTTCTTTGTCAAAAGGGGGGCTCAACCGATGCCAGTCAAGTGGGGTGTGTGTGGCCCAGTTAGTGGCAACGAGGGAGACTGTGGTTGGAGTCCCCTCGCTGTGTCTCTAAAAGAACCAAGATGAACAAGTCATGGCTCTCAGAGGACTTTTCTTCCCCTGGGTCAGCCAGGGGACGGGAAAGGCACGCGTATTTTTGAGAGTGCTTCATGCAAAGCATCTTTTTCTTTTTCAAAAGGGGGCTCAACCGATGCCAGTCAAGTGGGGTGTGTGTGGCCCAGTTAGTGGCAACGAGGGAGACTGTGGTTGGAGTCCCCTCGCTGTGTCTCTAAAAGAACCAAGATGAACAAGTCATGGCTCTCAGAGGACTTTTCTTCCCCTGGGTCAGCCAGGGGACGGGAAAGGCACGCGTATTTTTGAGAGTGCTTCATGAAAAGCATCTTTTTCTTTGTCAAAAGGGGGGGTCAACCGATGCCAGTCAAGTGGGGTGTGTGTGGCCCAGTTAGTGGCAACGAGGGAGACTGTGGTTGGAGTCCCCTCGCTGTGTCTCTAAAAGAACCAAGATGAACAAGTCATGGCTCTCAGAGGACTTTTCTTCCCCTGGGTCAGCCAGGGGAGGGGAAAGGCACGCGTATTTTTGAGAGTGCTTCATGCAAAGCATCTTTTTCTTTTTCAAAAGGGGGCTCAACCGATGCCAGTCAAGTGGGGTGTGTGTGGCCCAGTTAGTGGCAACGAGGGAGACTGTGGTTGGAGTCCCCTCGCTGTGTCTCTAAAAGAACCAAGATGAACAAGTCATGGCTCTCAGAGGACTTTTCTTCCCCTGGGTCAGCCAGGGGACGGGAAAGGCACGCGTATTTTTGAGAGTGCTTCATGCAAAGCATCTTTTTCTTTTTCAAAAGGGTGCTCAACCGATGCCAGTCAAGTGGGGTGTGTGTGGCCCAGTTAGTGGCAACGAGGGAGACTGTGGTTGGAGTCCCCTCGCTGTGTCTCTAAAAGAACCAAGATGAACAAGTCATGGCTCTCAGAGGACTTTTCTTCCCCTGGGTCAGCCAGGGGACGGGAAAGGCACGCGTATTTTTGAGAGTGCTTCATGCAAAGCATCTTTTTCTTTTTCAAAAGGGGGGCTCAACCGATGCCAGTCAAGTGGGGTGTGTGTGGCCCAGTTAGTGGCAACGAGGGAGACTGTGGTTGGAGTCCCCTCGCTGTGTCTCTAAAAGAACCAAGATGAACAAGTCATGGCTCTCAGAGGACTTTTCTTCCCCTGGGTCAGCCAGGGGACGGGAAAGGCACGCGTATTTTTGAGAGTGCTTCATGCAAAGCATCTTTTTCTTTTTCAAAAGGGTGCTCAACCGATGCCAGTCAAGTGGGGTGTGTGTGGCCCAGTTAGTGGCAACGAGGGAGACTGTGGTTGGAGTCCCCTCGCTGTGTCTCTAAAAGAACCAGGATGAACAAGTCATGGCTCTCAGAGGACTTTTCTTCCCCTGGGTCAGCCAGGGGACGGGAAAGGCACGCGTATTTTTGAGAGTGCTTCATGCAAAGCATCTTTTTCTTTTTCAAAAGGGGGGCTCAACCGATGCCAGTCAAGTGGGGTGTGTGTGGCCCAGTTAGTGGCAACGAGGGAGACTGTGGTTGGAGTCCCCTCGCTGTGTCTCTAAAAGAACCAAGATGAACAAGTCATGGCTCTCAGAGGACTTTTCTTCCCCTGGGTCAGCCAGGGGACGGGAAAGGCACGCGTATTTTTGAGAGTGCTTCATGCAAAGCATCTTTTTCTTTTTCAAAAGGGGGCTCAACCGATGCCAGTCAAGTGGGGTGTGTGTGGCCCAGTTAGTGGCAACGAGGGAGACTGTGGTTGGAGTCCCCTCGCTGTGTCTCTAAAAGAACCAAGATGAACAAGTCATGGCTCTCAGAGGACTTTTCTTCCCCTGGGTCAGCCAGGGGACGGGAAAGGCACGCGTATTTTTGAGAGTGCTTCATGCAAAGCATCTTTTTCTTTTTCAAAAGGGTGCTCAACCGATGCCAGTCAAGTGGGGTGTGTGTGGCCCAGTTAGTGGCAACGAGGGAGACTGTGGTTGGAGTCCCCTCGCTGTGTCTGTAAAAGAACCAAGATGAACAAGTCATGGCTCTCAGAGGACTTTTCTTCCCCTGGGTCAGCCAGGGGACGGGAAAGGCACGCGTATTTTTGAGAGTGCTTCATGCAAAGCATCTTTTTCTTTGTCAAAAGGGGGGGTCAACCGATGCCAGTCAAGTGGGGTGTGTGTGGCCCAGTTAGTGGCAACGAGGGAGACTGTGGTTGGAGTCCCCTCGCTGTGTTTTACATGCTTTTAGAAGGGCATGAAATGGCTTGGAGGTTGACTTTCATCATATGCAAACTGTTGGCTACCAAAATGCTGCCTTTCCAACAACTGTGGTTATAGGCAATGAGGAACATACTGATGAAGATGAGACGCAGATACCCGATTGGGATGACAACTTAAATATTCGGTCAGGGCAAGAAGAAACTCGGTCTGAGGGGTAGGGGAGTGCAAACACAACAATTGATGATTAAGTTCTAGATCACACCTACTGTCAACCCACAGTCAGACACTCGAGGAGGTCAACAGAGGCGGTGGAGGAGGATGCAACCGACGTCGAAGTAACCTGGCGCCTTCCTGGACACAGTCGGAGCACTGGTAGCACGTCTACAACTGCATCCTCAGCCACCACTCTGCCTCTGAGCATTATTCGGGGTGGATCAACAGGTCGCATGGCCTCTAAGCCTTGCCTAGCCAGGTCCTTTTTTGACATAGAAAAAGATCGCCCAAATTATGTGATCTGTAAAATTTGTCATGTTTCTCTTAGTAGAGGTCAAAACCTCAGCAGTTTGACAACTTCTTCCATGAATCGTCACATGAATAAATATCATATGGCCCGATGGGAAGCTCACCGTGCTGCAATGCGGCCTAGCGGAGCGAACCATCCACCGCCTGCCCCTTCCAGTGCATCCGCGCGCTCGTCATCTTCTAGGACTGTGGGGACAGCTGTCACACCTGTTTTTCCACCCACAACTTCCACCACTGTAACCGCAACAGGCAGTTTGCTTGGTAGGTCGTCAGTTGGTTTGGAAGGGGAAACAAGTGAGTGTGTACAGCTCTCTCAGACATCGATAGCACCAACTTTGGATGAAGGCAACATCATGTCTCCGCCTGCACTTTCCTCACAAAGCTGCATTTTTCCAGGGACACCCGACTCAACACCGTCTACACACAGCAGCCAGATCTCTGTCCCTCAGATGTGGTCAAATAAAAGGCCACTTCCTGCGACCCATGACAAAGCGAAGAGGTTGACTCTATCCCTCTGTAAGCTGTTGACTACAGAAATGCTGCCTTTCCGCCTAGTGGACACACAGGATTTTAGAGACCTTATGTCTGTCGCTGTGCCCCAGTACCAGATGCCTAGTCGCCACTACTTCTCTAAGAAAGGTGTGCCCGCGCTACACCAGCATGTCGCACACAACATCACCGCTTCCTTGAGAAACTCTGTGTGTGAACGGGTGCATTTCACCACCGATACTTGGACCAGTAAGCATGGACAGGGACGTTACATGTCGCTGACTGGCCACTGGGTAACTATGGTGATAGATGGTGAAGGGTCTGCTGCACAAGTCTTGCCGTCCCCACGACTTGTGTGTCAATCCTCTGTCTGTCCAAGTTCCGCCACTGCTTCTGCATCCTCCACCTCATCTGGGTCCTCCACCTCCGCCCCAAGCCTGCCTGGTCAGGCCACCAGCGTTCTCACTGCGCAGAAGGAATCACGCACCCCTCATTACTATGCTGGTAGCAGAGCGCAACGGCATCAGGCGGTCTTTAGCTTGACATGTCTTTGAAATAGGAGTCACACAGCGACTGAGTTGTGGGCAGCTCTGGAGACTGATTTTGATAAATGGTTGTCTCCACTCAACCTGCAGCCTGGTAAGGCCGTGTGCGACAATGCTGCAAACCTGGGTGCGGCCCTTCGCCTGGGCAAGGTGACACACGTGCCTTGTATGGCTCACGTGTTTAACCTTGTTGTCCAGCAATTTTTAACACACTATCCCGGCCTAGATGGCCTTCTGACCAGGGCACGGAAACTGTCTGCAGTGCTCACTTCCGCCGTTCAACCGCCGCACCTGAGCGACTTGCATCGCTCCAGAAGTCTTTCGGCCTGCCGGTTCATCGGCTGAAATGCGATGTGGCGACACGCTGGAATTCAACTCTCCACATGTTACAGCGACTGTGGCAGCACCGGCGAGCCCTGGTGCAATACGTCATGATGTATAGCCTGGGCCAACGAGATGCAGAAGTGGGGCAGATCACCCTGATGGAGTGATCTCAGATCAAGGACCTATGCACCCTTCTGCACAGTTTCGACATGGCGACGAATATGTTTAGCGCTGACAATGCCATTATCAGCATGACGATTACAGTCATTTACATGCTGGAGCACACGCTAAACACTATTCGTAGTCAGGGGGTGGGACAACAGGAAGGGGAGGAACTACAGGAGGATTCATATGCGCAAGACACAACAACATCACCAAGGTCCAGACGTTCATCATCACCAACGCGGCAGGCATGGGACCATGGGGGACAGGGATCAACAAGGGCGCATGGTAGCAGGTGAGATGTTGAGGAAGGTGCAGGAGGACATGAAGATATGGAGGACGAACTGTCCATGGACATGGAAGACTCAGCAGATGAGGGGGACCTTGGTCAAATTTCAGTTGAAAGAGGTTGGGGGGAGATGACAGAGGAAGAAAGAACGGTTAGCACCTCTATGCCACAAACACAGCGTGGACTTGGTGCGCATGGCTGCGCAAGACACATGAGTGCCTTCTTGTTGCACTACCTCCAACATGACCCTCGTATTGTCAAAATTAGAAGTGATGATGACTACTGGCTTGCCACACTATTAGATCCCCGGGACAAGTCCAAATTTTGTGACATAATTCCACCCATAGAAAGGGACGCACGTATGCAGGAGTATCAGCAGAAGCTGTTACTCGATCTTAGCTCGGCTTTTCCACCAAACAACCGTGCAGGTGAAGGGAGTGATTCTCCCAGTTGTAACTTGACAAACATGGGACGGCCTCGTCATCTTCAACAGTCTACCCGTACCAGTAGGACCGTATCTGGTGCTGGTAACAGCAATTTTATGGAATCTTTTCATAATTTTTTTAGACCCTCCTTTGCAAGGCCACCAGAGACAACAAGTCTGACACATAGTCAACGGATGGAGAGGATGATACAGGAGTATCTCCAAATGAACATCGATGCAATGACTTTGCAAATGGAGCCTTGCTCCTTTTGTGCTTCAAATCTAGAAAAATGTCAAGAGCTCTCCAGTTACGCCTCGAAGATTTTGTCGTGTCCAGCTGCCAGCGTTGTCTCTGAACGTGTCTTCAGTGCTGCTGGGTGTGTGCTGACAGATAAGCGCACGCGTCTGTCCAGTGACAATGTGGACAGACTGACGCTCATCAAAATGAACAAGTCATGGATCCAGAAGGAATTTACTACCCCTGTGTCATCCTGGGGAGAGTAAATGCTTGTGGATTTGGAATGTGCTTGATGCAAATCAAAACATCCTGTTTGCAACTAGGGCACAAGTGCTGCCACTGATAAGGTGTCTGTGTGGGGCCCAATTTTTGGAAAAAAAGGGAGACTCCGCTTGGAGTAACCCTTGCTTGCTGTGTTTTTTAAAAATGATACAAGATGAACAGATCTGAAGGCAAGATGAAGCCAACATCATGTCTCCGCCTGCACTTTTCTCACAAACCTGCATTTTTCCAGGGACACCCTACTCAACACCGTCTACAGACAGCAGCCAGATCTCTGTCCCTCAGATGTGGTCAAATAAAAGGCCACTTACTGCGACCCATGACAAAGCTAAGTGGTTGACTCTATCCCTCTGTAAGCTGTTGGCTACCGAAATGCTGCCTTTACGCGTAGTGGACACACAGGATTTTACAGACCTTATGTCTGTCGCTGTGCCCCAGTACCAGATGCCCAATCACCACTGCTTCTCCAAGAAAAGCATGCCCGCGCTACACCGGCATGTCGCACACAACATCACCACTTCCTTGAGAAAATCTGTGTGCGACAGGGTGCATTTCAACACAGATACTTGGACCAGTAAGCATAGACAGGGTCATTACATGTCACTGACTGGGCACTGGCAAACTATGGTGAGAGATGGAGAAGGGTCTGCTGTACAAGTCTTGCCGTCCCCACGAGTTGTTTCAATCCTTGTTCTGTATGTAGAAGTTAATACACTGCTTCTGCCTCTTCAACCTCGTGTGGGTCCTCTACCTTTGCGCAAACCCTGTGTGGTCAGGCCACCCTTCCTTGCAACTGCGCACAAGGACTACCACACACCTCCTTACTATGCTGGCAGCAGAGCTCAATGCCATCAGGCGGTCAAAGTTTTACTTTGAAATGTATGGGAAATGTGAGTCACACCGCTATTACAGAGAATAGTAGTCAGGCAGGGTCAAAACATTAATTGAGGAACAGGAACAGAATGGGACGGCCAGGACTTAATCAGAAAACAAGCAGAGGTGAAATGCGTATCGGCCAACAAGGTACATAAACAGCAAGCAGGAAAAGTAGTCAGGTAACAAGCACACAAAATCATAAAACTGAACTGGGGGTAAAATTAACCAGAGGTTCATAGCTATGTCTGGCAGTGGTCTGCAGACAGGATGGGCATAAAAAAGGGTGTGGTGTCTTCCCATTGGTTGTAGCTGAATGATGGTATTTCATCTGTGAGATACCCACCAGCTACATTCAGCCAGAGATTCTGCATCTGTCAAGGTAATGCAGCCCAGTGGGTGAGCATAACCTGCGTCCACCTGCGCCGCTGGCATCGACTACTCTCCCATCATCAGCACTATTCATGAAAGGAACACGTTGTCACCTGGCGACCGGAGTACAAATTGACGGAGCGGACTCCGTTGGTGACTTAACAGCCGTGTGCGGCAATGATGCAAACCTGGCTGCGGGCCATCCTCAGGGCAATGTGACACACGTGCCTTTTATGGCTCACGTGTTGATCCGAATTCTCCAGCAATTTTTAAAACACCATCACGGCCTACATGGCCTTGTGCAGCGGGCACGCTCGCTATGTGCTCACTTCCATCGTGCGCACACAGCAGCTCAACAACTTTCATCACTCCGGAAGTCTTAGGGTCTGGCAGTTAAACGCCGGAAATGCGATGTTCCGACACGCAGGAATTGGAATCTGCACATGTTGCAGCGTGTGTGGCAGCACCGCAGAGCCCTGCTGAAATACGGTAAGACATATAGCCTGGGATAAGTTGATCCAGAGGTGGTGCAGATCACGCTGCTGGAGTGGTGTCAGATCAAGGACCTATGCACCCTGCTACACAGTTTTGAAATGTCGACGAAGATGTTTAGCACTGGCAATGTCATTCTCAGCGTGACAATTCTGGTCATCTACATGATGGAGCACACTGTAATTATTATTCGGAGTCAGGTGTTGGGACAAGAGGAAGGGGAGGAAGTACAGGAGGAGTCATATGCGGAAGGGATAACAAGATCTACGAGGTCCAGATGGTCAGCGGCACCTATGCGGCAGTCATGGTGAGGGAGAGGGATTAACAAGGGCGCATAGTATCAGCAAAAAGTGTTGATGAAAGTGCAGGAGCCCATGAAGAAATGGAGGACGAACTGGCGATGGGCATGGAAGACTCAGCAGATGAGTGAGAGCTTGCTCACATTTCGGTTGTGCGAGGTTGTGGGTAGAGGGCAGAGGAAGGATGCACGATTCTCACCTCTCTGCCACCAACACACCAAGGACTTGGTCCTCCTGGATGCACAAGACACATGAGCGCCTTCTTGCTGCACTACCTACATGACCCTCGGATTGTATGAATTTGAAGTAATCCTGAATACTGGGTTGCCACACTGTTAGATCCCCGGTACAAGACAAAATTTGGCGAACTAATTCCTGCCATAGAAATAGACGCACGTATACAGGAGTATCTGCAGAATGTGGTACGCAATCTTAGATCTACTTTTCCACTAAACACCAGTGCTGCACAGAGTGAATCTCAACACTTTGTCATGGATAGGAGGAAATGGTCTTTTACTTGTCCACATCGGAGGGACCGAGGGATGGCTGCTGTGCTGAGATGGCGTTGAGTACGGTGTCCCTGCACAGTTGCACTTTTGGTCATATCCCAAAATGAGTTGAAAAAGGACAGATGCTGTTGGAAAGGGGAACAGGTGTGTTGGAAAGGGGAAAAAAATTTGGGTCCGTGGATTTGGTGGTTAAACAACTGTAACATTTGCTGAAGAAACAACATCTGTTACAGTGGGACTGGCAGATTTGGATAAAGTGGTATATAATCTGTGACCGCTATATAACAAAAATTAATAAGAAAAGAAAGAGAAAGGTATATATCACCTTCAGCAGTCAGTGTCCACCGTGCTCCCAGTTGGAAAAGGAGAGGTTGGCAACTTGAAGGTTTGGTGGAGGATACAGAGCTGTGTGGCTATGAAACTAATAGTAGCCTGAACCGAGTTAGACGCCATTCGGATCTGGAGACTGTGAGCCCTGTTAGCGTCACAGGGTCCACATGCCCACCCAGCCCAGGAACTCCCTGTTAACAACACAGGGGCCATTGAGTACGCTGACCGTGTGCGTAGGGGCCACACCTGTGGACAGCAGGCGCATCAGCAGCAGCAGGCCTGTTAATGCCACTGGGCTGCACAAGCAGGACTGTTAGGACAGGAGCTGGTCTTAACCGTTCTGCGTTACCAACTGTGGTGGTGGCCTGCATCCACCACCCTATCCCTGCCTACCTCTGGCCTAAAGCCGCAATGGGTTCAACACATGGAGGTGTGCTCTTTCGGAGCATAATAGAAGACTGCGCACCTCCTTGTTGGCTCAAGCCCCTTTTATAACCTGGGTCCGCCCCAAACCAGGGTGAACCACAATGCACCTCCTGGAGACAAAAGCAGAGTGACACGTCATGAGTGGCATAACTAGCGTCCTATTTGGAAACGCAACTTCAATGATGACCTCATGGCTGCCATGACCCAAA
Organism: Anomaloglossus baeobatrachus; assembly: GCF_048569485.1. Lineage (NCBI taxonomy): Eukaryota > Metazoa > Chordata > Amphibia > Anura > Aromobatidae > Anomaloglossus > Anomaloglossus baeobatrachus. The sequence continues at coordinate 58,933,419 of NC_134353.1, forward strand.
CACCTCACCAGTCATCGTCTGACCATCAATAATGCGGTGACAAGTCATAGGTGTGGGCCTCTGCAAGCCATTTGGGAGGACACCTGATGCCCTGTGGTCTATATGGGACCCCCACATCAGGGCCAGGGCCAAAGAGTTCATTACCGGACCTAGTCTCTGATGCAGGAAGTGCCTGAGCATGCTCAGTAGCATGAAATACAGTCTCTGAAAAAAGACTATCAGCTTTAGCATGGTGTCTAGGCACAAAACAGGACTTAGACCCGGCACAGAATGCAAGCACCTGTGCAAAGAGGCTTTTCACACTTAGTGTGGGAGCATGCGCTGTATCCCGAAATGAAGACTTAGCGTCAGGAATGGCACAGTCAGGCTGAGCATACTCACTAGGCGAAACACTGTAATTATGCTGCAGCTGGGGTACATCGGCACACGCATGCGCACTAGCTGCCTCTCCACACTTAGACGTGGAGGGGAAATTTGTCTTGGAGATGCTGTCTATGAACAGAAGGAAAAGCTAAAGGAAGCCTGACTTTCTATCCCTCCGAATTATGAAATGCAGCAATGAATTCCATGAGTTTGCTATAACATTAGCGTAGCTAAATGTGCATGAGGGTGTGATGTAGAGGTGCTAGAAATAGCTTGTCACCAGTGGGGCACTAATGGAATACAACAGCCAGTTCTATGATGCCACAAAATGGCAGTATTTTGTGCTATCATTATAGCTTATTAAAAACAGAGCACGAGGTTGTCATGCAGAGGTGCTGCACATAGATTTGCAGTAGTGTGAATAGACAAAAGTACAATAGCCACGTTTAGGATACAACTAGGTACACTGAGTGTTTGCTACTATAAATGGCTGAGTTTAAAAAAGTTGGAGTGTGCAATGCAGGCAGACGTGCTGCAAATAACGTTCCAATACTGTGAATTGACAAAAGTACAATAGCCACGTTTAGGATACAACTAGGTACACTGAGTGTTTGCTAGTATAATGGCTGAGTTTAAAAAAGTTAGAGTGTGCAATGCAGGCAGACGTGCTGCAAATAACGTTCCAATACTGTGAATTGACAAAAGTACAATAGCCACGTTTAGGATACAACTAGGTACACTGAGTGTTTGCTACTATAAATGGCTGAGTTTAAAAAAGTTAGAGTGTGCAATGCAGGCAGACGTGCTGCAAATATCGTTCCAATACTGTGAATAGACAAAAGTACAATAGCCACGTTTAGGATACAACTAGGTACACTGAGTGTTTGCTACTATAAATGGCTGAGTTTAAAAAAGTTTGAGTGTGCAATGCAGGCAGACGTGCTGCAAATAACGTTCCAATACTGTGAATTGACAAAAGTACAATAGCCACGTTTAGGATACAACTAGGTACAGTGAGTGTTTGCTAGTATAATGGCTGAGTTTAAAAAAGTTAGAGTGTGCAATGCAGGCAGACGTGCTGCAAATAACGTTCCAATACTGTGAATAGACAAAAGTACAATAGCCACGTTTAGGATACAACTAGGTACACTGAGTGTTTGCTACTATAAATGGCTGAGTTTAAAAAAGTTTGAGTGTGCAATGCAGGCAGACGTGCTGCAAATAACGTTCCAATACTGTGAATTGACAAAAGTACAATAGCCACGTTTAGGATACAACTAGGTACACTGAGTGTTTGCTACTATAAATGGCTGAGTTTAAAAAAGTTTGAGTGTGCAATGCAGGCAGACGTGCTGCAAATAACGTTCCAATACTGTGAATTGACAAAAGTACAATAGCCACGTTTAGGATACAACTAGGTACACTGAGTGTTTGCTACTATAAATGGCTGAGTTTAAAAAAGTTACAGTGTGCAATGCAGGCAGACGTGCTGCAAATAACGTTCCAATACTGTGAATAGACAAAAGTACAATAGCCACGTTTAGGATACAACTAGGTACACTGAGTGTTTGCTAGTATAATGGCTTAGTAACAATGAGTTGTAGTGTGCAATGCAGGCAGACGTGCTCTGCAAATGTCTTTGCACTAGTGGGACTATAGCAAAGTCCAATAGCCACGTTTAGGATGCCACTAGGTACACTGAGTGTTTGCTAGTAAAATTGCTTAGTTTAAAAAAGTTGGAGTGTGCAATGCAGGCAGATGTGCTCTGCTAATATCTTTGCACTAGTGGGACTATAGCAAAGTCCAATAGCCACGTATAGGATGCCACTAGGTACACTGAGTGTTTGCTAGTATAATGGCTTAGTTAAAATGAGTTTGAGTGTGCAATGCAGGCAGACGCGCTATGCAAATGTCTTTGCACTAGTGGGACTATAGCAAAGTCCAATAGCCACGTATAGGATGCCACTAGGTACACTGAGTGTTTGCTAGTATAATGGCTTGGTTTTAATGAGTTGGAGTGTGCAATGCAGGCAGACGCGCTCTGCAAATGTCTTTGCACTAGTGGGACTATAGCAAAGTCCAATAGCCACGTATAGGATGCCACTAGGTACACTGAGTGTTTGCTAGTATAATGGCTTGGTTAGAATGAGTTGTAGTGTGCAATGCAGGCAGACGCGCTCTGCAAATGTCTTTGCACTAGTGGGACTATAGCAAAGTCCAATAGCCACGTATAGGATGCCACTAGGTACACTGAGTGTTTGCTAGTATAATGGCTTAGTTAAAATGAGTTTGAGTGTGCAATGCAGGCAGACGCGCTATGCAAATGTCTTTGCACTAGTGGGACTATAGCAAAGTCCAATAGCCACGTATAGGATGCCACTAGGTACACTGAGTGTTTGCTAGTATAATGGCTTGGTTAGAATGAGTTGTAGTGTGCAATGCAGGCAGATGTGCTCTGCTAATGTCTTTGCACTAGTGGGACTATAGCAAAGTCCAATAGCCACGTATAGGATGCCACTAGGTACACTGAGTGTTTGCTAGTATAATGGCTTAGTTAAAATGAGTTTGAGTGTGCAATGCCGGCAGACGCGCTATGCAAATGTCTTTGCACTAGTGGGACTATAGCAAAGTCCAATAGCCACGTATAGGATGCCACTAGGTACACTGAGTGTTTGCTAGTATAATGGCTTGGTTAGAATGAGTTGTAGTGTGCAATGCAGGCAGACGCGCTCTGCAAATGTCTTTGCACTAGTGGGACTATAGCAAAGTCCAATAGCCACGTATAGGATGCCACTAGGTACACTGAGTGTTTGCTAGTATAATGGCTTGTTTAGAATGAGTTGTAGTGTGCAATGCAGGCAGACGCGCTCTGCAAATGTCTTTGCACTAGTGGGACTATAGCAAAGTCCAATAGCCACGTATAGGATGCCACTAGGTACACTGAGTGTTTGCTAGTATAATGGCTTGTTTAGAATGAGTTGTAGTGTGCAATGCAGGCAGACGCGCTCTGCAAATGTCTTTGCACTAGTGGGACTATAGCAAAGTCCAATAGCCACGTATAGGATGCCACTAGGTACACTGAGTGTTTGCTAGTATAATGGCTTAGTTATCAGTTGGAGTGTGCAGAGGACAAGAGGGTACAGTGGCAGGATTGTGGTGCTCTGGGTAGAGGAATGGAAGCCTGCCTTTCTATTCCCTCCTAATGGTGAAATGCAGGTAGGAAATCCCTGACCTGGGCTACACAGACGCTGTTGCTGTTTGCAGGACCTGTCACCTATGGCTCTCTGACCCTGCCGGTTGGAGCCCTTAAAAGGACTGCTATAAAGTGCTCTCCCTAAGCTGTCTAACGCTGTGTATGCAGCGCATGCAGCTGTATCGGCTATAGGACTCAGGAAGACGGAGCTGCGACAGTGATGTCTGACACCAAAGACGCAGAAGGCAGATAATGGCGTCCGTGAAGAAAATGTCCGGTTTTATAATGCAGGGACATGTGACATGCAGATCCTATCACACATGCCGTTGCTTCTCTGGCTCAAAGTCCACTTAGCTGTGTGTGTGTCTGGGATTGGCTGACATGCTGGCCCGCCCCACAAGACGCGCGCACTTAGGGAAGGAAGACAAGAAAAAAAAAAAAAAAAAATGGCGATCGCCATTATAGAAACAGCAGTGATCTGAAGGCGCTGTTCACGCACACTATACACTGAAATGTGATAATAGTTTGATTCACAGAGTGACTTACACTATTACAGCAGAAACCAAGCTATGATTTAGCTGTTTTTTGGCTGCTAGAACCGTTCTCGAACGTTTCTAGAACTACCGAGCTTTTGCAAAAAGCTCGAGTTCTAGTTCGATCTAGAACATGCCCCAAAATCACTCGAGCCGCGAACTGGAGAACCACGAACCACGAACCGCGCTCAACTCTAATCCCTAGTGCTGGGCCCTAAATAAGGAAAGGATAGGATGAGCTCTTTGTCAACCCCACTAAACACTATAGAAGACACAAGAAGGACACACAGGGGGGTAAAATGCATTTATTACTTATCCACAGATGACTCAGGTAGAAGTTCAGCAATGATACCACAGAGGAGTACAAGCCACCTGCTTGCAACCAAAGCTTGAATGAACTGAATAATCACACCAGAACCAGTTCTAGGAAGGAAGGGAGTATTTAAACACTTAGGGGTACTTTGCACGTTGCGACATTGCTACTGCGATCTCGTCAGGCTCAACTCGAAAGTGACGCACATCCGGCGCTGGTAACGACGTCGCAATGTGTAAAGCCTAGAAGCACCGGGAACGATCGCAAAAGCGTCGAAAATCAGTGATCTGTGTAGTGTCGGTCATTTCAATAATTTCGCTGCAGCGACAGGTACGATGTTGTTCCTCGTTCCAGCGGCAGCACACATCGCTGTCTATGAAGCCGCAGGAGGGAGGAACATCTCCTTACCTGCATCCCGCCTGCAATGAGGAAGGAAGGAGGTGGGCGGGATGTTTACGTCCCGCTCATCTCCGTCCCTCTGCTTCTATTGGCCGCCTGCAGGTAAGTGCGTGTGATGCTGCCGTAGCGATAATGTTCGCCACGGCAACTATTACAAGATATCGCATGTGCGGCGGGGGCGGGTACTATCGCGCTCGGCATCACTATCATCGGCTAGCGATGTCGCAGCGTGCAAAGTACCCCTAAGATAATACTGATGATCTGCAGATGGGAAAAAGGTGAGGTCATGTTGGGTCCAAAAGAGGGAGACATGAAAATCCAGCAGGACAGCTACCTATACCAATGAATATTGGCAGCAGGAACAATGGAAAGTCAGGGAGTATTTTGCACAACCAAACACTGTGACTTTCTATGGCCAAAAAACATGCCTCGTGACACACCTGTGACACATATCATTGCAGTGGGGCTCATGTGGGGTTAGGATATCATGTGAGCCTGGCTTCTTTCTCCCCACCTTTGGACCAACGAACAAGCAACAGGAAGTAAGCACCGCCACTCACATGTGAAATCTGAAGGGGTTGTCCTAGTAGTGGATAATCCCATTAAGATTAATAATATAATTTCATTTTGAAATTTGCACTGATGTCCTGATTTTTTATCTCCTTTTGTGACACTGTCATCCCCAATTCTTTGTTCAATCCAACAGGGTCAGAAAGCTTGGATGGTATGAAAAGCTCTAATGTGTTTAAAGCCTGGGGCATGTGCTACTTCTACACATCTTATTTTGCTCCTGGTGCTTGCCACTTTAATGGGCTGGTCTAGCTCTCTCAGTATGCCTATAAAGGTTGCAATGGTTAGAGATATTGTATTGCAACTTTAAGGATAAGGGAACGGGTTCTTTAGGGTATGTGTGGGTTCTTAACCTCTGTAGATGTTTTTCTCTGTGACTGGATACTTTAACATTGTAAAAGTGAAAATATCCAGCTAACCATAAATAGATACTCATGGCTCCTAACCTCGCCACTCTCCTGACACACCTTGTAAATAAAAAGAATGTATAGAGAAGTTTCTTCAATATTGTATTCCAAAATGTTTAAAAGGGGTGCAACAAATGCATAAAGTATCCATACCACCAAGACGTTTCTGCCATCAAGTGCTCTTCATCAGTAAGGGCACTTCGAGGTAAGGATTTTTTATGTATTTGCTGAACCTGTTTTAAACATTTTGGAATAAGGCATTGAAGAAAATTTAATACACATATGTTGAGTAGGACTATTATTTCTTTGGATACTGTAAGATGTAACAGGAACTCCAATCACTTATGCGGGCGTCACACGGTACGATCTATCGTGCGATCGCACGAGCGATCGTACCCGCTCCTGTCGTTTGTGCGTCACGGGCAAATCGCTGCCCATCTCGCACAAAGTCGTTAAACCGCCGTCACACGCACTTACCTGCAGAGCGACCTCGCTATGGGTGGCGAACATCCTCTTCCTGAAGGGGGTGGGACTTTCGGCGTCACAGCGACGTCACACAGCGGCCGGCCAATAGAAGTGGAGGGCCGGAGATGAACGGGATGTAAACATCCTGCCCACCTCCTTCCTTCCGCATAGCCGGCGGGTGACGCGGGACGCAGGTAAGCTGTGTTCATCATTCCCGGGGTGTCACACGGAGCGATGTGTGCTGCCCCGGGTACGATGAACAACCGGCACCATGAAAAATAAACAATTTTTTAAAAATAAGCGACGTGTACACGACTCACAATTTGTGACCGATTCAGCGTCACTCGGAGGTGTCACACGAGGCGACGTCGTGAACGATGCTGGATGTGCGTCACGAAAACCGTGACCCCGGCGATGCATCGTACGATAGATCGTCTCGTGTGACGCCCGCATTACTCTCGGTAAAGAAGGAGTCATCCCACTTTACAAGAATGAACTTGATTTTTTTGTGGAACATGTTGAAACATATACAGAAGGTATAAAATTGATAGCAGATACAAAGCTTAGAATTTATATCTTCTGTATTGAACAGAGGTTACATGTGAAAGCAAATCAACTGCACAAGTCTGCAAGAGTAAAGTTGCTTGAAAAGAGGGGATTTTTCTATAGTTTTGGTCATTGAAGTCAGTAAAAATATCAAAAAAATTCCATCACATACAGTTTTTTTCAGAAGGTAAATGGTAGAAATTTCAGCTCACCTATATGCAGTCTTCAAGGCGAAGGTGGATGCCCGCAGTCCCCGGACAGGCCGGTCCGTAATTCAGAATAGATGTAGAAAAGAAGCGTATGGGACTCAGCACCAATGCGGTAATAATAACACTTGGAACTTTATTCGGAATTTTTTAAAAGAAAAGTACACAGGTCATCCAAAAAATCGCCATACGATTTGCCAAGCGGCTTTACGCGTTTCGGACAAACAAGGGGAAATTAAAACCAGTCCTTAGTCATAAGCCATGGTATGTGAGAGGCAAAAGGTATATATAGCACTACAAGTATGGAAAAGAGAAGAGGCAAGCCAGGAAAACAGGAAGGAAGTTCACCTGAGAAAATGCAAATGAAAGAAGGAAGAAAATGGTATAGGAGACAGAATAAGTTAACCCTTTAGGCACCGTATATAGCAAAATATGTAATAATAAATGATACGTGAATATAACCATACTTGTAGTGCTATATATACCTTTTGCCTCTCACATACCATGGCTTATGACTAAGGACTGGTTTTAATTTCCCCTTGTTTGTCCGAAACACGTAAAGCCGCTTGGCAAATCGCATGGCGATTTTTTGGATGACCTGTGTACTTTTCTTTTAAAAAATTCCGAATAAAGTTCCAAGTTTTATTATTACCGCATTGGTGCTGAGTCCCATACGCTTCTTTTCTACATTTTTTCAGAAGCACTGACTCCATAGGCTTTTTCTTGCACCATACTTCAATCCCTTTGTGTGACCTTTGGTGGATGATTTTGGTGTCATTAGATTGGTTTAGGAGAAATAGGCCAAAGTCTATGCGTTTCGAGCAAGAAAATGCTCTTAAAGGTGTGGATCACTTTTATTTTTCCAAGCCACATTGATATAATGTTGAGAAACAAGGCTTCTCTCAAATACCTTGTATTGCCAATAGTGCCTGTGAGCGGCGCTATTGCGGTCCACTTATTCCCAATTAGTGTCTCCCCAGGCTCGATGACCTCTGATGTCCGGTGATGTCACGTCAACTTCCAGTTGACCTGACATCACCGCGGCTGAACCCAGTCTTCCTGAGTGACTGGGCTGTGAGTGGAGTTTCACCGCTCGTGACAGCCCAGAATCGCTCCTGCTTGCAGTGCTCTGCAGTGAAGGAGAGAGCGCAGAAGATTCTGGACTGTGATGCTGGGCTGTGACGAGCTGTGAAACTCCTGCCACAGCTCAGTGACTCAGGAAGACTGGGGCCTGCCTCGGTGGTGTCAGGTCAACTGAAAGTTGACCTGACATCAACGAATCCCAGAGGTCATGGAGCCTGGGGGTCACGAGAAGGGGATGTGCAGACAGCAACAGCGCCACTCAGGGGCACTATTGGCAACACAAGATATTTGAGAGACTATATCGATGTGGCTTGGAAAAATAAGTAGTGAACCACCCCTTTAATCATGACATGCTCCACAGGCCAAGTTTTGCTCGAAATGCGTAAACATTGGTCTATCTCCTCTGTGCACACATTTTAATTTTTGTATGTTCATTTTACGGTGGAAATAAAGGTTATGTTTATTAACTACATCTTTGGCGGATACTAGATTTTTTCCTCCATTTCTTCATAGTTACCTGAAAGCTGGTTCAGAGTCTCCATGTACTCAAGTCATGGACTTTCCTCACAGTCTGGAGAGCTGATACAATTACCTTGTATTTGATATGTTTTTTGTATTCTTTCACAACTGCTAGTACCCAATTGATGCAATATTTTTGTACTGTTTTGGCTACCTGGAGTAAGGCCCTGAAGCTGCAAAATGTTGCACTTAATGGGAATTTGTCAGAAACTTTTAACCCCCTCTTCCAAACCATTAATATAATTGTTAAGCCATTTATAAGAGAACAAACTCCCCATTCAGGCCGAGTACAACCGATGTGCGTTGAGCATACAACTTCTTCAGGGGTCCACTACTACTGACAAAACTATATGCAAAACGCGCGTCGGGTGTGCTCTGCTTGACTTGTGAGTTTGTTCTTTATGCCACTGTGCTATTTACAAATGTACTTTATTTAACAGGTTGAATTACACATACCTATCTGTGGGTACCTTTACACCTCTATTTAATATTCCTCAGTTTTATGAGTATCTGTTTACAAGTAATAAGTTTTATACATTGATTTTTTGCCATTGTGCCCTCTCCTTCCCTCATTTGGGATTATATATTAACCCTGTACTCTAGTTGTCTATGCCTGTTGAATATATTTTATCTAATATTTTATGTCATTTTGCATATATACTGAGTCATTGTTTACTTCACTTCTCAGTCCAGTTCCTTGTGCTGCTATTTTTGTATCTCTGTTTTTTCTATTTCTTTTAATTGAGTCAATACAATTTATTATTTTACTCCATACCTTTGTGATTATAGACAGATGTTTCGGTTGGACTTGCACAAGTATAGCATGGATGTCATGCGGGGAGTAAATTGTTAAGGGAAATGTCAATGTGATCTCACAAGCCTTCCATAGCAGTACTGCAGCAGCCGCTACAGCACGGACACACGTGGGAGACCCTCTGACAACCGGGTCCAATCGCGCTGAGTAGTAAGCTATTGGTCTTTGTTTGTCACCATGTTGCTGTATGAGGACGGCTGTCGCATGCCCTCCCTGTTCTGTGCAAAACAAGAAAAATGGTTGATCGTAATTTGGAATATCTAGGGCCGGGGCAGATACAATGAGTAGTTTTAGGGAATGGAAGGAATTAATAGCTTCCTGAGTGAGGTCAAAGGGGTCAGATGACAGACAATCATAGAGGGGTTGCATCATTTGCGAGGCAGACCTTATCCAAGGCCTGCAGTATGACACTAAGCCCAAAAAGGTGCGCAGTTGCCGGTGGGACCTGGGTAGGGAGAGATTTTGGACTGCTTGTTTTCTCTCCTCTGTCAGGTGTCTTGTACCTTCAGAGATACAGTGACCCAAAAATGTTACCTTTTGCTTACAGCACTGTAATTTTTCACGTGAAACTTTGCAACCATTTTCTGCCAGAAAACACAGCAAAGAAATTGTGGCTTCCTTGCAGGACGTCTGGTCTGGACAGCAGAGCAAAAGGTCATCCATGTACTGCAATAGCGTAACCTGTGGATGAGGCGGTTGCCACTGCTCCAGAATTCCTGCCATAGCTGTAGAATAAATGCTAGGTGAATTAATTCCTCATTGCGGGAGGACTGTCCACATGTACTGTTTCCCCTCATATGTGAAGGCAAAAAGATACTGACAGTCAGGGTGTAGAGGCACAGAGAAAAATGCATTTGCCAAATCAATTACTGTAAAACATTTGGAGGTCCCTGGGATTTGTGACAGTAAGGTATGTGGGTTTGGAACAATTGGTGTTACACTCTCAGTGACAGCATTGACAGCTCTCAAATCATGCACCATTCTGTATGTATCAGGGGAACCTTTGGGCCCTTTTTTCTTGATTAGATAAAATGGAGTGTTACAGGGGGAGGACCTTTGTACTAGAGCCCCTGCTTGCACATATTCTCTTATCTCTGGTCAGGGCCATTGATTTGGCTGGGCTTAAGGGATACTGTTTTGTCAAGGGAATTTCAGACACCAATCCCTCCAGTCCCTTCATGGTCACCAGTTTCCTAGGCCAGAGGCAAAGGAGGAGGGAAGGGAGGAGGAGAGTCAGTCTGCTCCCTCTCCTATTTGGGGTTTTTGCACTGTCTGGCGTTATGTCCATTCTGTCCACAATTCCAGCACTGTACGGTCACTAGGTCACCTGGTGCCCTCCCTCTCTGCTTCCACTGTTTTCCTTGTGCTCTAGCATACATAACTGGTCGCTTGCATTTTGTCAGTTCAACCCCCTTAGCTACTTGCAGAAGGTCTGTTGGGTCCATGTTTCTCCACTCAGGTCTGGCTGTCTGTACTGCTTCTCGTAAAACCTTATTCATACCATTAACGAATATACTCATCAGTATTTTGTCATTAAGGAAGGTTCTGACTTTGTACCCCATGTCTGCCCACTTCAGCTGTAACCTCCAAAAGTATGTCTCTATACTCTCCCCTTCCTGCTGTATTACGTCAGTCAGGGAAAGAGGGAAAGGTTGGTCTTCAGGGTCAGATAACTGTTTTCTTTCCTCACCGTCAGAGTAATGTCCAGCTTCCTCCCCAAAACTCAATTCCTTCACTACCTCTGTCTCCGAGTCAGCATCCTCTGTCATCACATGTGATCTGGTTCGAACAGGATTTAGTGCAATACGCTTAGGGCGAGTAACATTACACGTAGCACAAGTACTTCTCCAGTCTGGGTTTTTCTGACTACAATGTTTACAAGTCCATTCATCTGGTCTGGGTTTCTCATCATGTGAAGGTGGGGCGGTAGCAGTCACAGTTTTTGCTTTTGGTGCATTAAACATTTATAATACACTTTACATAACAATAATATAATAATACATCCCACTGTTATTTCTTTACATCCACAATGCTGCACCTCTTCCTTGAATCTGTTCCATTTCTCAACATCTAAACACCCACACTCTGGCATGTCTGCCTTTCTGAGTATTGGTCTGATATTTTTCACTGCATCTTTGCCTTCCCTTTCTTGCACTATCTGTTTGGCTGTTTTGGATCCTGCTGCAGCCCCACACTGCACACTTAACAAGTTGTCCATGGCTTCAACTTATTCCCACACAGCCCACCTTCCTGCAAATGCCCTCTCAGTGTCCCTGGACTTTGTCAACAGGCCACACTTCTCCTGGCAAGTCAGAATGAGCTCTCAAGTTGTAGCTGGAAGGCTAAATCAGCATTCACTCTCACCTGCTACACTTGCAGGGCGTATTGGGAAGGGTTAAAAAACACCTCTCTCACCCAATAGACCAGATGACTAAAGCAGGAAGGGCCAGGTGTGATAGTCCTCTCACCTACTAGACCACCTCCATGTAAGTGGGAAGGCCACAATGCTCTCTAACCCACTTCTGATGTGCAGTTGGGTACTCCATGCTGGTCCTTTACAAAGTAGTCCAGCAACGAACGTAAACTAGAGTTAAACTAAAACAATCCTCAGAGCTGACTTCTCACAGAGGGCAGAAGACAGAAAATCGCGTAGCTGTTCACTTGACCCCTCCCAACAGAATAGCAGCGCACAGTTTGTTTAGCAAGAGTGTTATCTCAAAAGAATTCTTCGTCCAGATTCAGCTTTTCCAAAACATCCCTAATACCCACTGGTATAATACACAATCCCAGCAGAAAATTGAGACTACTTATATACCTTCACAGCACTTGATTCTAGAAACATATGTAACAATACACCTTCCAAGGATCAGTTAACCTCACATGTAAATAAAATTATCTAAACCGCTCTTGACACTGATGGGGAAAACAAAATACATATGTCAGGTATCCACTCAAATACTCTATTTGGCTATGCCCTGTGACATTTCACAACCAGAACATCTTTTCACAGTTCACAGTATGACCTATAACCATTAAACTTATACATACATATTATTTCACCAAGTCTCTTATCTCAATTACTCGTCACTTTGTTATTCAGAGGCTTCTCATCAATATACAACAACCTATTGCCTGTCTACTTTATCTAGGCATTAATATGAAACCACTTATGAACACATATCCCTAGACCAGTGTATTGCCCATCAAAGATGCAAAGATGGCCAAAGCAAAACACAAAACACAGCAACACAGCAAATGTAATTATACAGAGACTGTCCCAAATTCCGTGCTATGCAATCTATGCAATCAGTTAATGGACGGACAACAGATTATCTTATTACTCTATATTTCAACTCTCATTCAGACATGCATGAGAAAAAAAACAATACTCACTGGTGATGCCAGAGTTCTTGAACCGTGTGTACAGCCTTACCCAGAATATTCGGGAAATCAGAGAGAGTGAAATAAAGTGTAAGAATAAATCTTCTCACCTTGCTGCAGCTGAAATTTCACTGTCTCAAGAGTCCCCAAAACTTCTTCCGAATAGGCTGGTTGGCCACGGCCCCACGTTGGGCGCCAAAAACTGTTGTAGCTGTTCTGTTTTGTCACAAGTCAGCTTATGGGATCACCAGTGAGGTCCTCTGAATTAGGCCTCTTCAAACCTAATCAAGATCGAGCGCTCGGAGAAAAAGACCTGCATTCATGTGAGCATGATCAATTTTCTGTTTATTTAGCTAAGTTACAGTTTATTTATACCATTTACAGATCAATGTGATATTGCAAAAAAGGCTTCTAGCTGGACTTTACAAGTTGCTCATATGACCTTTAAGTTTTAGCAAAACAAAAATGTAGAGTCATGCATATGAGATAAGAAGATAAGAAGAACATTTAGAGACAATAATAATCCTTGAGTCAGGCTCCATAATGACTATGAACTACCACCAGATATACTTACTAATGGAACAATAAAATATCTAAAATAAAGAAATAGAGAAACTATTAACCCTTCTATATCACCCTGCACATTTTTAGTAGGTTTCTATTTCTTTGTGCCAATGAGCTTATATTTACCTTGCTCCCTTATGCATAAATCGGTTTATATTATCTTTTAAGTGGTTACACAGTCATATAAATGATTTTTAGAAGGGTTAAAGTTTGTGACAGGTTCCCTTTAATCAAATCAATTAAAAATTAATAGCATATACGTTATTTCCTTGGGCGGTCTATCCATTATCAGGTAAGAAAATCATTGACTTTGATATCTTTATCTTTATGCTAAAGGATATCCCTCTGTAAGAGGGTGCTAGGCCCATGTGCCCCACCCTGAAGACACCGTTAGTCATTGTGAAATGTGTTTATATGTATAATGTGTTGATGCATAATGTGTAAACGTGGAGATCTAGTGGCCGGTTTAGGTACTGTTCCATGGTAAAGAGGTTAGGTGTTGCCTAGCGAAAGGGAAGGTGAGACTGTAAATAGTTAAGTGCTGTGGGAAGCCCACAGTGGGAGGGGACAGCATCAGGGTACAGCCGGGCTTGATCCAAGTTAAGTCAGAGTAAGAAATGGACAGTAGAAAAAGCTGTATCTGTGAAAGGTATAATGAAGTATAGCCAGAAGTGTGCAAGCCAGCTAGATAGCAAGTTGGTGTCTGTGTCAAAGTTATTTCATCTGGACCCTCAGCGTAACCCTAGGCAATCCGTAGCACGCAGGAAGAACTCAAGTGTAATATGGGACAATGGATTACCCTCATTCCGTAGTAGTGGGTACCAGGCCGAACCCAAGTTCCCGGGTTGTGACTGGCTCCAGCAGTACCATTCCTAGAGATGGCGATTTGGCATAGACCTGGGTGTACAGGTTGACTTGGACTCACCAGTAGATGAGCTTTGTCCGACGGTCGTCGAAACCGTTAATAGTATCGGGTCCCTGTGGGTGGGGCAAAACCATGGCAGTGCTGGACTCAATGACTTTATTGAGTGAATCCGTGGTGTCAGATAGTGAAGAAGAGGGAAATCAAACACTAGTAGTAGTACTAGAAAATATGGAGCAGTCTGCAGTAAGTAAGCATTGAAGTCGAATGTACCATACCTACAAAATTCAAGTGTGGTGTCCACACAAAAAATCTGTGTCTGTGAATCCCCGGAGGAAGAATCCTGGTCTACACGAGGGCCTAAAAACAAGTATGGCATGCACACACAAAGACCATACCCACCAGGACCACTGCCACCAATCCCTTTCTCCAAGCTCTGGGAAGGGTAATAGGGCGCAAGCCACCGAAGGAGGACTGCTGAGCAGAAATAGAAGACCTCCTTCACTCGTGACTACAACACTGTGCCCTCTTGCTCCTCTACAACTCCACCTATTTTGGTGCCATTTTTTAAAAACAAAGACAGAGAGGCTTAATGTTTGTTTCCCACTACGGTCTACTAGAAAGGGGTATGATTTTTCATAGGTTCTAATTACCCAATAACAAAGGAAGTGGGTCCAACCTGAAATGGCCAACTGTGCTTCAGGGGCTTCTTGGTAAAACTCTGACTTGGCCAAGGTGCTGTTAATGTGCATAGATGATGCAAATTCTTTCTGTTGCTCTGTCTATCTAAAAATCACTTAAGAAAATGGGAAAGTCGGAGACTTGGAATGGCTTAGAATAACATACCAGTAGAAATGCGTGGATCTTTTGATGTTTGAATTCACTGATTTCACTGAATTTTCCCCCCAAATTTGATTTGTGATGAATAAATGTGCGAGAATCTCAATACCAGAAAGGTTGTAATTGCTTGGAAAGTACGCATGGGAGAACACATGGGAGAGTGCGAGAGAGAGAACCCAACTGCCCACAGAGCTTACACTTTACATGTGAGAGTCAGCAATGGCCATAGAAGCATACACTCTACAGGAGAGTGAGGACCCCGGTGACCATAGGAGCATATCTCTACAGAAGAGATACAGAAGACCCTATTCACCATAAGAGCTTACACTCTACAGGAGAGAGAGAGAGAGAGAAGACTCTGCTGACCATAAGGGCTTACACTCTACAGGAGAGAGGACCCTGCTGACCTTAAGAGCTTACACTCTACAGGAGAGAATGAGGACCACTGATCATAAGAGCGTACACTACAGAAGAAAACCCTGCTGTCCTTAAGAGTTTACACTATAAAGGAGAGGGAGAAAGAGGACCTCGCTGACCATAAGAGCTTACACTCTGCAGAAGTGCGAGAGGACCCTGCTGACTCTAAAAGCTTAGACTCTGCAGGAGAGATACAAAGGACCCTGCTGACCATAAGAGCTTACACTCTGCAGGAGAGAGAGGACTCCTCTAACTATAAGAGTTTATACGCTGAAGAAGAGAGAGGAACCCCGCCGACCATAAAAGCTTATACTTTACAGGAAAAAGAGAGAGAGAGGACCAAACTTACCATAAGAGCTTATACTACAGAGGAAAGAAGACCGTGCTGAGCATTAGAGCTTACAATGTACAGAAGAGAGTGAGAGAGGACCCTGCTGACCATAAGAGATTACACTCTACAGGAGAGAGAGAGGATCCCACTGACTATAAGAGCTTACACTCTACAGGAGGAAGAGACTTACCCAGTGACTCTAGAGAGTGAAATGACTCACCCATACAAGCTGTGCTCCACCGGGAACCGCAGATCTGTGATATCCCAGGTACTGACTACTATTGTACAAGGTGTGATAATAACAGATGTCACACCTGCAGGGCATTATGGTGAGACCGCAAAATGACATTAGCTCATATCCTGGTGCTTCAGCAGTGAGGAAACCGGTGCCAGGCAAGTTATTTTTTCTGTGAACTGCGAATTGAATTTGAAAATATTTGAATTTGCATGAATTTCTAAAAATCTGTCTCCAACGTGATTCTTTACGGATCAAGACGCTCCTCTCTGCTTACCAGTATTTTAGAGACAAAACCAGGGCATTTAAAGGTGATCTGTCAACACAAAATTACTTTCCAAATCAAGCCAAGGTGCTCGGTGCACCAGTAGTGTTACGAACCGGCGCCGCCATAGCCACAAGCAGCCTGCTGCGGTTCCTGTTGCGCCCAGGTGCCGGCTGCCGTTCTTGGCCGTGCCTCGGTCGTCCAGTTGGCTGTTCCTTCCACCACGTCTAAGTGAGGAGAGGCGGCTAGTGCGCATACGTGCGCCGATTTACCCCAGCCAGAGTTTAAGCCCGGTGTTTTGCCTAGTGAGCATGCTCAGCCTGATTGTGTTATGTCTGAGACTAAGTCCTCAGTTCAGGCTACTGAGCATGCTCCCACAATTAACCCTAACAGCCTCTTTGCACAGGTACTTGGACTTCGTGCTGTGTCTAAGTTCTGGGATGTGCCTACTGAGCATGCTCAAACTGATAGTCTGCTTTCTGAGCCTGTTGCTCAGGCTACTGGGCATGCGCAGGCACTTAGTGCACCAGAGGCTAGGTCCGGTAAGGACCTCACTGAGCATGCCCGTGAGGTGGCAGGCCCTGATAGGGCAGAGGGTGTCAGGTGTCCTGATGATGTGGCAACTCCGGACTGGCTCGCAGAGGCCCGCCCCTATGATCTGGCACCTCAGTATTGGTCGTCAGATGATGACTGGTGAAGTGTTTGGGGCGTGGCTGCCATGAGGTCATCAATGACGTGGCGGTTCCGGATAGGTCGCATGTGATGTCACTGATGACATGGCACTCTGCTATTGGGCCTTGGTGGTTCCACCCTGGGTTTGGGGCGGACCCAGGTTATAAAAGGGGCTGGAGACAACATGGAAGTGCGCAGTCTTCACTTTTGCTCAGTCAGAGCACACCTCCATGTTAGAGCCTCATTGCGGCATAAGCCTATGTTGGGAAGCGGTAGGTAGGGTTAGGCGAACGGTGCCTGTCACGCCAAGATTCGTGGCTCGGCACATCAGGGTCAGGCGCCGTGCTTCCCTCCTGCCGTTCCAGTCTTGCTATAGCAGCCCAGTGGCGTTAACTGGGCTGCGGCTGCTGTGCTTCCTTTCCGATTGTGCTCCCTACGCACACGGACAATGCACCTGCTGCGCCACCTGTCCGATTGTGCCCCCTACGCACACGGACAACGCACCTGCTGCGCCACCTGTCCGATTGTGCCCCCTACGCACACGGACAATGCACCTGCTGCGCCACCTGTCCGATTGTGCCCCCTACGCACACGGACAACGCACCTGCTGCGCCACCTGTCCGATTGTGCCCCCTACGCACACGGACAACGCACCTGCTGCGCCACCTGTCCGGTTGTGCCCCCTACGTGCACGGACAGCGTACCCCAGGACCCCTGTGGAGTTAACAGGGTGTTCCTTATCCTCCTCGGCTTCGCGGTCAACGCTACTGGTGTACCCATCTGGCCTGACGTGTCCTACACACACGTGGCCAGTCGAGAGGTGGCAAGAAACGCTAATCGGAGGACCGCTCAGCCTGACGTGTCCTACACACGTGGCCGACAGGGCGCTTTTGTGGCGGTCTTCCAGTCAACGCTACCTGGTTACCACCCGGCCTGACGTGTTTCCTGCACACGTGGTTGGTGTAGCGCTAGGTGCACCAAAACGCTGATCGGGTTGTCGTCCGGTCTGACGTGTTCCAACACACGTGACCGGTTCCCAGAGTTCCTGGGTTATCTCAGAGCCATCCAGCTCTATAGTCTCCGCCTAACCTTCAGGTGCCAGCAGCTCCTTTGTCATCTGGAGCACGGTGGGCCCCGACTGGCGATTAGGATATATACCCCCTGGTCCTAATCTGACGGTCCCCCCGTAACAAGTAGCATGTTTAAACAGTTTACAGTTTAGCAAAATGTCCCACTTATATTTCATCTATCGCCATTCTTTCCTGGCCTCTGCAAAGTCAGAGCTGTCAATCAGGGAACAGGGGTGCAGATTTGGGACATATAGACAATTCTGTGGGACATGACATGATGATGGAAGCACCTATCTTGCCTAAATTGCTGTAATAATATTGTAGAGATTTGCTTTACAGCTGGCACCTGGATTAAGAAACTTTAGCCAGAAATCAGTGCTGTGGGCAGGTTCTGTGATTTGTGCACAAGTCACTGTGCAAAGAGGGTGAGGAGGCAACCGGATCTCGGCTATCTTTATCACATATTGTCAATGATCTCATTTGGTGTCTTGGGGGTACTTTACACGTTGTGTCGCGGGTGGAGGGGACGCGCTCGACACGCTCGGGTCCGGGGCTTCTGCTGCTGCTGCTCGGTGGCTCAAGCAGTGGGCCGGACCTGGGGACTCGAGCAGCGCTCCTCACCCGTGAGTGAAAAGGGATAGTTTGGGTGGGGGGAGATTGTTCGTGACGCCACCCACGGGACGTGGTGATAATGGCACCACCGCTGCTGGTGACGGGGATCCCGGGAGAGATGGTAGGGAGCAGCTATTATGTTGTCCCCTCCGTGGGTAGGGGGTTGGTGATCCCGGGGCCCGGTGGTGTAACGGGGAGGCTGGATGGCTGGGGTGCAGGGGCAGCGCGGCGCGGTGCCGGACGGCACTGGTGTACCCACTCAGACAATCACTGACAGAGTCTCTGGTAAACCAAAACGGCCGGATGGACGGGTCCCGCAGCGGGCTGCAGTGTTGTTGTTGTGCTCTCCCCGGACGGCTGATGGTGGTTGTCTTTCCCTGCACCTGTTAGAAGTGTTCTGACTCCTGTGGTTGCCCACCGGTTGTTACGGGGAAACCGGCAGATTAGGACCAGGGGGTATATATCCTAATCGCCAGTCGGGGTCCACCGTGCTCCAGATGACAAAGGAGCTGCTGGCACCTGAGGGTTAGGCGGAGACTATAGAGCTGGACTGCTCTGAGATAACCCAGGAACTCTGGGAACCGGTCACGTGTGTTGGGACACGTCAGACCGGACGACAACCCGATTAGCGTTTTGGTGCACCTAGCGCTACACCAACCACGTGTGCAGGAAACACGTCAGGCCGGGTGGTAACCAGGTAGTGTTGACCGGAAGACCGCCACGAAAGCGCCCTGTCGGCCACGTGTGTAGGACACGTCAGGCCGAGCGGTCCTCCGATTAGCGTTTCTGGCCACCTCTCGACTGGCCACGTGTGTGTAGGACACGTCAGGCCAGATGGGTACACCAGTAGCATTGACCGGGAAGCCGAGGAAAATAAGGAACACCCTGTTAACTCCACAGGGGTCCTGGAGTACGCTGTCCGTGCGCGTAGGGGGCACAACCGGACAGGTGGCGCAGCAGGTGCGTTGTCCGTGTGCGTAGGGGGCACAATCGGACAGGTGGCACAGCAGGTGCGTTGTCCGTGTGCGTAGGGGGCACAATCAGACAGGTGGCGCAGCAGGTGCGTTGTCCGTGTGCGTAGGGGGCACAATCGGACAGGAAGCACAGCAGCCGCAGCCCAGTTAACGCCACTGGGCTGCTATAGCAAGACTGGAACGGCAGGAGGGAAGCACGGCGCCTGACCCTGATGTGCCGAGCCACGAATCTTGGCGTGACAGGCACCGTTCGCCTAACCCTACCTACCGCTTCCCAACATAGGCTTATGCCGCAATGAAGCTCTAACATGGAGGTGTGCTCTGACTGAGCAAAAGTGAAGACTGCGCACCTCCATGTTGTCTCCAGCCCCTTTTATAACCTGGGTCCGCCCCAAATCCAGGGTGGAACCACCAAGGTCCAATAGCAGAGTGCCATGTCATCAGTGACGTCACATGCGACCTATCCGGAACCGCCACGTCATTGATGACCTCATGGCAGCCATGCCCCAAACACTTCACCAGTCATCGTCTGACGACCAATACTGAGGTGCCAGATCATAGGGGCGGGCCTCTGCGAGCCAGTCCAGAGTTGCCACGTCATCAGGACACCTGACACCCTCTGCCCTATCAGGGCCTGCCACCTCACAGACATGCTCAGTGAGGTCCTTACCGGACCTAGCCTCTGATGCACTAAGTGCCTGAGCATGCTCAGTAGCCTGAGCCACAGGCTTAGAAAGCAGACTATCAGTTTGAGCATGCTCAGTAGCCTGAACTGAGGACTTAGTCTCAGACATAACACAAACAGGCTGAGCATGCTCACTAGGCAAAACACCGGGCTTAAACTCTGGCTGGGGTAAATCGGCGCACGCATGCGCACTAGCCGCCTCTCCACACTTAGACGTGGTGGAAGGAACAGCCAACTGGACCACCCGAGGCACGGCCAAGAACGGCAGCCGGCACCTGGGCGCAACAGGAACCGCAGCAGGCTGCTTGCGGCTATGGCGGCGCCGGTTCGTAACACCGGTAGTCCGCTCCCCGGCGTATAGGTGCCGTAGGAGCCCGTTTTGCCTGCAAGCACTGGCCCTTGGATCTCTAGCCTGTGGCGGTGGCTGTATATCCTCACGGTGTGGACTGTAACCTTCTGTCGGGACTTGGTTGTTGGGGAACCCCTGGGGTTCCTGTCACACTCGGATTTGACTATTGACGGCGGCTCCAAGCCTGGTCAGGGTCCGATGGGCCTGCCTGTGTGTGCTTAGCTTCACTCCATTCCCCGGTTCGGTACCGGCAGGCCAACGCCCGACCCCGGTCCTACGGCTCTGCAGAGTTCCGCTAACTCCTGCAGACGGCCACCACCGTCTGCCAACCTTGTTGTCAGTGCCTGGGCTCCTACCCAGGCACACGCAGTTTCTCTGACCTCCTACTTTCACCTCCAAGACTAAACTGTCACTTTTCCCGCCTCCAGGCCTGTGAACTCCTCGGTGGGTGAGGCCAACCGCCTGGCTCCGCCCCACCTGGTGTGGACATCAGACCCTGGAGGGAGGCAACAAGGGTTTTTGATTGACTGTTGTTACTGTCTAGGGTGGGGTGGGGGTGTGTATGTTGGTATGTATGTGACTACCTGGCTAGTCCAGGGCGTCACACTTGCCACATCGCTACCGAAATATCGTCGGGGTCACGGTTGTTGTGACGCACATCCGGCACCGGTAGCGACATCGCAATGTGTAAATCCTAGGAGCGACGATGAACGAGTGCAAAACAGTCAAAAATCGCTGATCTGTGTCACGTCGTTCATTTTCATAATGTCGCTCCAACTGCAGGTACGATGTTGTTTGTCGTTCCTGCGGCAGCACACATCGCTATGTGTGACACCGCAGGAGCGAGGAACATCTCCTTACCTGCGTCCCGCTCATCTCCGCCCCTCCGCTTCTATTGGCCGGCCGCTTAGTGAAGTCATTGTGACATCGCGGTGACGCCAAACGTACCTCCCCCTTGAAGGAGGGATTGTTTGGCGGTCACAGCGACATCGCCGACCAGGTATGTGCGTGTGAAGCTGCCGTAGCAGTAATGTTTGCTACGGCAGCAATCTCCACATATCGGATGTGCGACGGGGGTGGGTACTATCGCGCTGGGCATCGCTAGCCGATGCTAGCGATGTCCTAATGTGTAAAGTACCCCTAACTGTCTCCCGCTATGTTATGACGCTCTGCAGATTTGAAACAAACAGTTTGATGTGTCAATTCTAAAAGAAAAAAAAAACAAACGGCGTGTGCACGAGATTTCATTAATATATATGTATTGCATTTTTTGCCACAGAAAAAAGGTGCAGTAAAATGCAACAAAAGCGCAGCGTGTGCACAAGCTCCAAATGTACAGGAAATATTATCCTATTGTAATTCCTCACTGTCAAATATAAAAAAAAATCAATATTTTTTTAATTTGGTCTAAAATAATTTCAAAATGTTTATTAGAATAATTCCAAAAAATAATCCGTTACACTCTGAAACATTAACGTATTGTCACGGATGACAGATGGTCATGTGGTTACTGGCCATAGAAGGTCACAGTGTCTAGCTGCGCAGAATACTCTCTGACTTTCCATTTTTCCTGTTGTCAGTATTCATTGTACTAGGTAGCTTTCCTGCTGGATTCATCTCTCTCCCTTTTGGACCCAGCAGGAGCTCGCCTTCCACCCAGCTGCTGATCATCAGTATTCCCTTGGTGCTTAAATATTCCTTCTTTCCTGGGACCTAGGCTGGTGATAATGTCATGTGAATGTCGAAAGGTAAGGTAATAGAAACCCTGTGTCTAGGGAAATGGAAGATGGTGACCACTGACCAAACCTACTGCTGGTCCCTGGGGTCCCTCACCACCCTAGATAGGTTGTGCACTTATGCACCGAGCTGGATACCTGACCTTAGGTATCCCTAGTGCTGGACCCTAAATAGGAAATGGATGGGATGAGCTCCTCGTTAACCGGTCTAAACACTATAGAAGACACAAGGAGGACACACAGGGGAAAGCATCAACTACTTATCATAGATGACACCGATAGAAGGTCAGCAAAGTTTTCAGCAACGATACTACAGAGGTGTACAAGCCACCTGCTTGCAACCAAGGCTTGCAGGAACTGAAAAATATCACCAGCACCAGTCCCTGGAAGGAAAGGGTATTTCAACACCAAGAAAGTACTGATGATCAGCAGCTGGGTGGGAGTTGAGCTCCTGCTGGGTCCAAAAGGGAGAGATGAAAATCCAGCAGGAAAGCTACCTATACCAATGACTACTAACAGCAGGAACAATGGAAAGTCCGGGAACATTTTGTGCAGCCAGACGCCTTTCACCTTCAATGGCCAGAAACCACATGACTGTCTGTCACCCATGACACAACCGTGACATGTATGCAAACATTGAATACAGGAACTTGAACATTCATTACTGCTAAGGAATTAAATATAAAAATTGAGATACTTAATGCATAAAAAATGCAGTTGTTTACTTGTTATAAAAATAGTAACAAGAAGAGGAATAAATATCCAAGCATGAGTTCCCGAGACGAGGGTTGTAGGCTTCTGTTTTTATGGCCATAATACCAACAAAAACCTCATATTTCTTTGTACAGGATACAGCCAGGCCCCTTTCTGTTGGGCCTTGCATTGTATAGTGTCTGTCCCTGCATGATACACAGGTGGGGTACGGCTTGGCAGCCCGCCTGATCTAATAGTATGGGCGTCACCTAATAGGCTGCGGGCTTGTGACTGTGTTATCTGTATGTGTGAACAGCGCTCTATGCAAGCCACTAGTGTGCAGTTTTATCATCTAGCAATCGCCCCCTCTATTCCATGGAGATGTGTGTGTGAATTGCTCCTCCTGCACCTGTGATGCCTCCATTTAGTGGGGGTTTAACTGTATCCTGGTAGAGTATTAGTTTTTGGCCGGCCTGGGAAATGTTTACTTGTTAGAGTATATTTCATGTTCAGTATGCACCTGTTCACACTTGTCTGTTAGGAAGTGCCACTATTTTTTTCATTGTATATTATAAGATCATGCCTTGTGGCTGAGCACTAATTTCCCACAAACTTAATTTCCTATTAAGAGTTTCCTGCCATCTCATAAAATTGTAGACTGTTCAGCCCAGATAGAGGTATCACTAGGTAAGGACCCAGCATACGATATGCGCCTTGATGTTGGGTGCTGGGTTCACATAAAACTGTCCTTTTTTAATGTGTCTCAATTTTTATATTTATTTCCTTAAAATAATTCCTTTATTTTAGAAACAAAGAATATTCACACAGTCAACATAAAAAATACATATATTACAGATTGCATGAATTATGCAATGCACCTGTTTACACTTGTTTGTAAAAAAGTAACGGTAAATTATGAGATCATGCCTTCTGGCTCAGCACTACTGTCCTTTTTTATGTCTCAATTTTTATATTTATTTCCTTAAAATAATTTAATTACTTTATTTCAGAAACAAAGAATATCCCCACAGGCAACAGAATTCAAAGGCAAAAAAACATATATGACAGATTGCATGAATTACAGTATACAATGCACCTGTTTACACTTGTCTGTTAGGAAGTACCAGTAGATTATAGGGTCATGCCTTCTGGGTCAGCACTACTTTCCCACCAGCTTAAGGTGACTTTTCATTTCTTATTAATGCTTTTCTGCCCACCCATAAAATTGTAGGATGTTCAGCCCAGGTAGAGGCATCACTAGGTAAGAACCCAACATAAAGTACAAGATATGCCTTGATGCTGGCTGCTGGGCTCACATAAAACTGTCCTTTTTATGCACTGTCTCAATTTTTATATTTATTTTCTTAATATAATTCAATTATTTCAGAAACAAAAATATTCACACAGGCAACAGAGTTCTACAGAAAAAATACATATATTACAGCTTGCATGAATTATGCAATGCAACTGTTTACACTTGTCTGTTAGGAAGCACTGGTAGAATATAGTGTCATGCCTTCTGGCTCAGCACTCCTTTCCCACCAGCCTAAGGTGACTTAATTTCCTATTAACAGTTTTGTGCCCACCCATAAAATTGTAAGCTGTTTAGCCCAGAAAGAGGCATCACTAGGTAAGGACCCAGCATACATGGATACGCCTTGCTACTGGTACTGGGCTCACATAAATCTGTCATTTTTTAATGTGTCAATTTTTATATTTATTTTCTTAAAATAATTCCATTATTTCAGAAACAAAGCATATTTACACAGACAACAGAATTCAAAGGCAAAACAACATATATTACAGATTGCATAAATTATACAATGCACCTGTTTACACTTGTCTGTTAGTAAGTACCTGTAGATTATAGGGTCATTATAGGGTCATTCCTTCTGGCTCAGCACTACTTGCCCACCAGCTTAAGGTGACTTTTAATTTCCTATTAACACTTTTCTGCCCACCCATAAAATTGTAGGATGTTCAGCCCAAGTAGAGGCATCACTAGGTTAGAACCCAACATACAGTACGAGATATGCCTTGATGCTGGCTGCTGGGCTCACATAAAACTGTCCTTTTTTATGCATTAAACATCACAATTTTTATATTTATTTCCTTAATATATTTCCATTCTTTCAGAAGCAAAGATTATTCACACAGGCAACGTAAAAAATACATATATTACAGATTGCATGAATTAATCGCTATGCCAATGCTAGCATCGATAAATACTTTACCCAAATAAATGTTTCCGCCGCTGTCACCCTATCTGTACACAGCGATGATTTGCATATTCCCTCGGAACTTTTTATCAATCACTTTATTATAGCCTCCTTTGTTTCGCGGCAACACAAAGAAGGAGCGTATCTGCTATTTTTAAGTATGAAAAATGGTCCATC
Source organism: Anomaloglossus baeobatrachus (assembly GCF_048569485.1). Lineage (NCBI taxonomy): Eukaryota > Metazoa > Chordata > Amphibia > Anura > Aromobatidae > Anomaloglossus > Anomaloglossus baeobatrachus. The sequence continues at coordinate 58,958,912 of NC_134353.1, forward strand.
TTGGATTTTTCTAGAATGTACAGTGAACGCCTTGTGTTTGATGTCTTTCTTCCGAGCAGTAATGTGTCTTTAAAAAAAAAAAATCAAAGAAAAAAAACCCTACTGATATATGTTACAAGGGACGTATCTCTTTCACCGAGACAGAACATTTTAATTCCCCGACACTTTTTACTGATTGCTTCAATTTCCGAAGATTTTGATAAAATCGTGCGGTTTAAGAGTATCTGGATTGAATACCGGGCTAGAGCAGCAGTTTAATGAAATGCCTTAGTTTCTCGGCTTTCCATTTGACATAACCTAGCTCAGAGGTCTAATAAATGCCGTGTGATAGATGTCGAAGCCCCGTTGGTGAAAATATACTCATAATTGGGTTAATATGCCTTAAAATACAGCCCATCAGTTATCTTTCTGCTCTCCTACTGCAACTTCTGCCGTACGTTGGGCTACATTGCCGGCTTTGTAGGTCTTCTTAAGGACATCTTTTATACGTTGCAATATACCTGACCACGAGGAATCCATTTTTATTCAAATCATTGGAAATTATTTTTTGATAATGCAATTTTTCTTCCTATATATTGTCCTTGGGATGGATCCATTTTATTTTAACCGAGAATTGCCCATATAGTGAATTGCCTTAACAGATGTAGATATTGAAACGTTAAAGGAAATTCTGGTTGAATGTTCCATAAGATATAGTTATATTTCTAGTTTTATTTTATAAAAAAAATATATACCATCTTGTAAGATGGCGACCGGCCTGATTATGAATGGTCGGTATGTACTACGGAAGTGGTGGGATTCTGGAAGTCCGTGATGGTACCTGTAGTATTCACAGGACCCAGGATCACGGATAGCTGGAGAGACGGGTGGGTCTGGCTATCCACATACCTCCGCCCATGGGTGTGTCTCAAGGCCGCTTTACACACAATGATATCGCTAGCGATCTTGTTAACGATGTGACACACCCAGATCGTTGCTGCGATTTGCCAAGATCACTCATAGGTCGTTTTGTAGCGGTCACATGTACACATCTCACAAACGACGCAACATTATTCAGTGATATATTGTTTGACCAAGGCGGTCGTGTGGACACCGTCACACAGCAATCCTCCAAACGATTCCGGCAACGTCAGAGGTGTATAATTGTCCATAGCATACACCCTGGTATGACACCAATCAGAGCGGAGGAGGCGTGGAGCATTGGTCATAACAACACGCCCGCGTCGCAGATGACAGACGCACTAAAGATGTTGTTCGTCGTTGGCAGGGTGTTAAAGGTAGCAATTTGTCTTGCTGCGTTTTAAACGACGAACAATATTTTGAAAATGAACGACATGTCAACGATCAACGATTTTCGCTAGTTCTGCGATCGTTCGGAGTCGCTCATAGGTGTCACACGCAATGATGTCGCTAATGACGACGGAAGTGCGTCACGAAAACCGTGACCCCGACGACATATCGTCAGATAAATTGTAGCGTGTAAAGCCCCCTTTGGGCTTTTAAAATGGTGTCAGCTTGTTTGGCCCATGGTCTGTGTGTGGAAGTGTTGTGATACCTCCAGGAATTAACCCCTGAGAGAAGGGTTTGGATATACTAACCGGGGTCAGTGTGTGGAGGTAAGAAGACCTCCTGTGAGAAGTCTTTAGGTTGGGACTTATTGGACTGATACTGAAGTATTGTTTTCCTGCATTTTAATGTACTGGCAACATGCTTAACTGTGTGTAAATAAAGTGTTAAGGAGAAATTCCATTGTTTTCGGGAAATCTCTTTCTTAACAGTGAATGTCTGCTGTAATCTCAGATTAATAGTCACTGAGTGCCAGCAAAGGAATTCAGACCACACAGAAAATATCTGGCATAAACCCCTCTAAGTAAGAGCAGGTGCACAAGTGTCACGCTTTGTTTTTACAAGCCTTTTATAGAGTGATAATGGGTTAATCACTTAATAAAATTCCCAAGTATGTCATTGGCTACATTAAAAACATATGCAAAAAGCCTGTGAGGTTTATCCATTTTTTGGACTTCCCCTCCAGCCAGAAGAGTTTTTGTCACATACCAGATACAGCTGGCCATTGTTATCAATATTTTCATTCTGTTCCCTTGAGTCACGATATCAACTGCTGACCTTGGTGTAGACATGTTTACAGGCTCTTATTACTTATATAGAAAAAAACCTTTGTTATAGAAAAGGCATATAGAAAAATGTATTGTATTGGACACTCACAGTAGAAAAGCACATAGAAAAAAATATTATATTCTCACAAAAGCAGCATGGACATTTTATTCAACATGCCTCATGTGCCTACCTCAATGCAACTGAGAAGCATGCAGAGTGAGTACCCCCGTCACAATCTTTACATTAAAAAGGTTGACTTGTTTCAAAAACTAAATATCAATCCTAATTTTGAGATTAGTCCCCCATTTTGGACCATCTATAAGTCAAACAGAAGATGGACTACAAAGAGCATCTCTTGGACTGGAGAACATTTCTTTTCTAAACTCAGATCACTGATTTTAAGGGAATAATAATATTTATTCATTGATATAGCACTATTGATACCACAGCGCTTTACATACATCACCAAAACTGTCCCCATTGGGCTCATAATCTAAATTCTTTATCTGTATGTCTTTGGAGTGTGGGAGGAAACCCACGCTAACACGGGGAGAACATACAAACTCCTTACAGATGTTGTCCTTGGTTGGACTTGAACCCAGGACCTCAGCGCTGCAAGGCTGCAGTGTTAACCACTGAGCCAACGTGCCACCCAAGGAAGGTATGTAATACTTAATTTTCCCTGTAGGGGATCTGAAGGGAATTTGAACACTTGTTGCTAGGTTCTCACACAGATCACATAAGGTCACTTGAGGCCCAAATAGTGGAAAGCCCTAGGATCAGGATCAGTTGGGAACCTTTTAACAAAAATATACACTGACGAGCAAAAGGGTAACAATGTTTTGATCTTTTGACTTTTAGGTTCCATATTTCACCATCTACAGCTTTTAATGTGAGACGACCTTCATTTTACAGACAATTATCTTGGCTATCTCATACATAAATTGACTTGCAGCTATTTAGCATATAATTAGTTATGGAAATTCTTGTCATCTCACTGCATTGTTACTGTTTTGCTCCTGGTTGTGGAAAAATATTTTTCTTCCCGTATACCACAAATTACAACCTGTTCTCACATTCCCTAATAGCTCAGTATGCTATTAGGTTGATTCCCAAGTGAAAGTTCACTGGTTTGAATTGAGGAGCAGCCATGAACAAGATTTCTCAAGAAAACAGAAGCAGCATCATCCAGCTCATCGATAGCGGTCTGTCGGCCAAGAAAATTGCCAAACTGCATCATGTGAGGCCATGACAGTTAAAAGAATACAAAATGAAGTCCATCCATCCATTCCAAAGCCAAGAGGTGACGTCCAGACAAAATATTAAAGTCAACAAGTCCCTCATCACAAGATCTTTCAGTTCTGGTGTGACAGATGGAGACGGAGATGGCTTGTATGCTTTGCTATAGTGTGATAACAGACATCTATGCAAGCACCATGCGACGCACATTACACAAGTCTGAAATGGTGGCCCGAAAAAAGGTGAAGAAGCCTCGACTTCCATATCATCATAAGAAGCGTCAACTTGAGTTTGAAAGATTATGAAAAGTGGCCAGAAGAAGATTGGAAACAAATAATTTGGAGCGATGAGACAAAAATCAATGGATTCGGCTCTGATGGGGCAAATGGAAGAAACAAGGAAAAAAGGGGCTAAAGGATCAATAAATTAAAGGAACTGTGAAGTTTAGGAGGGGAACCCTCAAGATATGGGGTTGTTTCCCAGGCTAAGTTGTTTCATATGTTGGATAATTTACTAGGATGGATGGTGGCCTCAATCCTGAGCTATATGTGAGTATCCTACAAGATTAGTTACTTTGTACACTAAAGTATTATGGGTATGAAAAGGACAACATTGTGTTCCAGGAGGACAACGACCAGAAGCATTCGGCGAGATAGGCGACAAAATGGTTCAATGGCAATGAAGTAGAAGTGTTGGATTGGCCCCAAAGTCCCCATACTTCAACCCAATCCAACACTTTTGGATTTGGGTCTGGACATGCTAGAATATGATAGAGAGCATGAGCAGAAGGATTCAGCCAATGTTGAAAGCCAAAGGTGGATTTACAAAATAGTAGCGAAATAATTGAAATTGAGATTTTTAGGAGCAAAATAGTAGCAATGCAGTGACCTGACAAGAATCTGCATAACTAATCACATGCTATATTGTTGCAAGTCAAATTTATGTATGAGATAGCCAAGATGGTTGTCTATAAAATGAAGGTCGTCTCATGTCCGAAGCTGTAGTGGATGGTGAGATATGGAGCCTGAAAGTCAAAAGTTCGAAACAATTTTACCCTTTTCCTCGTTAGTTATTTTCAAAAGCTAAGAACTGTAAATTTTACTGAAAATAGCTAATTTACTGAAGGAAATCTGAGAAAAATGTCTCCCCATATTAAGTCTACTTCTACAAGCTCAGAGAAGTCCCAGCATTCACAAAGGTTATATTCTTATCCCTTATTTATCAGAACTGAATTGGATGGGTTTTAGCCGGTCCAGAGCTTTCTACAGCAGACTGATGGGAAAAGCTCGGGACAGGCTGAAAAACATCCAGTTCCATTAAGGAATAAATATATGACCTTTGTAAATGCCGGGACTAATCTGAGCTTGTATTACCTGCTTGTGCACCATCGACCTCTTTGGATTCGTATACCCCTAAAAGTTGTCTTGGACACACTGGATTGTTTGGGTATTCACAGACACAGTCAAATGTGTATGGAAGCCTTCCGACTTTCCCGACAAGTAACATAGTTGGAGATAAAGGTCTGGCATGTTCAAGTTTAGACTGCTGATTTTTTTTTTGCTCAGCAAGACACGCCAGTGCCAGAGGAGTAAGGCTGTCTCACAGAGAACATAGGAACCCTCCTGTGCAAGGTGGAGTAAGCAGAGATGGGTGACGGTCAAACGTTCCATTGAACTGTTGCTCTGCTGACAATGTGCTGTTGTGTATGGTGTGCATAAATGTAAGACTATGCACCTAGAAACTAATATTCAGCCTGCATAATATGGGGGTGTGCCGCCCCCGTGCCAGCAGCCGACGCTGTTCGGATTCGGACCTTCAGGGGTGGTGGCTCGAGGGTCTCTGGACCCGGGAGTCTCGCGGACACGCCAAATATAATGGGGGGGGCGTAGATGTACGGGCTAGGCTGTAGTAAGTTCGTGACGCCACCCACGGTGTGTGGTGAGGTGGGATACCACCGCTGCTGTTACGGGGCACCCGGGGGAGATGTTGTGCAGCAAGATGTTAACCCCTCCGTGGGCAGGGATGGTGGCCCCGGGACCCGATGGCTCTGGAGCAGGGGGAATGACGACCGCAGTGGGTGCTGGTGTACTCACTGTTAGTAAAACACACAAGTCTCTGGTAAACCAAGGTGGTGGTGGCCGGTGCCGCGGCCGGTTGCGTTCGGAATCCCCCACCCGGCTGGTGGTTTCTATCCTTTTCCTGCACTGTTGTGTAAGGTGGACTTTCCCAGTATAAAACTCAGGAGTCCGCTCCCGGCTGGATGTGGCCTTTCTATGAGGGACTTTGGGTGGGACAGGACCTTTAGTCCTGGCCTCAATTGGTTAATTAACCAGTTCCACTTGTTTCTGGTTCCTGGCTTCAGGGTCTGAGTACCCCCCTTTGTTCTACGGTTTCCGGGTCGGTTCCCCGTGTCGGTACCGGCGGGCTCCAACCCTGTCCTGGTCTACCTCGGTTCCACCGAGCCGTCTTCCCGTCTCCTGCTGATGAAGACCACCGTCTGCATCCCAGCCAGTGGCACCAGGGCTCCTACCCTGGTACCTGTCAGTCAGCTTCAGGCCTGACATACAGGCCTCCACTCCACACTTCTCTGCCCTTGAACTCCAAAACTGATCTACTGTTTTTCCCGCCCCAGGCTGTCTGGACCTCTGGGTGGGCGTGTCCCAACCACCTGGTCACGCCCACTGGTGTTTCTGTCTTTCCCTAAGGGGGATGACTAGGGTTTACTGGTTGGCTGTGTGTTTCCTAATGAGGGAAGGTGTTATGCAGGGGCCTAACTGTGACTATCTGGCTTTGCCAGGGCATCACAGAATTATATGGGTGTAATTGAGGATCTTAATCTTAATGTAGTATCCCTCGATGTGGGATAAATACGTCAGAGGTCACAAAGATTTGTAAGAGTAGCAAAGCTATGGAATAGGCATCAGGTGTTTCTTCATAAAAACAAATGATCCCTTTAAAGAGGTTGTCAAAGACTGAGATACTGATGAGCCATGTTGAGGATAGGTCATCAATATCTGATCGCTGTAGGTCTGACACATGGAAACCAAAAAGACACAATTTTTCCCTCCATCTGGTGAATGTTTATTGCTTGTGTCATGGTGTTTCAACAAACGTTCACTGGGAAAAGTGCAGAGGAGTGTAAGAAGAGCCTTAGCTCCTTTTCTGAACCTTAATGCAGGAAACTGGTGGGGGAAACATCTAAGGCTCTGTGCGCACTGGGAAATGGAATTTTCTTGAGAAAATTCCGCATCCTCTCAAAGATTACCGCACTCGCGGTAAAAAACCGCGGGAAACCGCACCCGAAAACCGCATGCGGTTTGCCGCGGTTTGCCGCGGTTTTACCGCGGTATTGTTCGCGGTATTGCCGCGGTTTTGCCGCGTGCGGGTTGGGATGTGCTTTATTGCATTCACTGCAATAAAGCACATTGAAAAAAAAAAAAAAAAAAAAAAAGTCATTTAATTCTGAGTAGATAGATAGACAGAAGAATAGATAGAGGGATAGATAAACTGACAGATAGAGGGATAGATAGATAGATAGAGGACAGATCGCTGCATTTCCCACGGTCGGCAGTGAGTTCACATTACCGGCCGTGGGAAATGACCGATAATTACCTCTGCTGTCTGCTGCATTCAGCCTGTGTCTGTGACACATCGCGGCTGGATGTCAGCAGTGCAGGACGCCGGAGTCGGAGCTGTGTGGATTACGCCGGAGCTTTGGTGCGGGAGGGGTTAATAAACTGGTGAACGAGGCTTGTTTGTTTTATTTAAAATAAAGAATTTTTGGTGTCTGTGTTTTCTTCACTTTACTTACGGGTTGATCATGTCAGCTGTCACATAGACGCTGCCATGATCAAGCCTGGGGTTAATGGCGGTCGTCCCCCATCACCATTAACCCCTTGTATTACCTTGTCACCACTGCTACACGGTGGCAAGAAGAGCCGAGGACACGCCGGCAGTGCCGCATATTGCATGCGACAGTCCCGGGGCAGCTGCGGCTGATATTCTCGGCTGCGGGAGGGGGAGTGAGGCGGGGGACATTACCCCTGCCCCTCTCCCTCCCCAGCCTGAGAATACCGGGCCGCCGCTGTGTGCTTACCTCAGCTGGAAGGTAAATATGCAGCGGAGCCCACGTTCTTTTTTTTCTATATTTCCGTTTTCTTTCTATGTGTGTTCTATGTGTCTGTGTCTATGTGATCTATGTCTGTGATGTCTATGTCTGTGATGTCTGTCTGTGATGTGTGTGTGTTTACTCTCTGCACGACTTCCTGTTCCTGTAATGACATCACTTCCCTGCAAAACCGCAAGCAAGTGATGTACATTACCGGAGGTAAACCGCGAAATACCGCAGGGAATAACGCAGCAAAACGCAGTGAACCGCACAGAATTTGCTGCCTGCGTTATTCCCTGCGGGATTTCATGATTAACATTGAGTCAATGGAGTGAAATCCCGCAGCGATGTGCGGAAAAGAAGTGACATGCACTTGTTTTTGCTGCGGGATTTCCGCAGCAAAACATGCAGCTGTCAAATTCCGCCCAGTGCGCACAGGATTTTTTTTCTCCATAGGATTTGCTGGTGATTCACTGCAGAGATGTTATGAACATTTTCTGCAGCGAAACATGCAGCAAATCCGCGGCAAAATCCGCGAAAAATCCGGTAAGTGCGCACATAGCCTAATAAGGTGCGAGGGCAGTGAGAGTAAATGTGGAGTGCAAAGAGAACAGGAAGTCTGGTTAGGGCAGTTTGAGCCAGCCGCTGAAGAGCAGGAAGTGATATATTCAACCCCACCTCCAGGGCTGTATTTTGCCTTCATGCTGCCCTAGGCACTTTAAGTGGTCGCGCCCCTTAGTAACAACGTAAAACTATGTGTTTTCGCACACGACATCTGATTAAGGCAGATCTACTCTGTAAAACACTTGAAAAAGTATCAATGAGAAACGAAGGGCACTAATCCCCCCAATGGGGATCACCACAGGCACATCAAAACATAGCATGAGTATAAAATATTCCCACCACACCGTCCCCACTTATATACTGTGACTGTCACACTGCCCCTAATATACTACAACACATCACTGCCCTCCCTAATAAATTATACCCACCACACCTTCCTCGATTATGAAATATGCACACTGTCCTCACATCATGCTGCACCCTCCTCACAATGTCCCATGCATGCTGCCCCCTCCTCACAATGTCCCATGCATGCTGTCCCCTCATCACAGTGTCCCATGCATGCTGTCCCCTCCTCACAATGTCCCATGCATACTGCCCCTCCTCACAATGTCCCATGGATGCTGCCCCCTCCTCACAATGTCCCACACATGCAGCCCTCTCCTCACAATGTCCCATGCATGCTGCCCCTCTCCATGAGCTCCTAATGCTGCCTTCCTCTTTTCCATAATGACACCTCCATGCTGCCCCATTCATAATACTAAGACCACCACACTAGCGCTTATGCTGAGACACCCCCCACACACACACTACCCCACTCTTGATATTGACTCCCCTACATTGCTCCATTCCATACTGAGCCCACACATGCTGCCCCTTCTCCATAATGAGCTCCCAATGCTGCCCCCCTCTCATTCTGAGTCCTTACACTCCCCCTCATCGATTTTGTCATTGCACTATCCCTCAACCCTTGTCCTCTGTCTCTAGCATTGGCCCCTGTCTCCCATTCTGCCAGCAGCAGCCTCTCTCCCCCGCCTCCAACAGCAGCCTCTCCCCCAGCATCAGCCTCTCTCCCCCCAGCCTCCCCCAGTATCAGCCTCTCTCCTCCCAGCCTCCCCAGGCATCAGCCTCCCACAGCATCAGCCTCTCTCCTCCCAGCCTCCCCCAGCATCAGCGTCCCCCAGTATCAGCCTCTCTCCTCCCAGCCTCCCCCAGCATCAGCCTCCCCCCGCATCCGCCTTTCTCCTCCTAGCCTCAGCCTCCCCAGCATCAGCCTCTCTCCTCCCAGCCTCCCCCAGCATCAGCCTCCCTCCTCCCAGCCCCCCCAGCATCAGCCTCTCTCCTCCCAGCCTCCCCCAGCATCAGCCTCCCCCAGCATCAGCCTCTCTCCTCCCAGCCTCCCCCAGCATCAGCCTGTCTCCTCCCAGCATCTCCCAGCATCAGCCTCTCTCCTCCCAGCCTCCCCCAGCATCAGCCTCCCCCAGCATCAGCCTCTCTCCTCCCAGCCTCCCCCAGCATCAGCCTCTCTCCTCCCAGCCTCCCCCAGCATCAGCCTCCCTCAGCATCAGCCTTCCTCCTCCCAGCCTCCCCCAGCATCAACCTCCCTCCTCCCAGCCTCCCCCAGCATCAGCCTCCCCCTCCCAGCCTACCCCAGCATCAGCCTCCCCCAGCATCAGCCTCTCTCCTCCCAGTCTCCCCCAGCATCAGCCTCTCTCCTCCAAGCCTCCCCCAGCATCAGCCTCCCCCAGCATCAGACTCCCCCAGCATCAGCCTCCCCCCTCCCAGCCTCCACCCACATCAGCCTCCCCCAGCATCAGCCTACACCCTCCCAGCCTCCCCCAGCATCAGCCTCCACCAGCATCAGCCTCTCTCCTCCCAGCCTCCCCCAGCATCAGCCTCCCCCAGCATCAGCCTCTCTCCTCCCAGCCTCCCCCAGCATCAGCCTCCCCCAGCATCAGCCTCCCCCCTCCCAGTCACCCCCAACATCAGCCTCCCCCAGCATCAGCCTCCCCCAGCATCTGCATCTCTCCTCCCAGCCTCCCCCAGTATCAGCCTCTCTTCCCCCAAGTCTCCGCCAGTATCAGCCTCTCTTCCCCCAAGTCTCCCCTAGTATCAGCCTCTCTCCCCCAACCACATGCGCAGATTTCCGGTCTGCATTAGAGGCTCCCCCACGCACGCTCCTTATGAATTTTCAGCTCTGCGAGGACTTACCTGCTCCAGTGCTGGCCGTCATCTGCCTGGCTCACGTGAGTATCCTTTTCTGACACCGGCATCCATTACGGCGTCCTCCACGGCGTCCTGCTGTGAGCTCTGCATGTGATGTTCACATAGCATTGGATGCAGCACAGAGGAAGGAGCTGATTGGCGCGCCTCTGACCCCGGAAGTGCAGGTGCCAGCAGTTCCGGGGTTAATCAGCTCTCTGTGCCCGGCCGCCGCAGTTTGTCTGCATTCGTGTCTTAATTGACGCGGATACAATGGAGGTGCGCCTCTCCCCCCTCCGAAAACACAGCGGATTTAATGGATGTGTAAAAAAATAATTATTTTTTTTTGCTGCTAGAAGGTGCCGCCCCCCGCATCCTGCCGCCCCAGGCATGGGACCACGTGTGCCTAATGGTAAATACGGCCTTGCCCACCTCACTAGTGGTGGCTAAAACTTATAAGCTATGTAAGTCCTTTATCCAGCTGACAAAATGTTACAAACCTCCTGTTCTTGGTTTTGATATTGCTTTCTGCAGCCCATCCTTTTTTTAGTTTTTTTTTAGATACTAATAGGGGGGATGTACACAGATCTCCTTTATGGAGAAGGAGGAAAGAATCTAAAGCCTTAGAAAGATGGATAAAAAACAGGCAATAGAGGAGGAAAGCACACAGTCACATAGTTACATAGGTTGAAAAAACAACTAGGTCCATCTAGTTCAATCATAGTTACATAGATGGAAAAAAACACCTAGGTCCATCTAGTTCAACCATAGTCACATAGGTGGAAAAAACACCTAGGTCCATCTAGTTCGACCATAGTTACATAGGTTGAAAAAATACCTAGGTCCATCTAGTTCGACCATAGTTACATAGGTGGAGAAAAGACCTAGGTCAATCTAGTTCAACCATAGTTACATAGGCTAAAAAAAGACCTAGGTCCATCTAGTAAAACCATAATTACATAGGCTTAAAAAAGACCTAGGTCCATCTAGTTCAACCATAGTTACATAGGTGAAGAAAAGAGCTAAGTCAATCTAGTTCAACCATAGTTACATAGGCTAAAAAAAGACCTAGGTCTATCTAGTTCAACCATAGTTACATAGGTGGAGAAAAGAGCTAAGTCCATCTAGTTCAACCATAGTTACATAGGCTAAAAAAAGACCTAGGTCTATCTAGTTCAACCATAGTTAAATAGGTGGAAAAAAGACTTAGGTCCATCTAGGTCAACCATAGTTTCATAGGTGGAAAAAAGACTAGGTCCATCTAATTCAACCCTACTTACATAGGTGGAAAAAAGACCTAGGGCCACCTACTTCAACCATAGTTACATATTTACATAGGTTGAAAAAATACCTAGGTCCATCTAGATCAACCATAGTTACACATTTACATAGGTTGAAAAAAGACCTAGGTTATGAAGAGGAAATAAGTACACAATAGAAGCTCAGCTCATATGTATGTATGTATGTAGAGCTAATAAAGACAGCTGCATCCTGGATACACATGGAGCTCACATTCAGCCTGTATTCCTGGGAGAGACACTCCCACAAGAGAAAAAGATGGAACTTTGACCACGTTGCAAATGACAGAATCAAGAAGATTAGAGACTTCAATTTTACTAACTAAAGGTAACCAATAACATATATAAGACATTTTTTTTTTCAATGTCAAATGTATCCATAACCTTTAAGACAAACTTTTGGAGTGAAGTTTCTTCTGAAGAACAAATACCTGTTCTAATGTTATTTCACTTTTCAGTACAGTTCAATTTACTAACAAGAGATGAGCGCGGGCCGGCGGTAGAAATAACATTCTCAGTGTTTTACTGAGTCGTTTCGAAATCATATTTTATATCATATTGTTTATTTTCAGCCAGCGGACAGCAATTTTCCACAACTAGTATTGATGTACTGCTCAGATACCTTACAGGTCGCATGTCATTCAACAGAGGTCAACAATCCATTTAAAGTTTCATCATTCTTCACCTAAACAGGCAAATACCATTTCATTTAGTCTGAGGACTATTGTACGTGATAGGCCTCTGCAGGAACTCGCTGTGTGTAATCCTATTCCCTTCCTACCAGACAGTGAATTGACATTATTATCATGACCTTATCATATTTCATGGATTCACTTCCAGTAAAATATGTAATCTAAACAGAATTTCATTTAAAGTCGATTCTAAGGGGTTTGCGGACTGTCGGCTACCGCTCCGCTCTATTGTTACTGCCAAAGAGGGAAAAATACAAACAGTGCGATATTATAAAAAAACAATTCAAGTCAGATTTTTTTTTTTTTTTTAATTAAAAAAATATTTTGTAAAATAAAATAAAAAATTTTAAAAAAATATATTTTTAATTTTTTTAGGTTTTTTTTTTAAATAAAATGCCTTAAATATCATTTGGAAGTAAGATTTTATCTGGCACATCAATATCTGGCTGTCATTAATTTTAGAGACTTTTTGGCTGCTTTTGGGAGGTGGTTGTTTGCATTCACAATTTGGGGACAGTGGAATACCCTGATTGAGGCGTTATTTTTTTTGTAAAATTTAGGGCTAGGGAGATGGCTCTGAGAATAGTATTGGGATAGGGACATCTAATATCACCATATTGTTTCTACTCAGCTTTGTTTTAGCTTTTTATTACTACCATGTTCCCCCAAAAATAAGACCTACCCCGAAAACAAGCCCTAGCATGATTTTACAGGATTTTTGGAGTATGCTTGAAATAGAAGCCCTATCCTGAAAATAAGCCCTAGCATGATTTTAAATGATTTTTGGAGTATGATTGAAATATAAGCCCTACCCCAAAAATAAGCCCTAGCATGATTTTACATTTTTTTTTTCAGTATGCTTGAAATATAAGCCCTACCCTAAAAATAAGCCCTAATATGATTTTACAAGATTTTTGGAGTATGCTTGAAATATAAGCCCTACCCTGAAAAAACAAGCCGTAGTATGATTTTACAGGATTTTTGGAGTATGCTTGAAATATAAGCCCTACCCCAAAAATTAGCCCTAGCATGATTTTACAAGATTGTTGGGGTATGCTTAAAATATCAGCCCTACCTCGAAAATAAGCCATAGTATGATTTTACAGGATTTTTGGAGTATGTTGAAATATAAGCCCTACCCTGAAAATAAGCCATAGTATGATTTTACAGGATTTTTGGAGTATGCTTGAAATATAAGCCCTACCCCGAAAATAAGCCCTAATATGATTTTACAGGATTTTTGGGGTATGCTTGAAATATAAGCCCTACCCCGAAAATAAGCCCTAGTATGCCTTTGCAGGATTTTTGGAGAATGCTTGAAATATAAGCCCTATCATGAAAATAAGCCCTAGTATGATTTTACAGGATTTTTGGGGTATGCTTGAAATATAAGTCCTACCCCGAAAATAAGCCCTAGTATGATTTTACAGGATTTTTGGAGTATGCTTGAAATATCAACCCTACCTTGAAAAAAAGCCACAGTATAATATTACAGGATTTTTGGAGTATGCTTGAAATATAAGCCCTACCCTGAAAATAAGCCCTAGCATGATTTTACAGGATTGTTGGAGTATGCTTGAAATATAAGCCCTTCCCCCAAAAACAAGCTCTAGCAGGATTTTAAAGGATTTTGGGGTATGTTTGAAATATAAGCCCTAATGCAAAAATAAGCCCTAGCATTATCTTGCAGGATTGTTGGAGTATGCTTGAAATATAAGCCCTACCCCAAAAATAAGCATTAGCATGATTTGAAATGATTTTTGGAGTATGCTTGAAATATAAGCCCTACCCCAAAAATAAGCCCTAGCATGATTTTACAATTTTTTTTTCAGTATGCTTGAAATATAAGCTCTACCCCGAAAATAAGCCCTAGCATGTTTTTAAATGTTTTTAAAGGATTTTTGGAGTATGCTTTAAATATAAGCCCTACCCCGAAAATAAGCACTAGCATGATTTTACAATTTTTTTTCAGTATGCTTGAAATATAAGCTCTACCCCGAAAATAAGCCCTAGCATGTTTTTAAATGTTTTTAAAGGATTTTTGGAGTATGCTTTAAATATAAGCCCTACCCCGAAAATAAGCACTAGCATGATTTTACAATTTTTTTTCAGTATGCTTGAAATATAAGCTCTACCCCGAAAATAAGCCCTAGCATGTTTTTAAATGTTTTTAAAGGATTTTTGGAGTATGCTTTAAATATAAGCCCTACCCCGAATATAAGCACTAGCATGATTTTACTGGATTTTTGGAGTATGCTTGAAATATAAGCCCTTCTCCAAAAATAAGCCCTAGTTACAGTCAGGGTGTTAAAGGGAGTCAAACTGGGAAATTTCTCAGAGCCCTCACTCTCTTAAGGGCCCCCAAAATCTCTATTCCGATGGTAAGACTGCTTAAGGACCTGGTGATTTCACAGTCATGTTACCAGGATGTCACCAAAGGTCTCCTAACAGCAGGCCGGTATATATGTTCAGTCTGTGTATACATGTTATGTGTGTGACGCCCTGGCCGGGCCAGGTAGTCACAAATAGGGCCCCGCATTACACCTTTTCCTCACAGGTAACACACAGCCGAACATTTATACCTTAGTCACCCTCTCAGGGCTTGATGGACACACCAGGGGACGGAACCAGGCGGTTGGAAGACGTCCACTGAGGGGTTCAGACAGCCTGGGGCGGGGAAAGTGCAGTTCAGTTTTAGAGTTCAAGGAGATTTGAGGTCAGGCCTGTGACAGGGCCTGAGGAAACTGACAGGTGCCAGGGTTGGAGTCCTGGTACCCTTGGCTAAGAAGCAGATGGGGGTCTCATCTGCAGGAATCGGGAAGACGGCTCGGTGGAATCAAGGTGGACCGGGACAGGGTAGTGGCCAGCCGGTACTGATCCGGGGAACCGACCTGGAAACTGGAGCACAAAGGGGGGTACTCAGACCCTGAAGCTAGGTCCAGAAACCACTGGGGGCTAGTTAATTAACTGATTGAGGCCAGGACTCTAGGTCCTGTCCCACCCAAAATCCCGACTGAAGACAACAGCCCACCGAGAGGGATAAAAGGCCACCGCCACGGCTCAGAGATCCCACGGGTCAGCGCCTGCAGACAAGGGCTCCTTAGGCGGTCACAAGCCGGGGGCCGACTCCTGGAGTTGCAAGCACAGGCAGTCCACCGTTCTAAAAATGTGCAGGAGAAAGACAGAGACCACCAGCCGGGTGGGGGAACCAGAGCGCAGCCGGCTGCGGGCACTGACCACCATCTCCTTGGTTTACCAGAGACTCGTGTGTTTTGTAATAGTGAGTACATCAGCACCCTCTGGTCGCCCATCTGCCTGCACCGCAAAGCCCCAACGGGTCCCGGGGCCACCATCCCTGCCCACGGAGGGGTTAACAATTTGCTGCACAACATCTCCCCCGGGTGCCCCGTAACTGCAGCGGTGGTGTCATATATCACCACACACCGGGGGTAGCGTCACGAACTCCGTACGGCCCAGCCTGTACATCTACGTCCTACACCCACCATCCCATAACCTCCCCTTTACATTTGAAGTGACCGTGAGGCCCCCGGGTCCGGAGACCCTCGAGCCACCTACCAGAAGGGCCGGATCCGAGCGGCTCGGCTGCCGCCGAGCACGAGGCGGTACGTGTGCACTTCATGTCTGTGTATGTGTGTTCAATGTGTGCATATATATGTATATGTGCACTGTGTGTATATATATACAGTTAGGTCCAGAAATATTTGGACAGTGACACAATTTTCGCGAGTTGGGCTCTGCATGCCACCACATTGGATTTGAAATGAAACCTCTACAATAGAATTCAAGTGCAGATTGTAACGTTTAATTTGAAGGTTTGAACAAAAATATCTGATAGAAATTGTAGGAATTGTACACATTTCTTTACAAACACTCCACATTTTAGGAGGTCAAAAGTAATTGGACAAATAAACCAAACCCAAACAAAATATTTTTATTTTCAATATTTTGTTGCGAATCCTTTGGAGGCAATCACTGCCTTAAGTCTGGAACCCATGGACATCACCAAACGCTGGGTTTCCTCCTTCTTAATGCTTTGCCAGGCCTTTACAGCCGCAGCCTTCAGGTCTTGCTTGTTTGTGGGTCTTTCCGTCTTAAGTCTGGATTTGAGCAAGTGAAATGCATGCTCAATTGGGTTAAGATCTGGTGATTGACTTGGCCATTGCAGAATGTTCCACTTTTTTGCACTCATGAACTCCTGGGTAGCTTTGGCTGTATGCTTGGGGTCATTGTCCATCTGTACTATGAAGCGCCGTCCGATCAACTTTGCGGCATTTGGCTGAATCTGGGCTGAAAGTATATCCCTGTACACTTCAGAATTCATCCGGCTACTCTTGTCTGCTGTTATGTCATCAATAAACACAAGTGACCCAGTGCCATTGAAAGCCATGCATGCCCATGCCATCACGTTGCCTCCACCATGTTTTACAGAGGATGTGGTGTGCCTTGGATCATGTGCCGTTCCCTTTCTTCTCCAAACTTTTTTCTTCCCATCATTCTGGTACAGGTTGATCTTTGTCTCATCTGTCAATAGAATACTTTTCAAGAACTGAGCTGGCTTCATGAGGTGTTTTTCAGCAAATTTAACTCTGGCCTGTCTATTTTTGGAATTGATGAATGGTTTGCATCTAGATGTGAACCCTTTGTATTTACTTTCATGGAGTCTTCTCTTTACTGTTGACTTAGAGACAGATACACCTACTTCACTGAGAGTGTTCTGGACTTCAGTTGATGTTGTGAACGGGTTCTTCTTCACCAAAGAAAGTATGCGGCGATCATCCACCACTGTTGTCATCCGTGGACGCCCAGGCCTTTTTGAGTTCCCAAGCTCACCAGTCAATTCCTTTTTTCTCAGAATGTACCCGACTGTTGATTTTGCTACTCCAAGCATGTCTGCTATCTCTCTGATGGATTTTTTCAGCCTCAGGATGTTCTGCTTCACCTCAATTGAGAGTTCCTTAGACCGGATGTTGTCTGGTCACAGCAACAGCTTCCAAATGCAAAACCACACACCTGTAATCAACCCCAGACCTTTTAACTACTTCATTGATTACAGGTTAACGAGGGAGACGCCTTCAGAGTTAATTGCAGCCCTTAGAGTCCCTTGTCCAATTACTTTTGGTCCCTTGAAAAAGAGGAGGCTATGCATTACAGAGCTATGATTCCTAAACCCTTTCTCCGATTTGGATGTGAAAACTCTCATATTGCAGCTGGGAGAGTGCACTTTCAGCCCATATTATATATATAATTATATTTCTGAACATGTTTTTGTAAACAGCTCAAATAACAAAACTTGTGTCACTGTCCAAATATTTCTGGACCTAACTGTATATATATACAGTCATATGAAAAAGTTTGGGCACCCCTATTAATGTTGACATTTTTTCTTTATAACAATTTGGGTTTTTGCAACAGCTATTTCAGTTTCATATATCTAATAACTGATGGACTGAGTAATATTTCTGGATTGAAATGAGGTTTTTTGTACTAACACAAAATGTGCAATCCGCATTTAAACAAAATTTGACCGATGCAAAAGTATGAGCACCTCAACATAAAAGTGACATTAATATTTTGTAGATCCTCCTTTTGCAAAAATAACAGCCTCTAGTCGCTTTCTGTAGCTTTTAATGAGTTCCTGGATCCTGGATGAAGGTATATTTGACCATTCCTGTTTACAAAACAATTCCAGTTCAGTTAAGTTTGATGGTCGCCGAGCATGGACAGCACGCTTCAAATCATCCCACAGATGTTCAATGATATTCAGGTCTGGGGACTGGGATGGCCATTCCAGAACATTGTAATTGTTCCTCTGCATGAATGCCTGAGTAGATTTGGAGCGGTGTTTTGGATCATTGTCTTGCTGAAATATCCATCCCCTGCGTAACTTCAACTTCGTCACTGATTCTTGCACATTTTTGTCAAGAATCTGCTGATACTGAGTTGAATCCATGCGACCCTCAACTTTAACAAGATTCCCGATGCTGGCATTGGCCACACAGCCCCAAAGCATGATGGATCCTCCACCAAATTTTACTGTGGGTAGCAAGTGCTTTTCTTGGAATGCCGTGTTTTTTGCCTCCATGCCTAACTCCTTTTTGTATGACCAAACAACTCAATCTTTGTTTCATCAGTCCAAAGGACCTTCTTCCAAAATGTAACTGGTTTGTCCAAATGTGCTTTTGCATATCTCAGGCGACTCTGTTTGTGGCGTGCTTGCAGAAACAGCTTCTTTCGCATCACTCTCCCATACAGCTTCTCCTTGTGCAACGTGCGCTGTATTGCTGACCGATGCACATTGACACCATCTGCAGCAAGATGATGCTGCAGGTCTTTGGAGGTGGTCTGTGGATTGTCCTTGACTGTTCTCACCATTCTTCTTCTCTGCCTTTCTGATATTTTTCTTGGCCTGCCACTTCTGGGCTTAACAAGAACTGTACCTGTGTTCTTCCATTTCCTTACTATGTTCCTCACAGTGGAAACTGACAGTTTAAATCTCTGAGACAATTTTTTGTATCCTTCCCCTGAACAACTATGTTGAATAATCTTTGTTTTCAGATCATTTGAGAGTTGTTTTGAGGAGCCCATGATGCCACTCTTCATAGGAGATTCAAATAGGAGAACAACTTGCAAGTGGCCACCTTAAATACCTTTTCTCATGATTGGATACACCTGCCTATGAAGTTCAAAGCTCAATGAGGTTACAAAACCAATTTAGTGCTTTAGTAAGTCAGTAAAAAGTAGTAAGGAGTGTTCAAATCAAGAAATTGATAAGGGTGCCCATACTTTTGCACCGGTCAAATTTTGTTTAAATGCGGATTGCACATTTTCTGTTAGTACAATAAACCTCATTTCAATCCAGAAATATTACTCAGTCCATCAGTTATTAGATATATGAAACTGAAATAGCTGTTGCAAAAACCCAAATTGTTTTAAAGAAAAAAGGTTAACAATAATAGGGGTGCCCAAACTTTTTCATATGATTGTTTATATATATATATATATATATATATATATATATATATATATATATATATATACCATATTTTATCGTTTATAAGATACACCAGATAATAAGATGCACCCTAAATTTAGAGGAAAAAAAGGTAAAAAAAGGGGGGGTCTGTCTTATAATCTGGTGGTGTCTTACTGGGGGGTGGCAGCGGTGGTGGAGCAGGGTTACAGGAGGCCGGAGCGGTGGTGGAGTAGGGCAATGCTGCGGGCAGGGTGGCGAGTGTCCCTGCTGTGAGGAAGGCAACATTCAGAAACTGTTGGTTGTGCTGGCTTGAAAAATTGGCGCCTGGAGTCGGCACATGCACAGATTGAGCTATCAGCTCAATGACAAGCCGAGATCTCATCTATGCTCACGTCACCTTCAGGCGCCATTTTCCTTAAGTCCGCTGCTGGGAGAACAATGGGCTGGAGGCGGCGTGTGCCCACATGAGATATTAAGTTCTGAGAGCTCCATATGCGCACAAGTCGACTCTGAGCGCCATTATTTGAAGCCCACACTGCCAACATTTTGAGGAAGGTCCTTGCCTCACCACTCGCAGCAAGTACCAGCACAGCGACCCCTCTCCACCACCTCCTGGTAAGCTACATTCGGATTATAAGACTCACCCCTCATTTTCCTCCCAAATATTTGTTAGGAAAAGTGCATTTTATAATCCGAAAAATACGAGATA
Source organism: Anomaloglossus baeobatrachus (assembly GCF_048569485.1). Lineage (NCBI taxonomy): Eukaryota > Metazoa > Chordata > Amphibia > Anura > Aromobatidae > Anomaloglossus > Anomaloglossus baeobatrachus. The sequence continues at coordinate 58,978,833 of NC_134353.1, forward strand.
TATTTATACTCGTGCTACACACAGGGTGTGGAGAGTTATGTTGATGTTTCAGTATGTGATATGATTTTATTTAAATATACCGTATTTAGTTTTTTTGTTCAAGAATAAATGGGAATTAAGATTAAATGGGAATTGTTGTTCATGGAAAACAAAAATAAGAAATCCCCTGAAAATAAGCCCTATTGCATCTTTCAGAGCAAAAAATAAATTAAACCCTGTCTTATTTTTGGAGAAACACGGTATTAGTAGCAATTTTTACCATGATTATACACTAAGATGGCAGCTTTTAAATTTACTTAATAGTTCTGTAAATAAATTTGGTTCTTCACCTAAAAACATATTAGACACATACATAATCCATGATTCCTGGCACATGGTAAAATCCAGTAGAAATAAGAATACAGGTTATTTATGATTCTAGAAAACACAGCAATGTTTCTTCATGGCACCAGGGTGTCTAAAATTCTCATTCGCATTCATGAAAACACATTTGTTAATTTGATCTCGTACCCCAGCTCATTTACCGCGGTGTAGAACTATGCTCCAGATAAAAGAACTATATTCCCATTAATTGAGTTTTACTTTCTTTAAGTAAATGTAAAGCCACAAGATAAACTGAGGACTCTTAAGGCAGGAAGCAGAATGGAAATTGCATTGATATAGTATAAGTGTCCGCTGCATACAAAATCTTTAGGATTAGAAATATTTACATTTTTTAAAGGGGAAATTCAGCTTTTTAAAGTAATATTTGCAAATAACAATATAGAAATATTAATAGATAATAAGATATCTACAGAATACAGAAAAGATAATATAAGTATATATAAGTATTATATATTTATATATCTTATTTATTTATATATATATATATATATATATATATATATATATATATATATATATATAATATATTTATATATAAAATAAGAGAATATTATCATTGATTATTACATAACAAATGTTTATGATATTGTGATCGGCTTCAGTCAAAAGTAATCAATCCTTGAATGATCTAAAGGAGCCTTATGACTTCAGAAACTCATGGGAAAATTACCCTTAAAGATAACCTTTTATCAGTTGTGGTAGCAGAGCTGGATTAAATGCAGTATTTATTTTTTAATTTGTTATCTCTTTGATGGAGATATTAGCTCATAAAGTTTCTATGATAATTTATGCTAAGAGGCTGTTACCACACACTCTTCTCTAGGAGGACTGACTTTTTTCCCTTGCATGCTATTGACCAATCATAAGCAGGTGGCGTCATGCTGGGGGAAAAAAAGAACATGTCCCCAGAAAAGTTTAAAATTGGCTTTTGTTATGTGACGTAATCAGTAGAGATGAGCGAACCGGTCGCGGTTCGGCTCGAGTTCGGTTCGCCGAACGGGGGTCCCGTTCGAGTTCGGTTCGTCGAACGTTCGACGAACCAAACTCGAACCTATAGACTATAATGGGAGGCAATCACAAACACATAAAAATGCATTATAAATGTACACAAACAGTTAATAAACATTGCCATAACACTTACCGGTCCCCGCGATCCCTTCTGCACTCTGTCTCCTGCCGCTATTCCATCCGATGATCGCTGAATGCTCCCGGTGACCGGCACTGCAGCAGTGAAGCAGGACCTATCGTGACGTCAAAATAGCCATGTGACCAGTCACGTGGCTATTATCTCATTGGCTACAGACTGGTCACATGACTATGACGCGTCATGTAGGACCTGCAAGTGCATCTCTCCGGTACACGGTGCACATATGTGTATCGCCGTGTACCGGCGACATGCTCTAGCACACGGTCGACTCCCCATTCCGTTAGGGACCGGCTGACACAGCCGGTCATTAACGGAGGTTGCCATAGCAACGCAGCTAGCGGTGACGTCACCGCTAACCGCGGCTCCGAGAGCACCGTTGCTATGGTAACGCGTCTATCAGCGTTACCGCTAGCAGCACTGATCACTCACGGAGTGAAGGCTGCACGCTGCTTCCCGATTGTAGTGAGGATTGTAGTGAGGATGGAGGTTCCTCAGCCCCAAGTGATGAGCTGGGTAAACTCATCCTCACTACAATCGTCACTACTACTACACTAGTGAGGATTGTAGTGAGGATGAGGTTCCTCAGCCCCAAGTGATGAGCTGGGTAAACTCATCCTCACTACAATCGTCACTACTACTACACTAGTGAGGATTGTAGTGAGGATGGAGGTTCCTCAGCCCCAAGTGATGAGCTGGGTAAACTCATCCTCACTACAATCGTCACTACTACTACACTAGTGAGGATTGTAGTGAGGATGGAGGTTCCCCAGCCCCAAGTGATGAGCTGGGTAAACTCATCCTCACTACAATCGTCACTACTACTACACTAGTGAGGATTGTAGTGAGGATGAGGTTCCTCAGCCCCAAGTGATGAGCTGGGTAAACTCATCCTCACTACAATCGTCACTACTACTACACTAGTGAGGATTGTAGTGAGGATGGAGGTTCCTCAGCCCCAAGTGATGAGCTGGGTAAACTCATCCTCACTACAATCGTCACTACTACTACACTAGTGAGGATTGTAGTGAGGATGGAGGTTCCCCAGCCCCAAGTGATGAGCTGGGTAAACTCATCCTCACTACAATCGTCACTACTACTACACTAGTGAGGATTGTAGTGAGGATGGAGGTTCCCCAGCCCCAAGTGATGAGCTGGGTAAACTCATCCTCACTACAATCGTCACTACTACTACACTAGTGAGGATTGTAGTGAGGATGGAGGTTCCCCAGCCCCAAGTGATGAGCTGGGTAAACTCATCCTCACTACAATCGTCACTACTACTACACTAGTGAGGATTGTAGTGAGGATGGAGGTTCCCCAGCCCCAAGTGATGAGCTGGGTAAACTCATCCTCACTACAATCGTCACTACTACTACACTAGTGAGGATTGTAGTGAGGATGAGGTTCCCCAGCCCCAAGTGATGAGCTGGGTAAACTCATCCTCACTACAATCGTCACTACTACTACACTAGTGAGGATTGTAGTGAGGATGGAGGTTCCCCAGCCCCAAGTGATGAGCTGGGTAAACTCATCCTCACTACAATCGTCACTACTACTACACTAGTGAGGATTGTAGTGAGGATGAGGTTCCCCAGCCCCAAGTGATGGGCTGGTGAACCTCATCCTCACTACAATCGTCACTACTACTACACTAGAAAGAAAGAAGACAGAAGAGCAGGATCGTGGAGGGCTGACAGGGGGTAATAAAGATGGAGTCTCTAATGTGTCTGTGTATTTATTTCTATTAAAGTATTTTTTCTCTGTGTGGTGTTTTTTTTTAACCCTTTATTGGAGATTCTTAATGGCCAGGTCAAACGTGCCTGACATTAAGAATCTCTGGCTTAATACTGGCTAGTAAAACAAAGCCAGTATTAACTCATGATTACCCAACAAGCCACCCGGCTCCAGGGCTGTTGGAAGAGTTGGATACAGCGCCAGATGATGGCGCTTCTATGAGAGCGCCATTTTCTGGGACGGCTGCGGACTGAAATTCGCAGCAGAGGCGCCCAGAAACCTCGGGCTAACCTGTGCTGCGGATTCCAATCCCCAGCTGCCTAGTTGTACCCGGCTGGACACAAAAATGGGGCGAAGCCCACGTCATTTGTTTTTTAATTATTTCATGAAATAATTAAAAAAAATGGGCTTCCCTATATTTTTGGTTCCCAGCCGGGTACAAATAGGCAACTGGGGGTTGGAGGCAGCCCGTGGCTGCCTGCTGTACCTGGCTAGCATACAAAAATATGGCGAAGCCCACGTCATTTTTTTGGTGGGCAAAAAAATTCTGCATACAGTCCTGGATGGAGTATGCTGAGCCTTGTAGTTCTGCAGCTGCTGTCTGCTCTTCTTCATACAGACAGACAGCAGCTGCAGAACTACAAGGCTCAGCATACTCCATCCAGGACTGTATGCAGAAGTTTTTTGCCCCCTGAAAAAATTATGTGGGCTTCGCCATATTTTTGTATGCTAGCCAGGTACAGCAGGCAGGTACGGCTGCCCCCAACCCCCAGTTGCCTATTTGTACCCGGCTGGGAACCAAAAATAAAGGGAAGCCCTTTTTTTATTATTTCATGAATTTCATGAAATAATTAGAAAACAAATGACGTAGGCTTCGCCCCATTTTTGTGTCCAGCCAGGTACAACTAGGCAGCTGGGGATTGGAATCCGCAGCACAGGTTGGCCTGAGCTTTCTGGGCCCCACTGCTGCGAATTGCAGTCTGCAGCCGCCTCAGAAAATGGCATTTTCATAGAAGCGCCATCTTCTGGCGCTGTATCCAACTCTTCCAGCACCTGCCTGCTATACCTGGCTAGCATACAAAAATATGGCGAAGCTCACGTCCTTTTTTTGTAGTTTTTTGGCAAAAAAAATAAAAAATGCTTCCCTGGATTTTCCATTGCCAGTGAAGGTAACACCAAGCAGTGGGGGTTAGCAGCCAGTAGCTGCTTGGATTACCCTTACCTAGCAATACAAAAAATGCAGCGGGAGGCCATATATATTTTTTTTAATTATTTATTTAAATAACTAAAAACAAAATGGGCTTCCCTGTATTTTGATTGCTGGACATCACAGTGCTGTAAAAATAAATCTTTAAAAAAATGACGTAGCGGTCTGCGGTATTTTTGATTCTCAGCACAGATAAAGCAGACAGCTATGGGTTGCCACCCCAGTCTGCCTGCCGTTACCTTGGTTGGCAATCAAAATACAGGGAAGCCCATTAATTTTTTCTATTTAAAAAATAGTTAAAAAAAAAATGACGTTGGGTCCCCCCATTTTTGATAGCCAGCTTGGGTAAAGCAGACGGCTGTAGCCTGAAAACTACAGCTGGCAGCTTTACCGTGGTTGGGGATCCAATGTGGAGGTCCCCTCAGGCTCTTTTTTATAATTATTTTATAAATATTAATAATTACACAATAAAAGTAGGGTCCCCCCCAAATTGGATCACCAGCCAAGGTAAAGCGGACAGCTATGGTCTGGTATTCTCAGGGTGGGAAGGTCCATAGTTATTGGGCCTTCACAGCCTAAAAATAGCAGGCCGCAGGCACCCCAGACGTGGCGCATCCACTAGATGCGCCAATCCTGGCGCTTCACCCCAGCTCATCCTGTGCCCTGGTGCAGTGGCAAACGGGGTAATAAATCGGGTTGATACTAGCTGTAAAGTCACCTGAGATCAAGCCCAGCAGTTTGTGATGTCATGGCGTCTATTAGATACCCAACATCATAAACTGTCAGTACTAACCAAAAAAAAAAAATCGACAAAAGAAATTTATTTGAAAAAACAGTCCCCAAAACATTTCCTATTTCACCAATTTATTGTAAGAAAAAAAATAAAGGGGTCCCACGACGACACTGGACCGTCTAGAATATGGGGGGGAGACACTCAGGGAACGTATCCCCCATTTTCTAGGAGTGCGGACCCTTCAATGAATCTGCACTCACTCTTCTCGGGTCCACAGCAGCAGAGTCCATGTCGTAATGGTTGCTACCAAAGCTGCAATGCCCTGCTCATGAGGTAAGGGCATGCCTAATCAGGAGAACTACTGTAGAGGAAGCTCTGCTCACTACTATATAGGTGCTCAGAGGTAATAATAGATAAAATTAGTGAGTAGCCTCGGCACTCTAAATCTCCCAGACTAAAGCCCGCTACACACGCTTCAATATATCTCACAATCTGTCGTTGGGGTCAAGTTGTAAGTGACGCACATCCGGCATCGTTTGTGAGGTATCTGCGTGTGACATCTACTTGCGATCAGGATTGAACGCAAAACCGTTGATCGCAAACACATCGTATCATTCTCTAGAATTGAGCGTTTTGTTGCACGAACCTAGTCAATTGTAACGTGTGACATCCCTCATACGATTTTGGTGTCTGATGCTATGTGCGCAGGTGTGCGCTCTGCACCGCAGCTTAAAAAAGGTCCGCTTCAGAGCACAGCTGAAAAGCTGCGTTCTGAAGCGCTTCACAATGTCTGTCAGTCACTAATCTCTGTCAGTCGGTCACTATCTCTGTCCCTCACTCTCTGTCCATGTCAGTCTATCCCCCTCTCTCATATACTCACCGATCCCCGATCCCCGGCGCTGCACGGCGTTCACACTGCTCCGGCGGCTTTTACTGTTTTGAAAAAGCCGGCCGCCCATTAAACAATCTCGTATTCCCTGCTTTCCCCGCCCACCGGCGCCTATGATTGGTTACAGTGAGACACGCCCCCACTCTGAGTGACAGGTGTCACACTGCACCCAATCACAGCAGCCGGTGGGCGTGTCTATACTGTGTAGTGAAATAAATAATTAAATAATTAAAAAAAACGGCGTGCGGTTCCCCCCAATTTTAAAACCAGCCAGATAAAGCCATACGGCTGCAGGCTGGTATTCTCAGGATGGGGAGCTCCACGTTATGGGGAGCCCCCCACCCTAACAATATCAGCCAACAGCCGCCCAGAATTGCCGCATACATTATATGCGACAGTTCTGGGACTGTACCCGGCTCTTCCCGATTTGCCCTGGTGCGTTGGCAAATCGGGGTAATAAGGAGTTATTGGCAGCCCATAGCTGCCAATAAGTCCTAGATTAATCATGTCAGGCGTCTATGAGACACCCTCCATGATTAATCTGTAAATTACAGTAAATAAACACACACACACGAAAAAATCCTTTATTAGAAATAAAAACACAAACATATACCCTGGTTCACCACTTTAATCAGCCCCAAAAAGCCCTCCTTGTCCGGCGTAATCCAGGATGCTCCAGCGTCGCTTCCAGTGCTGCTGCATGGAGGTGACTGGAGCTGCAGCAGACACAGCCGCTCCGGTCACCTCCACGCAGGTAATGAAGACAGCCGCGCGATCAGCTGCTGTCACTGAGGTTACCCGCTGTCACTGGATCCAGCGGTGGCCGCGGGTAACCTCAGTGACAGCAGCTGATCGCGCGGCTGTCTTCATTACCTGCGTGGAGGTGACCGGAGCGGCTGTGTCTGCTGCAGCTCCGGTCACCTCCATGCAGCAGCGCTGGAAGCGACGCTGGAGCATCCTGGATTACGCCGGACAAGGAGGGCTTTTTGGGGCTGATTAAAGTGGTGAACCAGGGTATATGTTTGTGTTTTTATTTCTAATAAAGGATTTTTTCGGGTGTGTGTGTTTATTTAATGTAATTTACAGATTAATCATGGAGGGTGTCTCATAGACGCCTGACATGATTAATCTAGGACTTATTGGCAGCTATGGGCTGCCAATAACTCCTTATTACCCCGATTTGCCAACGCACCAGGGCAAATCGGGAAGAGCCGGGTACAGTCCCAGAACTGTCGCATATAATGTATGCGGCAATTCTGGGCGGCTGTTGGCTGATATTGTTAGGGTGGGGGGCTCCCCATAACGTGGAGCTCCCCATCCTGAGAATACCAGCCTTCAGCCGTATGGCTTTATCTGGCTGGTTTTAAAATTGGGGGGAACCGCACGCCGTTTTTTTTAATTATTTAATTATTTATTTCACTACACAGTATAGACACGCCCACCGGCTGCTGTGATTGGGTGCAGTGTGACACCTGTCACTCAGAGTGGGGGCGTGTCTCACTGTAACCAATCATAGGCGCCGGTGGGCGGGGAAAGCAGGGAATACGAGATTGTTTAATGGGCGGCCGGCTTTTTCAAAACAGTAAAAGCCGCCGGAGCAGTGTGAATGCCGTGCAGCGCCGGGGATTGGTGAGTATGAGAGAGGGCTGCTAACTTCAGTAATTTAGGAGATTAGCGGTCACCGGTGAGTCCTTCACTGGTGACCGCTAATCAGGGCGCGACACAGACAGAGCCGCAGCATGACAATGAAGTCGGGTGAAGTTCACCCGAGTTCATTCTGACAGTGCGGCTCTGTCTGTGTCTGCTGTCATCTGCCATTCAGCTCTGCTACATGGCTGTCTGTGTCTGCTGTCAGCGGCCATGTAGCAGAGCTGAATGGCAGATGACATAGTAAAAACGCATCCCTACACATTACACACGCTTGGCAAGTCAATAAATAAAAAAAAAAAAAAGGTGCCCAATGCATACGTCACAGATCACATGATCTAAAGGATCGCACATAACATTGATCAATTTAACATAGACTACTAACGCACGTGTGACAGCAAATGAACGACCAACGTGAAATCTCATAGATCCCGTATGCAACCTGGGCGTGTCACATCGCAAATGCGATTGTACAACTAATTGCAACGTGTAAAGTGGGCTTAAGTCAGTAAGTCACAACGGATAGTAATGCAAAATCACTCTTTATTGGTCCGTATTAAGAAAAAAAAAATTTTCATAAGCATATATGTTTTTGTCCAAAACAAGTTACAAATGACGTTTCGGCCTGAGCCTTCGTCAGATTGGACTTATCTGCATGTAATCATGAAAAATGACAATAATCAGTATCACATAAGAGTGAGAGAACAATAACATAAACTCGAACAATGTAGAGGTACAATTGGGATGCAGCAAAAAAATTGCAACACAGCAAGAAATGAAACACATGATACAAATGTCATAATACAGTACAAGGACAATATAGTAATGACAAATATGGGGTCAGAGTAGGCTTAGACAGCTCTGGTACGAAAGAGATGTCAATCATAAAGTAACATGTGCAGTAGGTGTAGAGCTACAGTATGCATGGTAGAGCTAATGGGTAAACTGACCATAGAAAAAGAACGGAGAAAAAGTGGAGAAAAAGTGGAGAAAAAATGGATAAAAAGTGGAGAAAAAGTGAAGAAAAAGTGGAGAAAAAGTGGAGAAAAAGTGGAGAAAAAGTGGAGAAAAAAATAGAGAAAAAGTGGAGAAAAAGTGGAGAAAAAAATAGAGAAAAAGTGGAGAAAAAGTGGAGCACCCTTTGGTGCCTTTCATGTGGCACTAAGGGATGCTTAGCTTTGTAGTTAGCCAAAAAAAGAAAAAAAAAATGACGTAGGGTTCCCCCTAGTTTTGAAGCCAGCTAGGGTAAAGCAGACGGCTGCAGCCTGCAGGCCACAGCTGGCAACCTCACCTTGGCTGGTAATCCAAAACTGAGGGCACCCCACGCTGTTATTTTAAATTAAATAAATAATTAAAAAAAAAAACACGTAGGGGTCCCCCAAAATTGGATTACCAGCCAAGGTAAAGCAAACAGCTGAGGCCTGATATTCTCAGACTAGGGAGGTCCATGGTTATTGGACTCTCCCCAGCCTAAAAATAGCAGGCCGCAGCCGCCCCAGAAGTGGCGCATCCATTAGATGCGCCAATCCTGGTGCTTCGCCCCAGCTCATCCCGCGCCCTGGTGCGGTGGCAAACGGGGTAATATATGGGGTTAATACCAGATGTGTAATGTCACCTGGCATTAAGCCCTGGGGTTGGTGAGGTCAGGCGTCTATCAGATACCCGACATCACCAACCCAGTCAGTAATAAAAAAAAATAGACGACAAACACATTTTTATTTGAAAAAACACTCCCCAAAACATTCCCTCTTTAACCAATTTATTAGAATAAAAAACAAATCCAGGTCTGGTGTAATCCAAGGGGTTGCCATGACAATCCACACTGTCCCAGTCAATGAAGAGCAGGATGTTCCCCATTGGCTGGGAGAGCAGTGCAGTGACCTGAGCTAACATCAATGGGTCAGCCCAGGTCACTGCAGGGCATGGAACGTGCTGCTGTCAGCGAGGTACATTACCTGCGCTGATCTCCAGCACACTGACAGCCCCTGTCACTGAGTTCAATGACCGCCGCCTTCACAGCCAAGAATCGCGAGAGGCCCGTGACGTCACCGCTAGTCAGTCTCCGGTCGGAAGCGAGAGAAGGTGATGTGACAAGCGGCGGCCATGGAGGACAGTGACAGCGCTGAGGTCGGGATGGCGGGACTTCATCACCGCAGGCAGGGCCGGCTCCAGGTTTTTGTGTGCCCCGGGCGGAAGAGTCCCAGTGGGCCCCATAAACACGCAGACACACACACATACACAGATACATACACGTACATATACATATTTAAAGACAAACTCACAAAAATACATATAAACAGACAAATCTATACAGTCATATACACTGACATACATAGATACACATCATACATGCATACATACAGAGACACACACTGCTATGCTGCATACATACATACATACATACAGACACACACATACTGCTCTGCATGCATACATACATATAGACAGACACACACACACTGCTCTGCTACATACATACATATAGACAGACACACACATACTGCTCTGCTGCATACATACATACAGACACACACACACACACTGCTCTGCTGCATACATACATACAGACACGCATACTGCTCTGCTGCATACATACATGCATACATACATACAGACAGACACGCATACTGCTCTTCTGCATACATACATACATACAGACAGACACGCATACTGCTCTGCATGCATACATACAGACACGCATACTGCTCTGCTGCATACATACATGCATACATACAGACACGCATACTGCTCTGCTGCATACATACATGCATACATACAGACAGACACACATACTGCTCTGCTGCATATATACATACATACATACAGACACGCATACTGCTCTGCTGCATATATACATACATACATACAGACACGTATACTGCTCTGCTGCATACATACATGCATACATACAGACACGCATACTGCTCTGCTGCATACATACATGCATACATACAGACACGCATACTGCTCTGCTGCATACATACATGCATACATACAGACAGACACGCATATTGCTCTGCTGCATATATATATACATACATACACGCATACTACTCTGCTACATATATACATACATACATACAGACACGCATACTGCTCTGCTGCATATATACATACATACACGCATACTACTCTGCTGCATATATACATACATACATACATACAGACACGCATACTGCTCTGCTGCATATATACATACATACAAACAGACACGAATACTGCTCTGCTGCATACATACATGCATACATACAGACACGCATACTGCTCTGCTGCATACATACATGCATACATACAGACAGACATGCATATTGCTCTGCTGCATACATACATACATACATACAGACACGCATACTGCTCTGCTTCATATATACATACATACACGCATACTGCTCTGCTGCATATATACATACATACATACAGACACGCATACTGCTCTGCTGCATATATACATACATACAGACACGCATACTGCTCTGCTGCATATATACATACATACAGACACGCATACTGCTCTGCTGCATATATACATACATACATACAGACACGCATACTGCTCTGCTGCATATATACATACATACATACAGACACGCATACTGCTCTGCTGCATATATACATACATACATACACGTATACTGCTCTGCTGCATACATACATGCATACATACAGACAGACACGCATATTGCTCTGCTGAATATATATATATACATACATACAGACACGCATACTACTCTGCTACATATATATATACATACAGACACGTATACTGCTCTGCTGCATACATACATGCATACATACAGACAGACACTCATATTGCTCTGCTGCATATATATATACATACATACAGACACGCATACTACTCTGCTACATATATACATACATACATACAGACACGCATACTGCTCTGCTGCATATATACATACATACATACAGACACGCATACTGCTCTGCTGCATATATACATACATACAGACACGCATACTGCTCTGCTGCATACATAGATGCATACATACAGACACGCATACTACTCTGCTACATATATACATACATACAGACACGCATACTGCTCTGCTGCATATATACATACATACAGACACGCATACTGCTCTGCTGCATATATACATACATACAGACAGGCATACTGCTCTGCTGCATACATACATGCATACATACAGACACGCATACTACTCTGCTACATATATACATACATACAGACACGCATACTGCTCTGCTGCATATATACATACATACAGACACGCATACTGCTCTGCTGCATATATACATACATACATACAGACACGCATACTGCTCTGCTGCATATATACATACATACATACACGTATACTGCTCTGCTGCATATATACATATATATAGACATGCATACTGCTCTGCTGCATATATACATACATACATATAGACACGCATACTGCTCTGCTGCATATATACATACATACATATAGACACGCATACTGCTCTGCTGCATATATACATACATACAGACACGCATACTGCTCTGCTGCATATATACATACATACAGACACGCATACTGCTCTGCTGCATATATACATACATACAGACATGCATACTGCTCTGCTGCATATATACATACATACATACAGACACGCATACTGCTCTGCTGCATATATACATACATACAGACACGCATACTGCTCTGCTGCATGCATACATACAAACACACACCTTGCTCTGCGGGGCCCACACACGCGGCTCCGGGGGCCACACACACGGCTCTGCGGGGCCCACACACGCACGGGGGGACAGGGAGGGGCAGGGAGGGAGTGATGTCCCACATACTGATCAGGTCACGGTGCAGATGGGGCCAACACAGCGCCGGAGGGAAGCGATGTGCTGGGGGTCGCTGGCTGGCACTGTGACTCCTTCATCTGTGCGACCGAGCAGGACGCCGGGCGGTAGCTCCGCCCACAGATGATGCTCAATGCAGGAGAACACAGTGAGCCTTAAAGGGCCGGCAGCCACAGTTTCCAGTGCCAAGGACTGCTGCCCCCGGGCCGACCGCAGGTAAGCCGAGCGGGACCATGTGTGTGTGTGTGTGTGTGTGTGTGTGTGTGTGTATGTGTACATGCCGCGGGCAGGAGGGGGCGGAGTGAGCTGAGCGGGGAAGTGTGGGCTTCCTGCACGTAACTAGGATAAACATCGGGTTACTAACCAAAGCGCTTTGGTTGGATACCCGATGTTTATCTTGGTTACCGGCTTCTGGCAGGCTGCCAGCGATGGCTCCTGCACACTGTAGCTGTAAAAAGCCCTGCTTTTTGCTGCTAGAACCGTTCTCGAACGTATCTAGAACTATCGAGCTTTTGCAAAAAGCTCGAGTTCTAGTTCGATCTCGAACAGCCCCCAAAATCACTCGAGCCTAGAACTGGAGAACCTCGAACCTCGAACCGCGCTCAACTCTAGTAATCAGTATTTCAAAAAAATATTTAAAAAAAAACTGACCTGCACATCCTACAAGTGTGTATAGATGCCAGCTGAAAAAACATAGCAAATACAAAATGCATACAGATGCACACTAAAATGCCATCAATGTATAAGGGAACTCTGGTACTGCATTTGTAACGCCCCTGTAAACAGGTCGTTACAGGGTATTAAATGTTACCCCATTTTTCCTGGGCAGGAGGAAGAAGAGTCCCCACAACATACACTCACATCACACTGGCAGGAAGGAGTTAATAGCTTTTGCAGCATGAAGTTTTGAGTCCATTACTCATCCTGTCTTGTTAATGAGCAGGTGGCTGGACATAGGCAGGTCCCCATGACAACCAAGGGGAGGGGGGCCTGAATAGGAGTGAGTTTAGTGCAGAACACACAGAAAGTTTGTCAGAACGTCAGAGGCTGCAGCAGAGTGCAGACTTACACAGGACAGCTCCCTGCTGAGGAGATGCCACGAGACCAGGGCTGATAACACCTAAAGGAAGGGAATGGAGCTGAGGACTGGGGATCCCTGGAGAAAGTTGTACCCGGTGGCAGTTTGTGTGTTGTCCGCTACTGGAAGAGAGACAGACAGAATGGCGGTGGGTCTCCAAGATGCTCCATGCCACGGGGATAGCATTATCGCACCGAAAGAGAGAGGGACCCCCAGATCACTCCACCGGCTCCTTCCTCCTACCTGCCCGGGACCGACCAAAGGCTACAGGCGGCGAGGACCAGCACCCGGGTGCGATGTGGAATGGACTTTAAATAAAGAACAACTGGAACCGCACTCCGTGACTGCTGTGAGTAATGCCGTCGCCCTGTGCCCCCGGTGTCCCTGAGGACTGTTGCCCTGGGTCTCATAAACCTCCCGGGGCCACGCCGCTCCACCCGTGGGGAATGATTCCATCCAGCTGCCCCTAACACCTGCCCCGGAGAGAGACTGTGCAGCGGCGGCTGAACACCTGGCCGCAGACCACGGGTGGCGCTGCAAGCATCCCCCGTCCCTGTCCCGTACCGTTTCCTGAGGGAGAGCGATGGCAAGCTCCCCAGGAACCCCGTTACTCTCCTTCCATCTCCCCTGTAACATCGAACTGACGGTCGGACTTTCCTTTTATTGAAACCCGCCGGGGGTCACAGAAGCCGGGTCGGGCCACTCACAGCCTAACCCCGAATACCACCGGCCCGCTGACCGTGCGAGCCCTGCAAGCCCCGGCGCGGGCATTTAAACTTGGCGCTGCGAGCAGGGTCCGGACAAGACCCAGTAACGCTGGGTGACGCGTGCCTTGTGTTTACCATCTGCAAAATTGGATTGTCTAACATTTATTTTGGTGCCCGCGGCTGCGGGTATGCGACAAATGGACTTGGACTGTACAATGGCGTCCATTGAGAATGGGATGGGCGCCATGCGTACCAACAAGGACCGGACTGGCCCGCCCTTCATGGGTGAGGCTACAGCGGGGCGCGATAATCCGTGCCCACCCCTTTGTTGGACATTTGCTAGGAGCCAGGAACCCTGCCTCCCCAGGACCAGGAGAAGATGGGGAGATGATATGGACTGCCCGGGTGCGAGCTTTGGCGAGTGGTGGCCGGAGGGGTGAGCCCGGCACCGCAGCCCGTACCGGGATTTGGACTACTGAGCTTTTTCCTTAAACCTGGGTACCTGGAGGGCCCTGGAGCGTCGTAAGGAGGCCTGTTCCCAAAAGTTTAAATGTTTTTTTTTATATGCAAATGTTTCTTTTTCCATGCTTTTCTTCTCTTCCATCTTCTTTTTCCTCCTGCCTCTTCCTATTCTTTATTGGGTCCCAGTAGAAGGGACGTGTTAATTTGTTTATCTATGAAAAGTTTTTTGGTTTTTTTTTGCGGTGTTGTTTGTTGTCGCAACCCCGGAGTGTTGCGTTTTTGTTCTGGAGGAGTGTAACACCCCTGTAAACGGGTCGTTACAGGGTATTAAATGTTACCCCATTTTTCCCGGGCAGGAGGAAGAAGAGTCCCCACAACATACACTCACATCACACTGGCAGGAAGGAGTTAATAGCTTTTGCAGCATGAAGTTTTGAGTCCATGACTCATCCTGTCTTGTTAATGAGCAGGTGGCTGGACACAGGCAGGTCCCCATGACAACCAAGGGGAGGGGGGCCTGAATAGGAGTGAGTTTAGTGCAGAACACACAGAAAGTTTGTCAGAACGTCAGAGGCTGCAGCAGAGTGCAGACTTACACAGGACAGCTCCCTGCTGAGGAGATGCCACGAGACCAGGGCTGATAACACCTAAAGGAAGGGAATGGAGCTGAGGACTGGGGATCCCTGGAGAAAGTTGTACCCGGTGGCGGTTTGTGTGTTGTCCGCTACTGGAAGAGAGACAGACAGAATGGCGGCGGGTCCCCAAGATGCTCCATGCCACGGGGATAGCATTATCGCACCGAAAGAGAGAGGGACCCCCAGATCACTCCACCGGCTCCTTCCTCCTACCTGCCCGGGACCGACCAAAGGCTACAGGCGGCGAGGACCAGCACCCGGGTGCGATGTGGAATGGACTTTAAATAAAGAACAACTGGAACCGCAGCACTCCATGACTGCTGTGAGTAATGCCGTCGCCCGGTGCCCCCGGTGTCCCTGAGGACTGTTGCCCTGGGTCTCATAAACCTCCCGGGGCCACCCCGCTCTACTCGTGGGGAGCGATTCCATCCGGCTGCCCGTAACACCTGCCCCGGAGAGAGACTGTGCAGCGGCGGCTGAACACCTGGCCGCAGACCACGGGTGGCACTGCAAGCATCCCCCGTCCCTGTCCCGTACCGTTTCCTGGGGGAGAGCGATGGCAAGCTCCCCAGGAACCCCGTTACCCTCCTTCCATCCCCCCTGTAACATCGGACTGACGGTCGGACTTTCCTTTTATTGAAACCCGCCGGGGGTCACGGAAGCCGGGTCGGGCCACTCACAGCCTAACCCCGAATACCACCGGCTCAGTGACCGTGCGAGCCCTGCAAGCCCCGGCACGGGCGTTTCACATTACTGCTATATGAGAAAATGAGATTTTTAGTTTATGAATTGGCCAATACATGTAAGCCTGGAAACCAACGGCAAGGTAAATCTCAATATTCCGGGTACCTAACTAAAATGCCACTATCTAGGTTAAAAACATCCGTGTCTGGGCAGCTAGACTAAAAAATCTAACTTGAAATGCCACTATCTGGACCATGGGTCCCCAATTCCAGTCCTCAAGGGCCGCCAACAGTGCATGTTTTCAGGATTTCCTTAGTATTGCACATGTGATAATTTATTCACCTGCACAGTTGATGATTCAAACACCCATGCAATGCTAAGGAAATCCTGAAAACATGCACTGTTGGCGGCCCTCGAGGACTGGAGTTGGGGAACCCTGATCTGGACTAACCTCCATGTCTGGGCAGCTAGAACTCCTGGTATAAGGATCATGAGCACAGCCTGGTTTATAGGGTGGAGTGCTCAGTCAGAAAAACATACCCTGTTTTCCTCAATAATCTCACTGCTGGCAGCTACTGTGTAGAGTACAACAGAGCTATATGTCATTAGAAACACATCCAGCAGCATTCATCTCACAGCAGTCAGTGTGGGGTGACAGGAAGTACAGCACAGCTAAGTGTAACTAATTACAAATACCTCGACATCTACAGCTCTCCTCTCAGTTTAGGTGGAGGGGGAGTTTAGCAGAGCTGACAGCACTGTAAGAGGTGAGCTGAAGATAGAGAGGTATTTGTAATGACACGCATATCTGCTTTCTTTCCTGATATGGCCAACATCTACTGCGAAAAGTCAGGAAAAGAAGTAGAGCAGAGAAGTCTGTCATTACAAATACTTCTGCATCATTTAGTTTCAGAAGTGCACCCCTCTTGATTGATAAACATTTTCGACCAGCAGCATGATTTTGCTATTGACCCAAACTGTACATTCTTCAATGCTGCAAGCAGAGGCAACTTTACTTTTGCAGCATTGGAACACCATGAAGTAGGCTGGATACAGCAATCTGGTCAGCATTAGAACAGTGCTCCCTAGTAGAGAGGAGCTGATCGAGCCACCGAGGATCAAGGTTGAGTCGAATTTCCTGAAATTCAAAAGTCCATGTGAATGCGAACACTCAACGATTTGATTAACGAGGATAACCCCTCCAAAAAATATGCCCATTGCTATTTTCCAAACTAATGAGCACTCAGTGAGTGCAGTAATCGTGTCATGCATGGCCACATGGGCTTCGCCATAATGGCATGCAGCAATCTGATCACATGGTCTAGCCCAGTCAATTATAGAGGGATATCATAGTCTGCTATTGATGGCCACGCCCCCTAGGCCCTGCCCCCCTACCCCCCTTGGGCCCTTATTGGTTATGTGTGAGAGGCCCCCCCCCTCCCCCGGCCGGTAATTTCACTAATCATATCGGCACATTGCCGATATGATTAGTGACAATCCCATTGCCTCTGCAGCGGCAAGCAGGGAGAGCGATCTCCAGCTCTGCCTGCTATCACTGTCAGTGCCGCGCGGCTCTGACTCATCTGCGCAGCCAGCGACACTGCAGGAGGAAGCAGTCTCAGAGTGATGACTGCTTCCTTCCTGTGCAGGTGCTGGCAGCATCGCGCTGCACAGGACGGACCCGGCGTCGCCCCAGGCCAGGCTGCAGGAGCAGCAGCACGTGAGTATAGAATGCGGGGGCTCCGGGGGGGGGTTCGGGGGCCCGAGAAGCGAGCAGGGGCCCTGGGGGGGTGCGGGGGCCCAGGGGGGATGTACTGGGGCCCAGGGGGCAAGCAGGGGCCCTGGGGGGGTTGCGGGGGCCCAGGGGGGTGTAAGGGGGCCCAGGGGGGCAAGCAGGGGCCCGGGGGCCCAAGAAGCGAGCAGGGGCCCCAGGGGGGTGCGCGGGGGCCCAGGGGGTGTACGGGGGCCCAGGGGGCAAGCAGGGGCCCGGGGGGGTGCAGGGGCCCGAGAAGCGAGCAGGGGCCCAGGGGGGTGTACGGGGGCCCAGGGGGGAAAGCAGGGGCCCGGGGGGTGGGGTGCGGGGGCCCAGGGGGGCAAGCAGGGGCCCGGGAGAGGAGTGCGGGGGCCCGAGAAGCGAGCAGGGGCCCCGGGGGGGTTGCGAGGGCCCGGGGGGGTGCGGGGGCCCGAGAAGTGAGCAGGGGCCCGTGGGGGGGGGTGCGGGGGCCCAGGGGGGTGTAAGGGGGCCCAGGGGGGCAAGCAGGGGCCCGGGGGCCCGAGAAGCGAGCAGGGGCCCGGGGGGAGGGTGCGGGGTCCCGAGAAGCGAGCAGGGGCCCGGGGAGGGTGCGGGGGTCCAGGGGTGGTGTACGGGGGCCCAGGGGGGCAAGCAGGGGCCCGGGGGGGAGGGGCGGTTGGGCATGTGGAGACTGTGGGCAATCAGATCAATAACATTAACCCTTATTCCATTCAAATGTCTGCACAGTCAGGGGTGGGATTCAGCCGGTTCTGTCTGGTTCTGGAGAACCGGTTGTTAAAATAGCAGCCAGTTCCCAGAACCAGCAAGAAAC
The DNA here is from genome assembly GCF_048569485.1 of Anomaloglossus baeobatrachus. NCBI lineage: Eukaryota > Metazoa > Chordata > Amphibia > Anura > Aromobatidae > Anomaloglossus > Anomaloglossus baeobatrachus. The sequence goes on from NC_134353.1 coordinate 58,997,526, forward strand.
AGCTCCAGCGATCCGGTTCCCTGTATTCATTTGTGTTAGTGTCTCTTTAAGACACTGACACAAATGAATCCCTGTACCTCCGTATGCGCCGCACTTCCAGGTTCAGTGGACCCTGACCCGGCGTGCAGCGACGTGCTGACGCTGCAGAGGTCACGGCAGTGTGGGGAGGTAGCTCCTCCTCCTGCCGTCTATCAGCATCAGGCCCTGTGTGCACTAGACGTTTTTGCTGCGTTTTTAGCAGCGTTTTTTACCGCATTTTTTTGCAGAAAACTATGTGACATTGCTTCCCCAGCAATGTCTATGGGTTTTCAGAAGTGCTGTCCGCACACAGCGCTTTTTTGCGTTTTCACTGTGTTTTCCACCCCTTGAGTTCAATGAGATGTTCAAAAACGCAATGAAAAACACATATTGCAAATATAGCTGCGCTTCTATGACTAAAAACGCGGCTGTAAACGCAAGGGGTGAGTAGTACAGTGACGTGTACAGGAAGAGGATTCCTTCTGTTGGTAAACACAGAAGCGTGAATTGTCCCAGTACCGGCACCGCTACTTCCATCTCCCGTCCTGTGCCATGTCCGCTCCCGTGCGGCGCCATGTTCCGGCAATAGTTGGAAGCAGCTGCGAAGTCAAAAGTGAACAGTAGAGAAAAAAATGTCATACTCACCTGTCTGCAGCCTCCTGGTGCCATGTCCGCTCCCAGCTCTTCTCCCGGTACCGCCACCCCTGCTCCGGCTGTGTGCAGACGGCCGGGACAACTCCGATAGCTGCAGGACCTGGCGCTGATCATCTGATGCGGTCACCTGACGGAATCTGCTGACAGTGACAGTGGTGACGCCGGCTTTTTTCTTCCCGGCCGGCTAAACTATCAGCTGATGCCGTCAGGAGACTTTATCAGCTGATTACCGCCAGGTCCTGCATTGATCGGTCTGCACTGAAGTGTGTATTTTTTTTTTGCACTGATGCATCAGCTGATTGTATAAACGGCTTTAATACAATCAGCTGCTGTGTGATGGAATTCACATCCTTGATCCTGACACATCATCAGATCGCTTTGCCTTCCAGCAAACCGATCAGAGGATATTGGATCCGGATTGGACGGCGCAGGACCCTTGACCCAAGATTACTGCGGAGGAGGGGGGTTCTTTATTTCAATAAAGATGGAGTCACTAATTGTGTTGTGTTTTATTTCTAATAAAAATATTTTTCTGTGTGTTGTGCTTTTTTTTATCTTTACTAGAAATTCATGGTGGCCATGTCTAATATTAGCGTGACATCATGAATTTCGGGCTTAGGGCCACTTGATAATATAAAGCTAGCCCTAACCCCATTATTACCCAGCGAGCCACCCGACATCAGGGCAGCTGGAAGAGTTGGATACAGCGCCAGAAGATGGCGCTTCTATGAAAGCGCCATTTTCTGGGGTGGCTGCGGACTGCAATTCGCAGAGGGGGTGCCCAGAAATCTTGGGCACCCTGCACTGCGGATTCCAATCCCCAGCCGCCTAGTTGTACCTGGCTGGACTCAAAAATTGGGCGAAGCCCACGTCATTTTTTTTTTAAATTATTTAGTGAAATTCATGAAATAAAAAAAAAAAAGGGCTTCTCTATATTTTTGGTTCCCAGCCGGGTACACATAGGCAGCTGGGGTTTGGGGGCAGCCCATAGCTGCCTGCTGTACCTGGCTAGCATACAAAAATATGGCGAAGCCCACGTCATTTTTTTGGAGGGCAAAAAACTCCTGCATACAGTCCTGGATGGAGCATGCTGAGCCTTGTGGTTCTGCAGCTGCTGTCTGCTCTCCTGCATACACTAGTGGAGAATATATTGAAGAAGGAAATGACATCAGACCTTTTTTTCAACAATCTTTAATGGCATTGTTCACTGATAAAAAAACGCATAAAAAAGCAGTGAGCAAAAACGCAGCCAAAAACGCGGTAAAAACGCATCGCGTTTTTACCGCGGGTGCGTTTTTGTGCCTTTTTTGCGGCCAAAAACGCACAAAACACGCAGTGTGAAAAAAACACCTAGTGCACACATACCCTTAGTGTGCAGAGAGCCGCGGAGGACGGAAGACAGAGGAGAGGCCACCGGTGCTTGGAGCAGGTAAGCGCTCAGTGAGCCGAAGATGCAGGGAGAGGGGCCACATAAGATGGCAGTTATATGTGGCTATATGGGGAGAGGGGCCACATAAGATGGCAGCTATATGTGGCTATATGGGGAGAGGGGCCACATTAAGATGGCAGCTATATTTGGCTATATGGGGAGAGGCCACATGAGATGGGAGCTATATGGGGAGAGGGGCCACATTAAGATGGCAGCTATATGTGGCTATATGGGAGAGGGGCCACATTAAGATGGCAGCTATATGTGGCTATATGGGGAGAGGAGTTGCATTAAGATGGCAGCTATATGTGGCTATATGGGGAGAGGAGCCGCATTAAGATGGCAGCTATATGGGGAGAGGGGCCACATAAGATGGGTGCTATATGGGAAAAGGAGCAGATGGGATGGGATCTGCTGGGGAAAGAGGCCATAATGGGATGGGATCTGCAGGGGAAAGAGGCCATAATGGGATGGGATATGCAGGGGAAAGAGGCCATAATGGGATGGGATCTGCAGGGGAAAGAGGCCATAATGGGATGAGATGTGTATCGGGAAGGTCGTCCATTCCAATTTTAGCAGGGCTCCTTTAGTAATAATTCTTAAAAACTGTATAAAAATCATTTAATACAATAAGACTGAAAGTGACTGGAACAACTGGTGCTGGACAGGACAGTGACGGTACAGGAGGGGAATGAGATTTTACTTTAAATTACTTGTATTTTTTGGTTGAGGAAATTGCGTGAAAATGGGTGTGGCTAACATAATGGGTGTGGTTACAGAATGGGTGTGGTTTTCAAATGGGCGGGGTTTACAGAGAACCTGTTAAAAATTTGAATCCCACCCCTGCTATATACAGTATGGTAACTGCATGCTGCTGGTGGGCCCCAAGATTGATTTTTCCTGGTGGGCCCCAGGTACTCCAGTCCGCCGCTGGTCAGTATAAAAGATAGATAGGGATGAGAGCTCAGAGCGCACAGCATGTAAAATAAAAAAATAAAAAGGAATTTTGGATTTTTTTCTCATTACACTGTTTACCAATCAGATTGATTGATTTTATATTTTGATAGTTCGGCATTTCTGAACTTGGTGATATCAAATATGTGTATATTTTTTTATTTTTTTAACTGTTTTATTTTCAATGAGGGGTGATTTGAATTTTTAGGTTTTTTATTTTTTCATATTTTTAAAAACTTTTTTTTACTTTTTTGTTTATTTTACTAGTTCCCCCCATTGGACTTTATCACTGCACAGTTTGATCACCTGTGCCTTTCTGTTGATCAGATCTGCACAGCTCTGATGAGCAGAAATGCTGCGTTCCTGATAAAGCCGGTGCTCTGTCGGCTCTGACAAGAAACACATCATGATAGCAACAGGGGTCATCATATGACCCGTCGCTACCATGGCAACCATCGGCTCTCCGTTATCGCGTCACGGGACTTTTGATAGAAGCGGGAAATGGCACGTTCCCCGCCGTGGCCATTTAAATCGCGCCGTCACATTTTTACAGCGTGATCTAAGTGGTTAACAGGTGCTGGTGGATCGTGGATCTACCCATGCCTGCGAGGCACATGTCTGCTGTTCAAATCAGCAGACATGTGTATGGATCACTGCCGGCTCACCGCAGCAGCCGGCGGTAATAACCCTGACATGACCAAGGATTTACCAGTACGTCCTTGGTCATAAAGGTATTAATGGCTGTGTGTTGTTATTTAGAGGGCACCAAATTTACACTGTTATACAAGCTGCACACTGACTACTGTACATTGTATCATGGGTCAGATCTTCAGTGTTGTCCCATGACAAGAAATAATAAAAGGTTTACAAAAAAAGTGAGGGTTGTACTTACTTTTGTGATATACTGTATATATATATAGTTCTTGCAACACAAGTCTTCTGTTTAAACTGAATGAGGACTCGGAGAACTGGGGTGTACTCACTTTTGTGATATACTGTATATATATATATATATATATATATATATATATATATATATATATATATGTATATAGTTCTTGCAACACAAGTCTCTGCTTACACTGCCTATGGACTCGGGGTCCTGAAAATCCCACAGGTAAATTGTCCAGTTTTCACGTTTCCTTTGATGTGTGAGTGATGTGGGAGGAAGTCTATAGAAATCATTACACAGTAGAACAGGCAGCAGATTGCCTAAGATTATCAGAGCATCCTAGAACAGACTTGCTGCAGTAATACCTTCATGTTGGCTGTCAAGGCTTGTCACCTCTGCTGACCAAAAGGGACCCAAAAGGTGACTCACATTACTCAATCAACTCTAAGTGTTATAAATACCAAGGTCCATAAACATTCCCCATATAATGATAGCTTAAGCAAAGCCAATTTATCATCGCTGCTGCTCACATATCATTCCCCTCAGGGTGACCAACCAACCATTTGTGAACTGAACCCGGGTCGGCTACAGATTTAATTTCTTTTTCATCACATTGACTCCGTGTCCCTCTCTCCGAAACTGAAAAGATAATCTTGTTATACAACAGAAAGAAAGACTCACAAATCATGTTTTTTTTCTGATTTGACTATTTTTTTTCTATAGGTTTATGCTAAAAATGTAATTATTTATTTTTGTTAGCATCTTTTATTTTTAAAAAACAACATATCTTACAGGTTTATAGAAAACTAGAAATCTTTCAGTGCAGGATAATCATATCTTGTGCAAAGTTGAGAGATTTAACAAAAAGCGTCTCCAACTTTGGAGGATTTGTCCATCCCTTCAATACTGTCATGAGGGTCTCCTGTCCTGGGGAGACTTGTGACAGATTTAGGAGCTGAGTCTCATATTAAACATATTTTCTTTCTTTTGGTGCAGCAAGGGTTAATAACCTGCTCCTTGCTGTTAGATCCTTACTACTCCTATCCCAGGTGCAACCAATTGTGACCATGCCCATTTCCTTTAAATAGTCACATATTCCATCACCTGATGCCGGGTATAGCGATTCATTCTGAACTGTCCACCTTAGAGGAAGGAAGCATCTTGTAGCTGCTAGAGTCCTGTTGCCTGCAGCCCCTTTGTCTGGCTGCAGCTTTGAAGCTGAAATATATCCTTTTGTCTGATATTTATTCACTACATATATTCTAGGTGCAACCGATTGTGACCACGCCCATTCCCTTTAAATAGTCACATATTCCATCATCTGATGCCGGGTATAGCGATTCATTCTGAATGGACCACCTTAGAGGAAGGAAGCATCTTGTAGCTGCTGGAGTCCTGTTGCCTGCAGCCCTTGTGTCTGGCTGCAGCCTTGAAGCTGAAATATATCCTTTTGTCTGATATTTCTTCACTACTTCTATTCTAGGTGCAACCGATTGTAACCACTTCAATTTCCTTTAAATAGTCCCATATTCCATCACCTGATGCCGGATATAGCAATTTATTCTGAACTGACCACCTTGGAGGAAGAAAGCTTCTTGTAGTTGCTGGTGTCCTGTTGCCTGTAGACTCAGTGTCTGGCTGCAGCTTTTAAGTTTAAGTATATCCTTTTTTATGGTAGTTCCTCACTACTATCCCAGGTGCAACTGTTTGTGACCACTACTAGCCCAGGTGCAACTGATTGTTGGAAGGTATCTCGGGGAGACGCCTGACATGATTAATCTAGGATTTAGTGGCAGCTATGGGCTGCCATTAACTCCTTATTACCCTGATTTGCCAACGCACCAGGGCAAATCGGGAAGAGCCGGGTACTGTCTCAGAACAGTCGCATCTAATGTATGCAGCCATTCTGGGCGGCTGCTGACTGATATTGTTAGGCTGGGGGGCTCCCCATAACGTGGGGCTCCCCATCCTGAGAATACCAGCCTTCAGCCGTATGGCTTTATCTGGCTGGTATTAAAATTGGGGGGACCGCACGCCGTTTTTTTTTAAATTATTTATTTTTTTCTATACTCCATAGTGACACGCCCACCGGCTGCTGTGATTGGGTGCAGTGAGACACTTGTCACTCAGCGTGGGGGCGTGTCTCACTGCAACCAATCATAGGCGCCGGTGGGCGGGGAAAGCAGGGAAAACGAGATTGTTTAATGAGCGGCCGGCTTTTTCAAATTAGAAAAAGCCGCCGGAGCTGTCTGAATGCCGTGCAGCGCCGCGCCGGTGATCGGGATCGGTGAGTATGAGAGATGGGGGGAAACTTCAGTCACTTGGGGGATTAGCGGTCACCGGTGAATCCTTCACAGGGGACCGCTAATCAGTACACGGCACACAGACAGAGCCGCGGCATGACAATGAAGTCGGGTGAAGTTCACCCGAGTTCATTCTCATCCCACTACTCTGTCTTCCGACATGTAGTAACGACATTTTGCATCACACACGGACATTTCTCACGGACAACATAACCACACATCCGTGCAAGGAACGTTTTATTTGGACTCCCATAGGCTAACATTATGTCCGTGTGTGCGTGCTCCGTCCCAAAAACGAACTTGCTTCCGTGCCAAACGGAGCAAAAAACGTGGGACGCATACGAACACACGGAAGATCAAATAACACGCATGTGTACCTTTAAACATAAAACAAATATGTGCACGTTTGGTCGTATCTCCGGTATGTACGGAAACGGACCAAACACGCACGTTTTCAACGGATGTGTGTTGCGGGCCTAACTGATATCTGATTTTTTTCACAAACAAACATTTCAAAATTTCAAAATTGGACATGTCTCTATCCGGGAAAATAGACGGATATGTGAACAGCTCCATAGACTATAACGGGTAGAAGTTGTATTTTTGAAAAACGGAGAGAGGACCCCGCTGACCATAAGAGCTTACGCTTTACAGGAGAGAGAGGATCACACTGACCATAAGAGCTTACACTCTACAGGAGAGAAAAGATCCCACTGACCATAAGAGCTTTCACTCTACAGGAGAGAGAGGACCTCGCTGACCATAAGAGCTTACACTCTACAGAAGAGAGAGAAGAGCCCACTGACCATAAGAGCTTACACTCTAGAGAAGAGATAGAGAGGACCCTGCTGACCATAAGAGCTTACACTCTACATGAGAGAGAGGAGTCCACTGACCATTAGAGCTTACACTCTACAGAAGAGAGAGAGGACCCCACTGACCATAAGAGCTTACACTCTACAGGAGAGAGAGGATCCCACTGACCATAAGAGCTTACACTACAGGAGAAAGAGAGGGAGGACCCCACTGACCATAAGAGCTTACACTCTACAGGAGAGAGAGGATCCCACTGACCATAAGAGCTTACACTACAGGAGAGAGAGGACCTTGCTGACCATAAGAGCTTAAACTCTACAGGAGAGAAAGGATCCCACTGACCATAAGAACTTACATTCTACAGGAGAGAGAGGATCCCACTGACAATAAGAACTTACACTCTACAGGAGAGAGAGAGAGGACCCTGCTGACCATAAGAACTTACACTTTACAGGAGAGAGGACCCTGCTGACCTAAAAGCTTGATGAATACCAAATTGTGTCGCCACAAGGAGATATACACAAATAAACAAAGAAAATTAATAAATAATAAATAAGTAATCTCCAAAATGGAGTCAGGCTACTACGCCAGAACAAAACCAATAGAAAAGGTAGCCAAGGACAATACAATAATAAAATATCAAATTTTTATTAAAGATAATGGTAAAAACAGTACATGCAAGAGTGAGTAATGAACAAAGTGCCGAGGCACCAAAAGACTCAGCAAATGGATTTGCAAACAGAAAATTAATAGATTACATAGGGATAAAGGTATATGTTACATTCTAAATATCTGTCCCCATCATGGGTATAGCAGTCATTTAGATGAATGTGATCTACAGGCAGATCATATGATTAGTGATGAGCGAGTACTAAAAAGCTCGGGTGCTCGAAGCTCGGGCCGTGCCTCCCAAGATACTCGTGTACTCGGCCCGAGCAACGAGCCCAATGTTATCCTATGGGAGACCCGAGTATTTTTGTGAAATGACCCCCCGGCAGCATGGAGAAACCCTAAAAATGGCACAAAAGTCTCAGAAGAGTGCTCAAATGACATGGCAACAGCATGGGGAAGACCCCTTGAAGCATTTATCACTCAAAAGTCACAGCTGTGAACAATTTTGTCCGCGTTTTACGCCATTTTTACGGACTCACCAGAAAACCTTCCAAAATGACCCCAAAATGATTTTTCATGGCGGAAATGTTAAGGGCACATACCCAATAGTGAGATAGAGCTGGTGTATGTTACTTTTTGAGATTAATACATGAAAGATTTTACGTGAAAACATTGTGTGGCACTCCGATGTCCCTGAGAAGAGACGTACATGAAGGCCTCTTGAGTCTAATGTGCCCATTTTGAGGAAGTGAGTCTTTGTAGTATTTTCCTTTGCCAGGGCAGCCAAAAATTGGGAGGCTCCACGTTGTCCCTGGATAGAGACGTGCATGATGGCCTGTAAACCTGAAGTGCCCATTGTAAGGAAGTGGGTCTATTGTAGTATAGCCCTTAGGCAGGGCAGCCAAAAATTGGGAGGCTCCACGTTGTCCCTGGATAGAGACGTGCATGAGGGCCTGTAAACCTGAAGTGCCCATTGTAAGGAAGTGGGTCTATTTCAGTATAGCCCTTTGCCAGGGCAGCCAAAAATTGGGAGTCTCCACATTGTCCCTGGATAGAGACGTGCATGATGGCCTGTAAACCTGAAGTGCCCATTGTAAGGAAGTGGGTCTATTTCAGTATAGCCCTTTGCCAGGGCAGCCAAAAATTGGGAGGCTCCACGTTGTCCCTGGATAGAGACGTGCATGAGGGCCTGTAAACCTGAAGTGCCCATTGTAAGGAAGTGGGTCTATTTCAGTATAGCCCTTTGCCAGGGCAGCCAAAAATTGGGAGGCTCCACATTGTCCCTGGATAGAGACGTGCATGATGGCCTGTAAACCTGAAGTGCCCATTGTAAGGAAGTGGGTCTATTTCAGTATAGCCCTTTGCCAGGGCAGCCAAAAATTGGGAGGCTCCATGTTGTCCCTGGGTAGAGACGTGCATGAGGGCCTCAAAACATTAAGTGTCCATTTTAAGGAAGTGGGTGTATTATAGTATAGCCCTTAGGCAGGGCAGCCAAAAATTGGGAGGCTCCACGTTGTCCCTGGATAGAGACGTGCATGATGGCCTGTAAACCTGAAGTGCCCATTGTAAGGAAGTGGGTCTATTTCAGTATAGCCCTTTGCCAGGGCAGCCAAAAATTGGGAGGCTCCACGTTGTCCCTGGGTAGAGACGTGCATGAGGGCCTCAAAACATTAAGTGTCCATTTTAAGGAAGTGGGTGTATTATAGTATAGCCCTTAGGCAGGGCAGCCAAAAATTGGGAGGCTCCACGTTGTCCCTGGGTAGAGACGTGCATGAGGGCCTCAAAACATTGAGTGTCCATTTTAAGGAAGTGGGTGTATTATAGTATAGCCCTTAGGCAGGGCAGCCAAAAATTGGGAGGCTCCACGTTGTCCCTGGGTAGAGACGTGCATGAGGGCCTCAAAACATTGAGTGTCCATTTTAAGGAAGTGGGTGTATTATAGTATAGCCCTTAGGCAGGGCAGCCAAAAATTGGGAGGCTCCACGTTGTCCCTGGGTAGAGACGTGCATGAGGGCCTCAAAACATTGAGTGTCCATTTTAAGGAAGTGGGTGTATTATAGTATAGCCCTTAGGCAGGGCAGCCAAAAATTGGGAGGCTCCACGTTGTCCCTGGGTAGAGACGTGCATGAGGGCCTCAAAACATTGAGTGTCCATTTTAAGGAAGTGGGTGTATTATAGTATAGCCCTTAGGCAGGGCAGCCAAAAATTGGGAGGCTCCACGTTGTCCCTGGGTAGAGACGTGCATGAGGGCCTCAAAACATTGTTCCCATTGCAAAGGAGCGGGTCTCCTGTCGTTGTAATGTCCATTCTGCAAAGAATGGGCGAAAAAATTTACCACTGGGGGTATACCTGAAACAAAGGCCTAAGTATTGCAATTTGTAATGGTCATCATCATGGTGGCGCATGAGGAGAAGGAGGAGCAGTCCAGCGATTATCCAAAGTCCAGAAGTGTGTACCCATGGGTGAGTGGAGGTACATGGCAAACTTTAAATTCCGCTCTCATTTGCTGGTGGTGTGGTGAAGTCTGGCCCAATCCAACCCTTGTTCATCTTGATCAGAGTCAGTCTGTCAGCATTTTCAGTTGACAGGCGGGTGCGTTTATCTGTAATGATCCCACCTGCGGCACTAAAAACACGCTCTGACAAAACGCTAGCAGCAGGGCAGGCCAGGACTTCCAAGGCGTAGAGAGCCAATTCATGCCACGTGTCCAGCTTGGATACCCAATAATTGTAAGGCACAGAGGAATGTCGGAGTACAGTTGTTCGATCTGCAAGGTACTCCTTCAGCATCTGGGCAAACTTAGGATTTCTTGTGGCACTACCCCGCACCTCAGGGGCTGTGGTACGTGAGGGGCTGAGAAAACTGTCCCACATCTTAAAGACTGTTCCCCTACCTCTGGCGGATTGGACTTGTGCCTCTCTCGGCTGTACGCCTCGGTTGTCCACTGATTCCTGACCTATGCCGCTAGCGTTTTGTGAGGGGAATGCTTTGCCTACTTCCGTGAGTATGGCCTTCCGGAACTGCTGCATTTTGGTTGACCTCTCCTCCACGGGAATAAGAGACAAAAAGTTCTCCTTGTAGCGTGGGTCTAACAGTGTTACCAACCAGTAATGATTGTCGGCCAAGATGTTCTTAACGCGAGGGTCACGAGACAGGCAGCTTACCATAAAGTCAGCCATGTGCGCCAGACTCTTAACAGCCAGGACTTCAGTAGCCTGACCAACAAGATGACTGAACATGCTGTCCTCCTCCTCCTCCTCCTCCTCCTCATCTACCCTGTCCTCTGGCCAGCCATGCTGAACCGAGGATATGACTGGTGTGCATGTCATATCCTCAATTTGGCCGGAGAGTTGCTCCATGTCTTCATCCTCCTCCTCGTCATAGTCCTCCACTGCACGTTGTGATGAGACGAGGCTGGGCTGTGTGTTATCACCCACACCCACTACTGTTTCTTGCTGCAACTCATCGCGCTCCGCCTGCAATGCATCATGTTTGTTTTTCAGTAGAGACCGTTTTAGAAGGCAGAGTAGCGGTATGGTGACGCTAATAATGGCGTCATCACCACTCACCATCTTGGTGGAGTCCTCAAAGTTTTGGAGGATGGTACATAGGTCTGACATCCATCTCCACTCCTCAGGTGTTATGTGTGGAGTTTGACCCATTTGCCGACGGTTTAGGTGATGCAGGTACTCAACAACTGCCCTCTTCTGCTCACATATCCTGACCAACATGTGCAGAGTTGAATTCCAACGCGTGGGGACATCACACACCAGTCTGTGAGCCGGAAGATGCAAACGGCGCTGAAAGCCGGCAAGGCCGGCTGAAGCAGTAGGTGACTTTCGAAAATGTGCAGACAGGCGGCGAACTTTTACCAGCAGGTCAGACAGCTCTGGGTATGACTTTATAAACCGCTGAACCACGAGGTTGAGCACATGGGCCACGCATGGAACATGTGTCAGCTGGCCTCGCCTCAAAGCCGCCACCAGGTTCCGGCCATTGTCACACACGACCTTTCCTGGCTTTAGGTTCAGAGGTGTGAGCCAGTGATCTGCCTGCTGTTTCAGAGCTGTCCACAGCTCTTCTGCATTGTGGGGTTTGTCACCTATGCAGATTAGCTTCAGCACAGCCTGTTGCCGCTTCGCCGAGGCAGTGCTGCAGTGCTTCCAGCTTGTGACTGGTGTGGAGGGCACAGTGGATGAGGATGCGCAGGAGGAGGAGGAGGCTGAAGAGCATGACATTCCGGAGCTGTAGAGTGTGGGTGAAACACTGACTGAGGTAGGGCCTGCAAACCTTGGTGTGGGAAGGACGTGTTCCGTCCCTCGCTCAGACTGGGTCCCAGCTTCCACAATATTAACCCAGTGTGCCGTCAACGAGATGTAGCGGCCTTGCCCACAAGCACTTGTCCACGTGTCTGTGGTTAGGTGGACCTTGGGTGAAACAGCGTTGTTCAGGGCACGTGTGATGTTTTGTGACACGTGGTTATGCAACGCGGGGACGGCACACCGGGAGAAATAGTGGCGGCTGGGGACCGAGTAACGTGGGACAGCTGCCGCCATCAGGTCACGGAATGCTTCTGTCTCCACCAGCCTAAAAGGCAACATTTCCAGCGCAAGCAGTCGCGAAATGTTAGCATTTAGAACTGTGGCATGTGGGGTGTTGGCAGTGTATTTGCGCCTGCGTTCAAAGGTTTGCTGAATGGATAACTGAACGCTGCGCTGGGACAAGGACCTGCTTGATGATGGTGTTCTTTCTGCGTAGGCAACTGCAGGTGCAGGAGTGGAGGAGGCTTGTTCGCAGGCAGCATGGACAGGGGATTGGCTCGCATGCACAACCAGCGAAGACGTAGCAGTGACATCAGCAAGCACTGCTCCTCGACTCTGTTGTACTTCCCACAAAGTCGGGTGCTTGGCTGACATGTGCCTGATCATGCTGGTGGTGGTCAGGCTGCTAGTTTTGGTACCCCTGCTGATGCTGGCACGGCAGGTGTTGCAAATGGCCTTTTTTGAATCATCTGGATCCAACTTAAAAAACTGCCAGACTCGGGAAGACCTAACATTTGTACAGGCACCTTGTGTCGTCGTGTTGTTCCGGGGAACGGTTGCCTGACTTCTGCCTGGGGCCACCACCCTGCTTCTTACTGCCTGTTGTGATGCTACGCCTCCCTCCCCCTGTGCACTGCTGTCCTCGCTCTGCATATCCTCCTGCCAGGTTGGGTCAGTTACTGGATCATCCACCACGTCGTCTTCCTCTTCCGCACCCTGCTCCTCCTCCTGACTTCCTGACAATTGTGTCTCATCATCGTCCACCACTTGTTGAGACACGTTGCCAACTTCGTGAGAACGTGGCTGCTCAAATATTTGGCCATCTGTACAGACGATCTCCTCATGACCCACTTCAATATGAGCTGGCGAGAGGCCAGAATGTGTGAATGGAAACGTGAACAGCTCTTCCGAGTGTCCAAGTGTGGGATCATTAATGTCCGAGGAGGACGTGTACTCAGCCTGGTGGTAGGAAGGAGGATCAGGTTCAGAAATGTGCGGTGCAGTATCACGGCTACTGACACTTGACCGTGTGGAAGACAGAGTGTTTGTGGTGGTGCCAATCTGACTGGAAGCATTATCTGCTATCCAACTAACAACCTGTTGACACTGGTCTTGGTTCAAGAGCGGTGTACTGCTGCGGTCCCCAAGAATTTGGGACAGGACGTGCGAGCGACTAGATGTGGCCCTTTGTTGTGGCGAAATTAGAGCTTGCCCACGACCTCGGCCTCTGCCTGCACCACCATCACGTCCACTTCCTTGTTCCTTGCCAATGCCCTTGCGCATTTTGCAATGCTGTGCACTGCTGACGTGTATATTCACTACTTGTGCGTTATATTAAAGTTTCTGGAAATTGCACACAAGTGCACCTGTACGCTGCCACCAACAGGCACACACGTGCGGTTTTAAAAACCAAGCACGGACGCAATAAGAACCTAACAGGTTTTTTTGGGGAGCGACAATTACAGACAAGTCAGACACTATCTGGACTGTTTTACACTGTGTACACCAGCCCCAGATATGATGAAGGCTGGTATACGGTCACCACTACCCTGCCTGCCTGCCTGCCTGTATACTGGTACAATAGTCCTGACAAGGACTCTTTTGGTCACTAGCCTGTATTCAGACCTGGCTATACCCTGCCTGTATATAGCAACAGTAGTCCTGAGAAGGACTCTGCTACTGTACTCCGACCTGGCTATACCCTGCCTGCCTGTATACAACTAGAATAGTCCTGAGAAGGACTTTTGGTCACACTGTTTGCAGCCCTGCAACTGAAAAAGCTATAAAGGGCCGCAAAGCTTTCCCTGAATCAGCGACATTCTCCCTGCACTCACTGTCTGGATAGCTGTGAGCAGAGCACAGCGCGCCGGCCGGTATAAAGGCTCGGTCACGCTGTGCAGGCCGGCCAATCACTGCAATTCCACAACTAACAGGGCTGTGGCATTGCAGTGGTCTGCCAGCCAATCCCTGCATGAGGGCTGGCTCTCAAAAGAGCGCCAACATGCAGGGATGAAGACCACGAGTACAGCACGAGTATCGCGAGATTACTCGGTCCCCGCCGAGCAGCCCGAGTACAGCGATACTCGTGCGAGTACCGAGTAGTGACAAGCATGCTCGCTCATCACTACATATGATATAATTAACTGTTCGCATATCACTAAAAGGCATAAACACAGGCAGAAAAAGCCAAGGAAAAATACCAAGGAAATCGCATCATAGGGGTAGATTACCTGTCGCCATTAGCCACTGCTGAGCCACACCTCGTTTGAGTTTGGTTCGGCGAACGTTCGACGAACCACACGAACCGCATAGGAAACAATGGCAGGCAATCACAAACACATAAAAACACCTAGAAAACACCCTCAAAGGTGTCCAAAAAGCGACAAACAACACACAACACAACACAAACACATGGGAAAGTGACAAGGACATATACTCATGCGAAAACAAAAGAGCAGGACAAGGAAAAAGAGAAGGAGACACAGATATAGGCATGGCACGCCCTTCTAAAATCATGTAAAACACCGCAAGGTGACTCCAAGCGGAGTCTCCCTTTTTTCCAAAAATTGGGCCCCACACACACCCACCCCTTCAGTGGCAGCACTTGTGCCCCAGTTGTACACTTCACAGCTAGATTTGCATCAAGCACATTCAAAAATACGCCATACTTAACCATCCCCAGGATGACTCCGGGGTAGGTAGCAAAGTCTTTCCTGATCCCAGCTCTGTGCATCTTGGATCATTTTTAAAAACAATGTAAGCAAGGGTTACTCCAAGCGGAGTCTCCCTTTTTTCCAAAAATTGGGCCACACACACACCCCATCAGTGGCAGCACTTGTGCCCCAGTTGTACACTTCACAGGTAGATTTGCATCAAGCACATTCAAAATACACAAGCATTTACTCTCCCCAGGATGACACAGGGGTAGTAAATTCCTTGTGGATCCATGACTTGTTCATTTTGATGAACGTTAGTCTGTCCACATTGTCACTGGACAGACGCGTGCACTTATCTGTCAGCACACACCCAGCAGCACTGAAGACACGTTCAGAGACAACGCTGGCAGCTGGACACGACAAAATCTCCAAGGCGTAAGTGGAGAGCTCTGGCCATTTTTCAAGATTTGAAGCCCAAAATGAGCAAGGCTCCATTTGCAAAGTAATGGCATCGATGTTCATTTGGAGATACTGTGACGCCCTGGGCAAGCCAGGGGTCACAGGTCACAACACCACACGCACCCCACATTCCCTGCAGGTACATCAAGCTAACCCAAAATCCTTGTTGCCTTCCTCCAGGGGCTGATGTCCACACCAGGGGGTGGGCCAGGCGGTTGGCTCCGCCCACCGAGGAGTTCACAGCCCTGGAGGCGGGAAAACCAGGTAGTTGAGTGAGGGAAGTGAAAGTATAAGGAAGTGGTAGAGGAGCTTAGGAGAGAAGCTGAAGTAAAGTGAAAAGAAACAGTTTGTAAAGCCTGAAGTTGGTCCGGGTGTGTGCCCCGGACAGTGACAGCAAGGTCAGCAGATGGCGGTGATAGTCTGCAGAGGGACTGCTCGGAGGTTGCTGGAAGGACCGCGGACGGGTGGTGACCCGGCGGTACCGGAGCAGTATACGAAGAACAATCAGCACCAGGGCAGGGGCCTTTCGGATCCCGGCAAGGCTAGGAGTCGCCATAATTTGCCAAATCCGTCAGTGAAGGGGACGTCTGTCTCCTAACAACCAAGTCCCGATTGAAGGCAACAGCCCGACCGTGAAGGGGAGACACCGCCACCGCCAGGGCACCAATTTCCCAGGGCCAGCGCCTGCGGGCAAGAGTAGAGCTCCTTCGGCCCAGCTTGAAGCCAAGGAGTGGGTAACCGGTGGGGACCCATCGCTACTAAAGAGACTTTCATAGGTGCAGGGAAGAGACCGTCACCGCTAACTGCAGGGAACATCAGCACCGTGAACCGTCCGAGGGACCCGTCCAACCAGCCGTTTGTTTACCGAGAACTGTGTCGTGTTTACTGGCTGAGTGAGTACCTCCGTGCCGTGCGGCACAGCGCTGTCCCTGCGCCCCTGCACCTCCACAGGCCCCAGACCCGCCTGTCCACCATCCCAATCCCATCACCGGGCCCCGGGAGCACCACAACCCCTACCCACGGAGGGCATATCAACAACTGGCTGCTCCATACCATCACTCCTGGGCTCCCCATACAGAGCAGCGGTGGTGTTAACAAATCACCACAACCGTGGGTGGCGTCACGGACAATAAACTATCCCAAAACACCAATTCCCCTTTTCACTCACGGGCGAGGAGCGCCGCTCGAGTCCCCGGGATCCGGCCCATCGCTCGAGCCACCGAGCAGCGGCAGGCCGCAGCAGCCGCGGCAGCCGGACCCGAGCAGTGGGAGAGCGCGGCGTCCCCTCCTCCGCCCGCGACAACTTGGCGTCACGAACAGGATCTTACCGCTCTGCCGTTGGGTAGAGGTGTGCCTTGTGACCGCCGGAGGTATCCGGCTGAAAAATTTCAGAAGTTGCCATCTTTGGCGCAAAAAGTTCCCGCTCGAGCATCTTCTCGAGTAGCAGAGGCGCGAAGGCCAAAACCCCGCCCCAATAGAGGAGGGGCCGGAAAGAAGCTAAGGGGGACGGAAACAAGATGTCTGCGCCCGACGGAGCCGCTGGAGGAGCGGTGGTCGCAGCCACAGTGGCACCCGTGGATGGGAATGGGCCTGCCCAGGTCCCGGCCGCGCTGGCGGGAGGTGCCGCGGCCCCCGCGCTCGCTCAGGTGATGCCGTTCTCCTTGCCCTATGCGCCCGGAGCTACCTGGCTACCGCAGTATGACGGGAAACCTGATGCTTTACAGGTCTTCCGGAAAAAGCTTAACCCGTTGCTAGAACTGTACCCCCTGACCGATAAGCAACGTGCAGCGCTAGTGCTGGGGCAGCTAACTGGTGCGGCTGAGCAAGAGGCGGAGACCTGGGCCGAGGGGGACCGGCTCTCTGTAGCCACCATCTTTGAGAAGCTACAGACTGCCTTTGAGACCCGGACTGAAGCTGAGCTGAGGATGCAGTTTTACCAGTGCCGGCAACGGGCTGTGGATAGCATTCGGGACTATGCTTTACGTCTGCAAACCGCCCTCCGCACGCTAAAGCGGGTGAATCCTATCAATGAGGCGGACAGCAACAAGATGCTAGTAGAGCAATTTGTGCAGGGGATGAGATCCCCTGAGGATCGCAAGCAACTCCGGCTCTGGGCCCTAGAACACCCTGATGTGGACTTTGCTGTGTTAAAGGAACGGGCCATGAAAGCACTACAGCCCCAGCTTCAGAAATCTTGGAGCCAGCCCCGTGGCCCATTGAGACGGCCCCCGTTGTGGTGGCCCCTGCCCTACCAACCTCTCTAACACCTACCGCCCCAAGCAGCACGATAGAGAAACTGGCAGCCCAGGTCCGTCGCATGGACGGAGACCTCGCCAAGATTCTTGCTGCACTCCAACCTTTGACCAGATCTCAGCCTTCAGCACAGATACAGCTTGCCGACAGCCCTGAGGATGTCCCCTGGATGCAGCGGAGAAGTGCTAACAACCCGCGGAGCAGACCTCCAACCTGCTACAAGTGCCGTAAGCCTGGGCATTACTTCCGACAGTGCCCATTAAACGAGCAACCCCTGGGGCCCCGGGCCAATCCTCAGGAGTAGAACCCCGTGGCCCCCCAGACTGGCGGGACCGGTATATCGGGGCCCGGCCCATCATCCCCGTGGCTGTGGACGGCATACCAGTGATGGCTCTCTTGGACACTGGATCACAGGTAACCACCATACCATACACATTGTACCAGCGGTATTGGGGGATAGATGAGCTGGCACCCCCAGATACTAGTATAACGCTAATTGCTGCTAATGGACTCCCATTGACCCAAGTGGGGTATAAACAGGTGGCTATGACAGTGGGGCAAGCTGAACTGCAACACCAGGGTATGATTGTGATCATGAATGAACCCAGTGATTATAATCCGAAGATAGTGCTGGGAACCAATGTGATGGAGCACTGTATGGGTGATGTGTTGGCCCTACTGCAACAGCTGGCCGCCACGGCGGCGGGGAGCCGACAGAGAGCTGTGCAGCGTGAGATCCGAGCCTTGATGTACCGCCAGCATGTAAACTCAACAGGAGAAGAGATTGGTGGAGTGAGAGTGATGGATGTTGCTCCGTTGATTGTGCCCCCTAGGAGTGAGATGATGATTTGGTGTAGGGCAGCAGTAGGGCCTCAGGGGCGAGACTACCCTGCCATGATGGAGCCCATACCCTCCGAGCACTGGCCCACTGTAATGGCCGCCCGAGGGGTGGTAGATGTAAAGAAGGGGAGAGTGCCCGTGAGGGTGCTGAACTGTGGGGAGGAAGAAGCCAGGCTTCCCCGGTATGCCACCATTGCCAAGCTGCTCACCCTGGATCCCCACACCATCCACGAAGCCATTCCCTCAGTCTCCCCACCTACTACCAGCACTTCCCCGCCTCAGGGGGAGGTAAATGAGTGGCACCAACAACTACACGTGGGCACTGATGATACCCCTACACATCACAAAGCAGGGGTATACAGGGTGGTGCGGGAGTATGAACAGGTTTTCAGCAAACATCCACTAGACTTTGGGCAGATTAAAGGGGTCCAACACCACATCCCCACCGGTAAACACCCCCCATCAAGGAGAGGTACAGGCCTATTCCCCCTGCACATTACCAGTGTGCCAAAGATATGTTGAGGAATATGAAGGAGGCAGGGGTTATTCGGGACAGTTGTAGTCCCTGGGCCGCTCCGTTGGTACTGGTCAAGAAGAAGGATGGTACCATGCGGATGTGTGTGGACTACCGGAAGATCAATCAGATAACACATAAAGATGCCTACCCTCTGCCCCGTATTGAAGAGTCTTTGGCCGCACTGAGAACCGCAAATTACTTCTCTACCCTTGACCTCACCAGTGGGTACTGGCAAGTGGCAGTGGCCCCGGAAGACCGGGAGAAAACTGCCTTCACCACCCCAATGGGGCTCTTTGAATTCAATAGTATGCCGTTTGGGCTGTGCAATGCCCCTGGAACCTTCCAACGGCTGATGGAGTGCTGTCTGGGACATCTGAACTTCAAGACCGTCCTGTTATACCTGGATGATGTGATTGTGTACTCTCAGACGTATGAAGCCCATCTGGAGCACCTAGCCGAGGTGTTCGCGTCCCTTGCCAAATACGGAATGAAGTTGAAGCCCTCAAAGTGCCACCTGCTGAAACCCAGAGTGCATTACCTGGGGCATGTGGTGAGTGCGGAAGGTGTTGCCCCCGACCCTGAGAAGATCACTGCCATCCAGGACTGGCCAAGACCAACCACCATGAGGGAAGTAAGGCAGTTTTTGGGTCTGGTGGGGTACCACCGGCGCTTCATCAAGGGGTACACGAAGATGGCTGCTCCCATGCAAGACCTCCTCGTGGGACAGACCAAAGGTGGTAGACCCATCGGAGCCCCACTGGTGTGGGAGGACAGGCATGAGGAATCCTTCCGTCAGCTGAAAGCGGCCTTGACTGGAGAAGAGGTCCTAGCGTACCCTGACTACGACTGCCCATTCATCCTCTACACAGACGCCAGCAATGTGGGTTTGGGGGCAGTCCTGTCCCAGGTCCAGGAAGGAAAGGAGAAGGTGATTGCCTATGCTAGTCGAAAACTCCGGCTGACTGAAAGGAACCCTGAGAACTACAGCTCCTTCAAGCTCGAGCTCCTGGCACTGGTGTGGGCTATCACCGAGCGGTTCCGCCACTACTTGGCCGCAGCAAAATTCACCGCTTTCACGGATAACAATCCGTTGACTCACCTGGACACGGCCAAGCTGGGCGCGTTGGAGCAGCGGTGGGTGGCCAGACTAGCCAACTATGACTTCACCATCAAATACAGGGCCGGTCGTGTCAACATTAATGCTGATGCCCTCTCTCAGATGCCCCACTTGTCAGAAGGTCGGTGCGAGGATGATGACCTCGAGGAGATCGAGTTGCCTGCAATCCACCGGCCACCAACTGAGAAGGTACATGTCCACCAACAACGGGTTAACCTGGATCCGCTGCCCAGTCAGGAGTGGCAGGAAGCTCAAAATCAGGCGCCCGCTGTCCGCCTAGTCAAGACCCTGGTGGAGCGAGGCGCTGCTGGGATGGACCCTGCCGCCCCAGCTGAAGCCCAACGCTTGTGGAAGGAACGGACCCGGCTGTTTCTACATCAGGGGAGGTTGTACCATGAGCTGATCAACCCGAAGACCCATGAGAAAATCCGCCAGTTGGTTATTCCCCAAGCTGATGTACCCACTGTTTTGCAGGCGTACCATGATGGTGCCGGCCACTTCGGGTGGAAGAAGCTGGAGATGCTGTTGAGGGAGCGGTTCTATTGGAGTGGGATGCGGGAGTCTGTGGAGGCCTGGTGTCGAGAGTGCGGTCCTTGTACGTTGAGGAGGAAGGATGAAGCCAGCCAGAAGGCTCCCCTACGCCCGATCGTTACACACCAACCGCTGGAGCTGGTCGCCTTGGACCATGTAAAGCTCACCCCCAGCCGAAGTGGGTACACTTACGCTCTGACCATAGTAGATCATTACTCCCGGTTCATGGTGGTTGTCCCGGTCAAGGACTTAACCGGCCGTACCTCCGCTAGAGCGTTCCAAGCTTACTTCTGTCGACCCCATGGATACCCTGAGAAGGTGCTTACCGACCAAGGTCCAGCCTTTGAGGCGGAGGTGTTCCATGAGTTCTGTCAGCTGTACGGCTGCAAGAAGATCCGGACCACACCTTACCATGCCCAGACCAATGGTATGTGTGAGAAGATGAACCATCTGGTCCTTGGCCTCCTCAAAACGTTGCCGTTGGAGGAGCGGAACCTGTGGCCGGAGAAGCTGCCTGACTTGGTCGATATGTACAACAATATCCCGTCTAGCTCAACGAAGTGCACCCCAGCGTATCTGATGAGGGCTCGGCCTGGCCGACTGCTGGTGGACCTGGAAATGGGACTGGAAGCCCCAGAGACACTCCCCTCAACGGCTGAATGGGACACCCGGCGGAGGGTGCAGTACCGACAGATTCAGGAGTATGTGGAGAAGAACCTAAGTCGGAGTCGAGAACAACAGGAGCAGCGCTTCAATCAGAAAGCGTCTGCGGGCCCTTTCCAGCCTGGAGATGTGGTGTTAAAGCGGAAGAGGAAAACCCACAAGCTGGATGATCAATGGGAACAAATCCCGTACGTCGTCCAACCCACAGGATGGGAAGATGGAAAGGCCTACCAGATCAGTCGTGACCAAGGGGGCACCTTGGCCACGGTTTCCCGGGACCATCTGAAAAGGTGCCCACCAGCATTGAGGGCGATGGCTGAAGTACCAGTTCCTCCACCAGCAGAGAAGGCAAAAGAGGTGATCCACACTGTGATGGGTGACTTCCCAGCAGACTGGCCTACACAGAACGGCGCGGTGATTCTTCCAGTGATACTGTTCCCACAACCTGTGGATGAAGAAGTGGTGGAAGCGGTCAACCGTGAGCCAGAACCAGTGCCAGTGCCCAGGGATGAACCTGTGCCCAGCTCCCGTATGCCTCCGCCTGCCCCACACGATAGCCGGGAGGAGGAACCGATTGTTCCCTCTGCCCCACTGCCTAGCCCCACTGACACCGGACCCCGGAGGTCCACCCGTCCCAACCTAGGTAGGCCCCCACTTAGGTACAGGGAAACCGTTCTATAAAAGGGGGAGGGGAAAGAAAACAGGTGTGTTTTAAGTGTGTTTGTTTGAAAGTTTGATGAAAAATGAGAAATTGATTACCGAAGTTCACCTGATTCACATGTGATTTGGAAACCGGCCGTTGCCGGCACCGTTGTCCCCGTGGGGACCGTTTGAAAAGTTTGCATGAGGAACTGCTCATGGACAAGCCCGTGAACTTGCAGGGCAACCACAAACGTTAAGTGGCTTGTAAATATAAAATATGTTGTGCAGCTACCGTAACCGCCTCCGGAGAGGCAGGCTGGAGGGAGGGCCCGCAGTGGAGCAGGCTGGGGCCCAGCCACCACAGGAACCGGTGGCTACTCTCTGGAGGGGAAGGACAGATCCCGCTCGGGTAACTTGTGCTGGACTGGGGTCAAGGGGTGCTGCCTGGGTTTTAGGGGCAGCATCAGGGCCAGGTTACTTGGGTGGGAGAGAGCGGCAGCCGCAACCGTTTAATGTTACCGTTTGCAACGTTAAAGAACTGTACCTCCCGATGTGGGATGATGCCATAAATTGTAAATATGTTACCGTTTTTCTATTTTCACAGAAAACAAAAAGGAAAATAAAATCGGTGTTGGACGGGCAGCCCGAGGACGGTCTGCGTTTTGCTAAGGGGGAATGTGACGCCCTGGGCAAGCCAGGGGTCACAGGTCACAACACCACACGCACCCCACATTCCCTGCAGGTACATCAAGCTAACCCAAAATCCTTGTTGCCTTCCTCCAGGGGCTGATGTCCACACCAGGGGGTGGGCCAGATGGTTGGCTCCACCCACCGAGGAGTTCACAGCCCTGGAAGCGGGAAAACCAGGCAGTTGAGTGAGGGAAGTGAAAGTAGAAGGAAGTGGTAGAGGAGCTTAGGAGAGAAGCTGAAGTAAAGTGAAAAGAAACAGTTTGTAAAGCCTGAAGTTGGTCCGGGTGTGTGCCCCGGACAGTGACAGCAAGGTCAGCAGACGGCGGTGATAGTCTGCAGGGGGACTGCTCGGAGGTTGCTGGAAGGACCGCGGACGGGTGGTTACCCGGCGGTACCGGAGCAGTATACGAAGAACAGTCAGCACCAGGGCAGGGGCCTTTCGGATCCCGGCAAGGCTAGGAGTCGCCATAATTTGCCAAATCCGTCAGTAAAGGGGACGTCTGTCTCCTAACAACCAAGTCCCGATTGAAAGCAACAGCCCGACCGTGAAGGGGAGACACCGCCACCGCCAGGGCACCAGTTTACCAGGGCCAGCGCCTGCGGGCAAGAGTAGAGCTCCTTCGGCCCAGCTTGAAGCCGAGGAGTGGGTAACCGGTGGGGACCCATCGCTACCAAAGAGACTTTCATAGGTGCAGGGAAGAGACCGTCACCGCTAACTGCAGGGAACATCAGCACCGTGAACCGTCCGGGGGACCCGTCCAACCAGCCGTTTGTTTACCGAGAACTGTGTCGTGTTTACTGGCTGAGTGAGTACCTCCGTGCCGTGCGGCACAGCGCTGTCCCTGCGCCCCTGCACCTCCACAGGCCCCAGACCCGCCTGTCCACCATCCCAATCCCATCACCGGGCCCCGGGAGCACCCCAACCCCTACCCACGGAGGGCACATCAACAACTGGCTGCTCCATACCATCACTCCCGGGCTCCCCATACAGAGCAGCGGTGGTGTTAACGATCACCACAACCGTGGGTGGCGTCACGGACAATAAACACCAATTCCCCTTTTCACTCACGGGCGAGGAGCGCCGCTCGAGTCCCCGGGATCCGGCCCATCGCTCGAGCCACCGAGCAGCGGCAGGCCGCAGCAGCCGCGGCAGCCGGACCCGAGCAGTGGGAGAGCGCGGCGTCCCCTCCTCCGCCCGCGACAATACTCCTGTATCATCCTCTCCAGCCGTTGACTATGTGTCAGACTTGTTGTCTCTGGTGGCCTTGTAAAGGAGGGTCTAAAAAAATTTATGAAAAGATTCAATAAAATTGCTGTTACCAGCACCAGATACGGTGCTACTGGTACGGGTAGACTGTTGAAGATGACGAGACCGTCCCATGTTTGTCAAGTTACAACTGGGAGATTCACTTCCTGCACCTGCACGGTTGTTTGGTGGAAAAGCTGAGCTAAGATCGAGTAACAGCTTCTGCTGGCTCTCCTGCATATGTGTGTCCCTTTCTATGGCTGGAATTATGTCACAAAATTTGGACTTGTACCAGGGATCTAATAGTGTGGCAAGCCAGTAGTCATCATCACTTCTAATTTTGACAATACGAGGGTCATGTTGGAGGTAGTGCAGCAAGAAGGCGCTCATGTGTCTTGCGCAGTCATGCGGACCAAGTCCACGCTGTGTTTTTGGCATAGAGGTGCTAACCGTTCTTTCTTCCTCTGACATCTCCCCCCAACCTCTTTCAACAGAAATTTGACCAAGGTCTCCCTCATCCGCTGAGTCTTCCATGTCCATGGACAGTTCGTCCTCCATTTCTTCATGTTCTCTTGCACCTTCCTCAACATTTCGCCTGCTACTATGCGCCCTTGTTGATCCCTGTCCCCCATGGTCCCATGCCTGCCGCGTTGGTGATGATGAACGTCTGGACCTTGGTGATGTTGTTGTGTCTTGCGCATATGAATCCTCCTGTAGTTCCTCCCCTTCCTGTTGTCCCACCCCCTGACTCCGAATAGTGTTTAGCGTGTGCTCCAGCATGTAAATGACTGGAATTGTCATGCTGATAATGGCATTGTCAGCGCTAAACATATTCATCGCCATGTCGAAACTGTGCAGAAGGGTGCATAGGTCCTTGATCTGAGACCACTCCATCAGGGTGATCTGCCCCACCTCTGCATCTCATTGGCCCAGGCTATACGTCATGACGTATTGCACTAGGGCTCGGTGGTGCTGCCACAGTCGCTGTAACATGTGGAGAGTCGAATTCCAGCGTGTCGCCACATCGCATTTCAGGTGATGAACCGGCAGGCCGAAAGACGTCTGGAGTGATGCAAGTGGCTCAGCAGCGGTGGTTGAACGGCGGAAGTGAGCAGACAATTTTCTTGCACTGTTCAGAAGGCCATCTAGGCCGGGATAGTGTGTTAAAAATTGCTGGACAACAAGGTTCAACACGTGAGCCATACAAGGCACGTGTGTCACCTTGCCCAGGCGAAGGGCCGCACCCAGGTTTGCAGCATTGTCGCACACGGCCTCACCAGGCTGCAGGTTGAGTGGAGACAACCATTTATTAAACTCAGTCTCCAGAGCTGCCCACAACTCAGCCGCTGTGTGACTCCTATTTCCAAGACATGTCAAGCTAAAGACCGCCTGATGCTGTTGCGTTCTGCTGCCAGCATAGTAATGAGGGGTGCGTGATTCCTTCTGCGCAGTGAGAACGCTGGTGGCCTGACTAGGCAGGCTTGGGGCGGAGGTGGAGGACCCAGATGAGGTGGAGGAGGCAGAAGCAGTGGCGGAACTTGGACAGACAGAGGATAGACACACAAGTCGTGGGGATGGCAAGACCTGTGCAGCAGACCCTTCACCATCTATCACCATAGTTACCAAGTGCCCAGTCAGCAACATGTAACGTCCATGTCCATGCTTACTGGTCCAAGTATCGGTGGTGAAATGCACCCGTTCACACACAGAGTTTCTCAAGGAAGCGGTGATGTTGTGTGCGACATGCTGGTGTAATGCGGGCACACCTTTCTTAGAGAAGTAGTGGCGACTGGGCATCTGGTACTGGGGCACAGCGACAGACATAAGGTATCTAAAATCCTGTGTCTCCACCAGGCGGAAAGGCAGCATTTCGGTAGCCAAGAGCTTACAAAGGGATAAAGTCAACCTCTTAGCTTTGTCATGGGTCGCAGGAAATGGCCTTTTATTTGTCCACATCTGAGGGACAGAGATCTGGCTGCTGTATGTAGACGGTGTTGAGTAGGGTGTCCCTGGAAAAATGCAGGTTTGTGAGGAAAGTGCAGGCGTAGACATGATGTTGCCTTCATCCAACGTTGGTGCTATCTATGTCTGAGAGAGCTGTACACACGCACTTGTTTCCCCTTCCAAACCAACTGACGACCTACCAAGCAAACTGCCTGTTGCGGTTACAGGGGTGGAAGTTGTGCGTGGAAAACCAGGTGTGACAGCTGTCCCCACAGTCCTAGAAGATGAAGAGCGCGCGGATGCACTGGAAGGGGCAGGCGGTGGATGGTTCGCTCCGCTAGGCCGCATTGCAGCACGGTGAGCTTCCAACTGGGACATATGATATTTATTCATGTGACGATTCATGGAAGAAGTTATCAAACTGCTGAGGTTTTGCCCTCTACTAACAGAATCACGACAAATTTTACAGATCACATAATTTGGGCGATCTTTTGCTATGTCAAAAAAGGACCAGGCTAGGCAAGGCTTACTAGACTAGTGCTCAGAGGCACAGTGGTGGCTGAGGATGCAGTTGTAGACGTGCTACCAGTACTCCGACTCTGTCCAGGAAGGCGCAAGGTAACTTCGTCGTCAGTTGCATCCTCCTCCACCATCTCTGTTGACCTCCTCGAGGGCCTGACTGTGGGTTGACAGTAGGTGGGATCTAGAACTTACACATCAATTGTTGTGTTTGCACTCCCCTCACCCTCAGACCGAGCCTCTTCTTGCCCTGACCGAATATTTAAGTTGTCATCCCAATCTGGTATCTGCGTCTCATCGTCATCAGTATGTTCCTCATTGTCTATTACAACAGGTGTTTCAGTTTGTGAATAAGGGTCAACATTATGCTCAGAAACTTGGTCATCACGGTCTGAATCTGAGTCACAAAGGTTCTGGGCATCACTGTACTCACTGTAGCTTGGGAGCAGACCTCTGATTCCCAGGCTATAGTGTGACTGAACAGCTCTGCAGACTCAGCCATCTCAGTTCCACCATACTGTGCAGGGCGGATGGAGACTTCAGAGCTGGGAGAAATCAAGTGTGATTGGGATGACAACTCAGAGGACTGGTGTTTTTTGGATGCGGTAGTGGAGGTGGAGGAGAGGGCACTTGTTGGACCACTTGAGATCCATTCAAGCATTTTCTTTTTTTGGCCATCATCTACCTTTGTTCCAGTTGTTCGTGTCCGTAAAAAAGGGAGCACATCGGATTGTCCACGGTAAGTAGTAGACATCTTACTTTTGCTGGAAGATGGTCTATCTTCAGCAGATGTTAATGGAGCTTTGCCACCTTCCCCACGGACAAACCCTTTTTTTTCCTTTTCCAACACGCCTCTTCCCCTTTCCACCAGCATCTGTCATTTTGCCACTCATTTTGATTGCGACAAGATTGTGCACTTGAAATGTGGTAGTAAAAATTGAGAGGTGGTGTAGATTGCAGCGGTGGTCTATCTTTATTAACAGCAGAATAAACAACAATAACTATCCCTGACAATGCAACTACGGCCCTTAAACTGGCAGCATAGTTTGCTAGTATAATGGCTTAGTAACAATGAGTTTGAGTGTGCAATGCAGAGGTGCTGCACATAGGTTTGCACCAGTGGGACACTAATGGAAGTCCAACAGCCACTTTTAGGATGCCACTAAGTTTACTCAGTGTTTGCTAGTATAATGGCTTAGTAACAATGAGTTTGAGTGTGCAATGCAGAGGTGCTGCACATAGGTTTGCACCAGTGGGACACTAATGGAAGTCCAACAGCCACTTTTAGGATGCCACTACATTTACTCAGTGTTTGCTAGTATAATGGCTTAGTAGCAATGAGTTTGAGTGTGCAATGCAGAGGTACTGCACATAGGTTTGCACCAGTGGGACACTAATGGAAGTCCAACAGCCACTTTTAGGATGCCACTAAGTTTACTCAGTGTTTGCTAGTATAATGGCTTAGTAACAATGAGTTTGAGTGTGCAATGCAGTGGTGCTGCAAATAGCTTTGCACCAGTGGGACACTAATGGAAGCCCAACAGCCACTTTTAGGATGCCACTAAGTTTACTCAGTGTTGCTAGTATAATGGCTTAGTAACAATGAGTTTGAGTGTGCAATGCAGTGGTGCTGCAAATAGCTTTGCACCAGTGGGACACTAATGGAAGTCCAACAGCCACTTTTAGGATGCCACTAAGTTTACTCAGTGTTTGCTAGTATAATGGCTTAGTAACAATGAGTTTGAGTGTGCAATGCAGAGGTGCTGCACATAGGTTTGCACCAGTGGGACACTAATGGAAGTCCAACAGCCACTTTTAGGATGCCACTAAGTTTCCTCAGTGTTTGCTAGTATAATGGCTTAGTAGCAATGAGTTTGAGTGTGCAAAGGGCAGGAGGGTACAGTGGCAGGGTTGTGGGTCTCTGGGTAGAGGAAAGGAAGCCTCCCTTTCTATCCCTCCTAATGGGGAAATGCAGCGAGGAAATCCCTGACCTTAGCTACACAGACGCTGTCATCTTGTGTAGCTGTTAAAATCTGTTTTCACGGACCTGACTGTCACCTATGGCTCTGACCCTGCCGGTATTAGCCCTTACAAGGACTAATAGAAACTTCTATCCCTATTCTGTATAGCGCTGTGTATAGAGCGTACACAGCAGTATCGGAGACAGGAGCTACGCCAGCGGTGACTGACACCAAGATGCAGAAGGCAGATAATGGTGTGCTGGAGGAAAATGTCCGTTTTTATAATGCATGGACATGTGACATGGACATCCTATCACACATGCCGTTGCTTCTCTGGCTAAAAGTCCACTTAGCTGTGTGTGTGTCTGGGATTGGCTGACATGCTGGCCCGCCCCACTACACGCGCGCGCTTAGGGAAGGAAGACAAGGAAAAAAAAAAAAATATATGGCGATCGCCATTATCCAAACAGCAGTGATCTGAATGCGCTGTTCCCGCTCACTATACACTGAAATTTCATAATAGTGTGAGTCACAGAGTGACTCACACTATTACAGCAGAAAGCCAGCTAGTAATTAGCTTGTCTTTTTGCTGCTAGAACCGTTCTCGAACGTATCTAGAACTATCGAGCTTTAGCAAAAAAGCTCGAGTTCTAGTTCGATCTAGAACAGCCCCCAAAATCACTCGAGCCGCGAACTGGAGAACCTCGAACCGCGAACCGCGCTCAACTCTATTTATTAGCTTCATTAACTCCCAAAGGATTCCAAAAGGTCTCCACCCAGGTCTGCACAAGATCAGATCTTTTCCTAGTTTCAGTCCAGACTTAAGTTCAAGAGGTGTTTTCACCCTTCCACTTGTGTATGACTAGCGCGAGTCTCGCATCGGTATAACCAGGCATGGCTGCACACTCTCCTGGCAGGAGTGGGTCGGCTGCATGTATTTCTATACAGCTCAGGCACTTCTGTCCAGAGAAGGTGCGCTGTGCTGGGCGATACCGATGCGAGACACGTGTGAGTCATACACAAGTGGAAACGTACCCAGACACCAAATGATGCAAGTGAGCTGCCTTTTATTGCTCATTCCAATCCCTGGAGCTGGAGGCAAGGGAATGGCCAGACCCATCTAGCTCTGGTGGCCATTTTTAAAACCCAGACCCAAAAGCTGGGTCCATTAAAAATCACCTCTCAGCACTATACGTACGGAAGCCTGCCACTCTGGGTCCTATGTGTATATATATATATATATATATATATATATATATATATATATATATATACAGTTAGGTCCAGAAATATTTGGACAGTGACACAATTTTCGCGAGTTGGGCTCTGCATGCCACCACATTGGATTTGAAATGAAACCTCTACAACAGAATCCAAGTGCAGATTGTAACGTTTAATTTGAAGGTTTGAACAAAAATATCTGATAGAAATTGTAGGAATTGTGCACATTTCTTTACAAACACTCCACATTTTAGGAGGTCAAAAGTAATTGGACAAATAAACCAAACCCAAACAAAATATTTTTATTTTCAATATTTTGTTGCGAATCCTTTGGAGGCAATCACTGCCTTAAGTCTGGAACCCATGGACATCACCAAACGCTGGGTTTCCTCCTTCTTAATGCTTTGCCAGGCCTTTACAGCCGCAGCCTTCAGGTCTTGCTTGTTTGTGGGTCTTTCCGTCTTAAGTCTGGATTTGAGCAAGTGAAATGCATGCTCAATTGGGTTAAGATCTGGTGATTGACTTGGCCATTGCAGAATGTTCCACTTTTTTGCACTCATGAACTCCTGGGTAGCTTTGGCTGTATGCTTGGGGTCATTGTCCATCTGTCCGTCCGATCAACTTTGCGGCATTTGGGTGAATCTGGGCTGAAAGTATATCCCGGTACACTTCAGAATTCATCCGGCTACTCTTGTCTGCTGTTATGTCATCAATAAACACAAGTGACCCAGTGCCATTGAAAGCCATGCATGCCATTGCCTTCACGTTGCCTCCACCCTGTTTTACAGAGGATGTGGTGTGCCTTGGATCATGTGCCGTTCCCTTTCTTCGCCAAACTTTTTTCTTCCCATCATTCTGGTACAGGTTGATCTTGGTCTCATCTGTCCATAGAATACTTTTCCAGAACTGAGCTGGCTTCATGAGGTGTTTTTCAGCAAATTTAACTCTGGCCTGTCTATTTTTGGAATTGATGAATGGTTTGCATCTAGATGTGAACCCTTTGTATTTACTTTCATGGAGTCTTCTCTTTACTGTTGACTTAGAGACAGATACACCTACTTCACTGAGAGTGTTCTGGACTTCAGTTGATGTTGTGAACGGGTTCTTGTTCACCAAAGAAAGTATGCGGCGATCATCCACCACTGTTGTCATCCGTGGACGCCCAGGCCTTTTTGAGTTCCCAAGCTCACCAGTCAATTCCTTTTTTCTCAGAATGTACAGAATGTTGATTTTGCTACTCCAAGCATGTCTGCTATCTCTCTGATGGCTTTTTTCTTTTTTTCAGCCTCAGGATGTTCTGCTTCACCTCAATTGAGAGTTCCTTAGACCGCATGTTGTCTGGTCACAGCAACAGCTTCCAAATGCAAAACCACACACCTGTAATCAACCCCAGACCTTTTAACTACTTCATTGATTACAGGGTAACGAGGGAGACACCTTCAGAGTTAATTGCAGCCCTTAGAGTCCCTTGTCCAATTACTTTTGGTCCCTTGAAAAAGAGGAGGCTATGCATTACAGAGCTATGATTCCTAAACCCTTTCTCCGATTTGGATGTGAAAACTCTCATATTGCAGCTGGGAGTGTGCACTTTCAGCCCATATTATATATATAATTGTATTTCTGAACATGTTTTTGTAAACAGCTAAAATAACAAAACTTGTGTCACTGTCCAAATATTTCTGGACCTAACTGTATATATACATATATATATATATATATATATATATATATATATATATATATATATATATATATATATATATATATATACTGTATATACAGCTCTGGCAAAAATTAAGAGACCACTGCAAAACTTTCAGTTTTTCTGATTTTTCTCTTTATATTTTTGAGTAAAATGTGAATTGTTCTTTTATTCTATAAATTACTGACAACGTCTCCAAATTTCCAGGCAATAACTTTTGTATTTATTTTCTGAAGATGAGAAATTGTCAAAATAACAAAACAATGCATTGCTTTCACACATCAAATAATGCAAAGAAAACAAGTTCATAATCATTTAGAAACAACAAGACTAATAATGTTTTACCTCAGGAAGAGATCAGAAATCAATATTTTGTGGAATAACCATGATTTTTAATCACAGCTTTCATGCGTCTTGGCTGCTTTCCACCTGTCTTTCACACTGCTTTTGGGTGACCTTATGCCAATCCTGGCACAAAAATGTAAGCAGTTCTTCCTTGTTTGATGGCTTGTGACTATCCATCTTCCGCTTGATTACATTCCAGAGGTTTTCAATGAGGTTGAGGTCTAGAGATTGGACTGGACATGACAGGGTTTTGATGTGGGGGTCCTTCATCCACACATTGATTGACCTAGCTGTGTGGCATGGCGCATTGTCCTGCTGGAAAAACCAGTCATCAGAGTTGGGGAACATTGCCTGACCAGAAGAAAGCAACTGTTTTTCCAGGATATCCTTGTATGCGGCTTGATTCATACGTCCTTTGCAAAGATATTTGTTGAATTTTCTTTACCTAATTTTCAGCTTTTCCTAACACCCTGTCATCTAATGGTTAGACGGAGACCTGGAGAGGCATCCAATTTTGCACCGACTGTGAAATTTGGTGGAGGATCGGTGATGATCTGGGTATGCTTCAGCAAGGCTGGAATTGGGCAGATTAATCTTTGCGAAGGACGTATGAATAAAGCCGCATGATTCATAAAGCATTACACTGATGAATCTGACTGGATTCCGGTCTATCAGTGTAATGCATGGGTAGTAATGGGATGATCGGACTGTAGGCCAGCAAACACAGTATGCCAGACACACTTTGGACTAGCCGTCACGCAACTGTACACCCTAAAGGGTCGGGGTACTTTTCACCCGCTATCCGGTCCTGGAGGGGTGAACTTTGGCAGAGTCCCACCCAGGTGACAATAGTGGGTTGGCTGGTGGCTGGGAACACAGGTCACATTGATCAAATGCACCAACACCAGCAAGTAAAGTAGTAACCACACACAGGTATAGGGGAGGCTAGGGACAAAACCAAGACCAAAAGTCCAGAGCAGAGAGGAAACCAGCAGAAACACATCTACTAACCTTACTACCCAAGCACAACTGAAAATAATCACTGACCAGAGGATGTGGTGGGTTTATATATCCCCCTCCTGGGTCACCTGACACTGCTGAAGTAACTCCCAGTCTCCACCTTCAACCTAAAGTGGCAGAGGAAGGGGTGAGGAAGATTGACTGGAAGGAACCTCCCACCACATTGCTGAACCACAAGGCATGGCGCCCCATATCCTCTGGCAACCGTCGACACTAGAGGACCTGGCGTCCTGGGACCCCTGCACCACATAATCACTGAGAGCAACAGCGCCTTGCCTTACAGCAATGCCACAACCTGAAGTGAGTCATTTGAGTGCAAAACACGGCCAGAACAAACACCCGCACTGCCTCTGTCCTCCGCAGGCGACACCCAACCCCTCATAGCCAGTGAGGGGTGATGGGAAACCTGACGAAGAGCCGGAGTATGCCCAGGAGTCCAAAGGACTCGCCTGGGTGCAGAGGTATGAGAAGGATTAATCCCCCTTACCCCTGGAAACCTGCCATGACTCCCACCAACATGCAAACCGCCAGACCTGACAATCAGACTTTCTGGTCTATTGGACTCTACACACTTTCACAATACTTCTCCACTTTCTTCATCTTCAGATCTTACTATCTGTCTCTGTCTCTTTTCTCAACAGTCACCAAAAATTCAGCAGTAGGACAACTGTTGGACCTTAGGTCCACTACCCTCCAACTCTGGGTCTAAACTAAATATCTAACCATCAAGTCCCAGGAAGCAATCCTCGTCTTCCCTTTAAAATGCCTAAATCAGTCTCATCACATTTTCTTCGAGGGGTTGTGGACAGCACTTAGGGGCCCTTTGCACACTACAACATCACAAGCCGATGCTTCGATGCCAAGCGCGATAGTCCTTGCCCCCGTCGCAGCTGCGATATCATGGTGATAGCTGCCATAGCGAATATTATCGCTACGGCAGCTTCATATGCACTCACCTGCCTTGCGACGTCGCTCTGGCCGGCGACCCTCCTCCTTCCTAAGGCGGCGGTCGTGCGGCATCATAGCGACGTCACACGGCAGCCGACCAATAGAAGCAGAGGGGCGGAGATGAGCGGGACGTAAACATCCTGCCCAACTCCTTCCTTCCGCATTGCCGGCCGGGACGCAGATAGGAGATGTTCCTCGCTCCTGCGGCTTCACACACAGCGATTTGTGCTGCCGCAAGAACGAGGAACAACATCGTAACATCTGTCTTTCCCAAATCATGGAAATGACCGACGCTACACCGATCATACGATTACGATGCTTTTGTGCTCGTTAATCGTATCAAAAAAGCTTTACACACTACGATGTCGAGAGCGACGCCGAATGTGCGTCACGTTTGATTTGACCCCACCGACATCGCACCTGCGATGTTGTAGTGTGCAAAGGGCCCCTTACACCTTACACCTATATCAGAAATCTCCCCCTAGTCCCTGACTGGATTACGTTTTCTGGGGCGGTGTACGCCGTGTGGAATATGGAATGACACTTTTAGTTTAGGATACAAACCTATGAATTTTAGGACCAGTATAATCAGTATAGTAGTTTTATATTACCTTCCTTTTTCTTTGCATGAGTAATTTTATCTGGTGTTTTTTCTTATTGAAATATTTTTTTTATTTCTTATATTTTTTATTCAATGTAAAAAAATCAAAACCATAAATGATGCATTGATCAAAATGCTGCCATTTATCAGCTCTTCAAGTTCTCGACAAAAACTAAACACTGCAACCTTTCAAGTAATTTGGCAAAGTCAAACAAAATAATGGAACTACGATTCCATAAAGGAAGTTTTTAACTGATCGGATGATAGATGAGTACGGAATGGGAAATAAAAATTGGAGTAAATTAAAGTGGAAAAAAGAACATTTTCTTGGCCTTTACTAGTCTGTATGGTCTGTTGAGCTTCTCTATTGTCAACGCTCTATCTATTCTTATGCATTTTAAAAAGTCTTAAGGTTTGGTTCCACATAGTCCAAGAAACAGAAATATTGCAAAAACATGGGATTGGGATATTTATTTACTCATCATTGGGTGAGAGAAACATTAACCTGCTTGGTGTAACATCGGCGTTCTGGTTCCATACTTACGCCGGTGTCCCGGTGCGTCCTTGCGCCGATGTCCCTGCACTCTCCTCCTTTTACCCAGCTGGAATATTGTTACTGTTTCCTTTTAGTTGCTTGCACGGTTCCTTTCTCTGCTTCACTTCCACAAACGTTTTGTGTGGTCCTCTACTGTCCCGTACGGCCATCCACGTGTGTTCAGTCCTTGAGTCCCAGGCCCTGAGCTTGTCTTGCTGAGTTCCTGGTTAAAGTCTAGGGTATGCTCACTCATCTTCCCTGCCTTTATTGGGGCGGTGCATGCATTTTGAATTGGTGTCCCCAGCCTATGGCTGGGAGGCATCTAGTATAAAAGTTCCTCTTTCCTGATGGGCGGGGCCGAGCAACTGCTTTAGGTTCCATAACATAGCCGTTTGTTGGTCCTGCCATGTTGCTCTGGTCTGCCCATACCCAGCTCCAGTCCTGACTGCTATAGTTTTAGTATGCTAATAACTGGACTGGACCTGTCCTGTCCATGTGTTTCCCTGGTGCCAGTTTGTATCCTGTTCCTGAATTCCTACTGTTTTCTGTACCTGAAAACCCTGCTGTGTGTCCTGTTTGTGTCCTGACTAAAGTCCTGTTTTTGTTTTAAACCTGAAGTCCGGAGTTGCTGCTGTGCCTGCATGACCCCGTTGTGGTCCAAGCCCGCTGTGCCTGTGTGGTGCCCCTGAGGCTTCAGTCGCCACAGAGTATTGCACCTTATTTTAGGTGTGATATTTGTGACGCCATGGCCAGGCCAGGTAGTCAAAAATAGGCCCCTACACAACACCTTCCCTCTCAGGTGACATCAGCCAACTTCAAAACCCTAGTCACCCCCCTCAGGGCTAGATAGACACACCAGGGGGCGGAACCAGGCGGTTGGAAGACACCCACCAAGGAGTTTAGACAGCCTGGGGTGGGGAAAGTTCAGTTCAGTCAAGTCGAGTGTAGTCTGAGAGTTCAAGTTGGAGAGGAGTGTGGGCTGGAGATGTGTCCAGCTCCAGCAGAGGCGAATACCCCAAATTGAACGGCGCCAGGGTAGGAGCCCTGGTGCCACTGGCTAGGAGGGAGACCGCGGTCTCCATCTGCAGGAGCCGGGAAGACGGCTCGGTGGAAACCGGAGCCCACAGGGGGGTACTCGGACCCTGAAGCCGGGACCAAAAGCAACTGGAACCAGCTAATTAGCCGATTGAGGCCAGGACTAGAGGTCCTGTCCCACCCAAAGTCCCGATTGAAGGCAACAGCCCACCGAGGGGGATAAAAGGCCACCGCCAAGGCTCAGAGATCCCACGGGCCAGGGCTCCTTAGGCTACAACCAGCCGGGAATGGACTCCTGAAGTTGCAAGCACAGGCAGTCCACCGTTCTAAAAAGTGCAGGACAAAGACAGAGACCACCAGCCGGGTGGGGGACTAGAACGCAGCCGGCTGCGGGCACCAACCACCATCACCTTGGCTTACCAGAGACTCGTGTGTTTCCTTCAATAGTGAGTACACCAGCACCCTGCGGTCACCCATCTCCCTGCACCAACAAAACCCCCAACTGGTCCCAGGGCCACAATCACTGCCCACGGAGGGGTTAACAACTTGCAGTACAACATTGCTGCCCCCCGGTGCCCCGTAACTGCTGCGGTGGTGTCCAAACTCACCACATACCGTGGGTAGAGTCACGAACCTAGTACGGCCCAGCCCGTACATATACGTCCTACATCCACCACCCCCCAACCCTATTCATTCGGAGTGTCCGCGGGATCTCCCGGGTCCGGAGACCCTCGAGCCACCCACCGGAAGGCCCGGACCCGAGAAGCGGCAGGCTGCCGATACGGGGGCGGCACACCCCGAAACTTGGCGCCACAAACAGGATACTTACCCATCCACTTACCTTGTGGAAGTGCACCTGGTATTGAAGTCAGCGGTGATCCGTTGCGAAGTTTCAAGAAGCCGCCATCTTGCCGCCATCTTTTGGCATAAAGATTCCAGCCCACAGTCTTCTTCCCTGAGAAAAGGGCGCGACAGCTGTAGCCCCGCCCCCTGGGAACACGGCCGGAAAGCAAGGCCGGAAGTCGCAAAACGAAACTTACCAGCCTAAAAGAGGAGTGCCAGAACAAGACCAAGGGGGAGAATCGGGAGGATGTCGGCGCCAAAGGAGGCCGGCAGAGCGGTGCCCGCCGCCGGAGTGGCGGGGCTCAAAAGTGGTAGAGGCGGAGTGGACTTTGATGCAGAGGAGCGGAGCTCGGACCGGTTACCTGCAGGGACCGCTGCTTGACTGGAGCAGGAGTTGGCAAGATTCTGCATCTGGGTGAGAGCCCAAATGCTGCAGCAGGTGCTCGACTGGAAGGCGGAGGTCCGGAGGATGGTTGCCGTGGTGTAGGCCCATGAACAGCGGGCCACCCCAGCCGTGTCGTGCCAGGATAAAGCTATACAGCCCCCTTGCCGTTCCTGATTAGCTGGGAGCTGGGGCCTGCTATGAATGCAACGAGTGAACCCCGTGTAGCGCAACTCCTGGAAGAAGTGGTGCCGTCCACGATCCCACCACCATTCCCGTTGGAGGTTCAGAGCCCGGGGATGTACTGCACCTGGATCGGGAGCCCGGTGTCCTGGCTGAAAATGGAGCAGTACGGTCCTCTGCAGTGGTAGCAGCACCCTGTAAGTTACCCACAGTTGCAAGTTTAAAGTTAACAAGTTTTTAAGCAAAGGACTCGCTCCTGTTACACTGACTGCCTGACCTTTGTTAAACGTCTTCAAGTTCCCTGGGAGATGCCATCCAGCACACGGGTGGAAGGAAAGGAGGATCTTGTCTGACTTGTTGAACGCCACTGCGGTCGGAGCCTCGGAGGGCGTCTTCAGGGGTCGGAGCCCCCGGTGGAGGACGACAAGAAGTTGAGTTGGAGTGAGGACAGTTCCGTTTATAGAGTTCGGTTTGGAGGAGCAATCGTACCCCCACTGCAGGCAGTGGAAGACGGGGTCTTTATGGACAGTGTCACCCGTGAGTGATGGTGGCATTGGGGACCTGTGCTGCCCTGTGGTGGACCGTGGGACAGTTGCCAGAGGAAGCTGTACCGGCAGTGAGTTAAGTGTTTCAACCAGACCACCCTTTTCACCATGCCGCAGTCTCCGGAGAGGCTGTTTGGAGGAAGGGCCTGCGGCAGAGTAGGCCGAGGTCCCGTCACCACGGAAACTGGTGACTACCCTCCGGGTCAGGGGTCCCCTGCACGTGGTGCCTCTGAGAGAGACTGCCGAGTAAGGAACTTATTACCCGGCCCGTGTGGGCAACACCCGGACCCAAACCCGTTTCTGGACTGGGAAAAAGGGGGTGGGCACCAGTGCTTAGCGGTGGCACCAGGGCTAGGTTTGTTTGGGTGGGCTAAGGTGAAAAGGACCCTGTCCCGTCCCGTCCCGGTTAATAAAAATGTTTTTATGCAACGTTTAAGTAACCTGCCTCCCGTAAGGGAAGAAACTAAAGTATCCATGAATGTAAATATGTCATTATACTTGTATATGTCTTTCAAAAACTTTTATCTTTTTCAGTTAAACAAAATAAACCGGTGGTGGTCGGACAGCCTACGAACGGTCTGTGTTTAACCAAGGGGGAGTGTAACGCCCTGGCCAGGCCAGGTAGTCACAAATAGGCCCCTACACAACACCTTCCCTCTCAGGCGACATCAGCCAACCTTCAAAATCTTAGTCACCCCCCTCAGGGTTAGATAGACACACCAGGGGGCGGAACCAGGTGGTTGGAAGATGCCCACCAAGGAGTCTAGACAGCCCGGGGTGGGGAAAGTTCAGTTCAGTCAAGTCGAGTGTAGTCTGAGAGTTCAAGTTGGAGAGGAGTGTGGGTTGGAACTGTGTCCAGCTCCAGCAGAGGCGAATACCCCAAATTGAACGGCGCCAGGGTAGGAGCCCTGGTGCCACTGGCTAGGAGGGAGACGGTGGTCTCCGTCTGCAGGAGCCGGAAAGACGGCTCGGTGGAACCGAGGTGGACCAGGACAGTGTTGTAGCCCGCCGGTACCGACCCAGGGAACCGACTCGGAAACCGGAGCACACAGGGGGGTACTCGGACCCTGAATCCGGAACCAGAAGCGACTGGAACCAGCTAATTAACTGATTGAGGCCAGGACTAGAGGTCCTGTCCCACCCAAAGTCCCGATTGAAGGCAACAGCCCACCGAGGGGGATAAAAGGCCACCGCCAAGGCTCAGCGATCCCACGGGCCAACGTCTGCGGGCAAGGGCTCCTTAGGCTACAACCAGCCGGGTGCGGACTCCTGAAGTTGCAAGCACAGGCAGTCCACCGTTCTAAAAAGTGCAGGAGAAAGACAGAGACCACCAGCCCGGTGGGGCACCAGAACGCAGCTGGCTGCAAGCACCAACCACCATCACCTTGGTTTACCAGAGACTCGTGTGTTTCCTTCAATAGTGAGCACACCAGCACCCTGCGGTCGCCCATCTCCCTGCACCAACAAAACCCCCAATGGGTCCTGGGGCCACCATCCCTGCCCACGGAGGGGTTAACAACTTGCTGCACAACATCGCCCCCGGGTGCCCCGTAACTGCAGCGGTGGTGTCCAAACTCACCACATACCGTGGGTGGCGTCATGAACCTAGTACGGCCCAGCCCATACATATACGTCCTACATCCATCACCCTCCAACTCTATTCATTCGGAGTGTCCGCGGGATCCCCCGGGTCTGGAGACCCTCGAGCCACCCACCAGAAGGCCCGGACCCAACCAGCAGCAGGCTGCCGGCACGGGGGCGGCACATATTCACCTCGGGTATGGAGGGGGTTAATCACCGGTGTTCCACATGCACACTTTACATAAAGCTTAGGAGTCTCTCTCTGGGAGCTGTGCTAGGGTAGGCAGGGGGGTTAGCCATCATGAAGCATGGGAATTCCAGGTCACTAGGACAACCAACTGGAGGGGTAGAAGAGGAGCATCACACACACAATCACTAGTCAGTCTACCCGGGACATCAGTCCTGGGGACACGACACTACTTTCTTCTCTCTTCTCAAGGCCTGGGGCTGGGGGTGCTTCTTCTTTTCAACACCGGTGACTTCTCCTAAATTACCCGGGAGCCCATCACAGCAAGTGAATGGTATTACCCAGGGGAGCAGCACAGCACAAAGACTGAGTAAACAACCTGGAACCATAGCCATAGACTCTGTCTTTTGATTCCCAACACCGCCGCTCGGCGCCGCTATTACTACTCCCCTCATCATTCTCCCCGGGGCCCGCTCTACCTGTGAAGAGCGATACCATCCCTGGCTGCTACCACTATCTGCCCCGGAGGACAGCAACAGCAGCGGCGACCGATTCCCTGGCCGCATACCACAGGTGGCGTCACGACATTCATCCTACTACTACCCCCCATCAGACTATCCACAGCCATTTCCTGTACGCCTCGAGGCAACGAAGCTGGGCTAGGCAGCCCATGACGTCTGTCGATGGCCCGGCAACGAGTAGGTTAACCGCCTGCCCCGTGGGGTGCTACACCTGCACCACCCTGTTGCAGTCCAAGCCCACTTTGCCTGCACCACCCTGTTGCAGTACAAACCTGCTGTACCTGCACTACCCTGTCGTTGTTCAAGCCCGCTGTGCCTCTACCACCCTGCTGCAGCGCCCGCCTGATGTGCCTCTACCACCCTGTTGTGGTCCATGCCTAATGTGCCTGTACTACCCTGCTGAGTTCAACACCTGATGTGCCTGTACCACCCTGCTACATTCCATGCCTGATGAGAATGTATGACAGTGCTGCGGTCCACGCTTGATGGCCTTTACCACCCTGCTGTGGTCCATGCGTGATGTGCCTGTACCAACCTTCTATGGTCCATGTTTGACGACCTCTGCTCGATGTCTGGAGCCTTGCCCGATGTCTGACAATCTCTGCCCGATGCCTGGAGCCATTCCCGATGTCTGGAGCCATGTCCGATGTCCGGTGTCTGATGACTTTTGTCTA
Organism: Anomaloglossus baeobatrachus; assembly: GCF_048569485.1. Classification (NCBI taxonomy): domain Eukaryota; kingdom Metazoa; phylum Chordata; class Amphibia; order Anura; family Aromobatidae; genus Anomaloglossus; species Anomaloglossus baeobatrachus. The sequence continues at coordinate 59,038,107 of NC_134353.1, forward strand.
ATGTCTAGAGCCTTGCCCGTATGGGAGCCTGATGACTTCCTGTGTCTGTAGTCCTGTGTTCCTCTGTCTTGGGACCATACTAATCCTGATCTGTTCCTGAACTGTACTGTGTTCTCCTGCCAGTCCTGTCTGATCTTGCCTGTACACCTATCCTGGTGTCACCAAGCACCGTCTCAGTTGCCACAGTCCCTGGACGCCACCCTTCCCATGCCTGGGTGAGTCTTGGTCCCCCCTGTTGTCCAGTGGGTCCACCTAACCCTTGGAATGTGCCATCTCTGCATTCGCCACCTTATCCCCCGGCTGCAAGTGTGACACTGGTGACAGAATTTTGGTAAACCCTCCACATCACAAATTTCAGGAGGGTAGGAACATGTTTTTGAGGTTAGTCATGGATATAAGGGGTAACGTCTCTCAATGCTCAGAGAGGAAGTGAACAGGAACTCTGGTGCCACATATTTGAAATAGTCATCCTAAAAGCCAATTTTGACCCTTTATAAAGTATTGCCACATGACTTAGGATAAATGTCAAACAACTTTATTTGCAGACTCTTGTTTCGAGGTGTTTATCCCTCATCAGTGTAGACAGGCCAGAATATATGCTAATTTTCTCCCCCTACACGGCAGTTCTGTTGTGCAGAACTTTTAAAACTTTTCAGGATAGAACCATTACATATTGTAACTGAGAAAAAATATAGAATTTGACCACTATTTAATGACCTATTTTAGGACATTTTTTTTAAAAAAAAATGTTTGTAACACTATGGGCTCAGTTGATGAGGTGCTGTAGGTCATGATTAGCAGCACGGACCGGAAGCAGTGATGCAGCAGAGCTGGACCTGTCAGATGCCACGTGGACCAGTGAAAATCAATATTGCTCAATATGCAGGAAGGCTCGTGTTTCAGATGAAACTACTATATGCAGTAGAGCCATATGTTCGAGAAACATACGAACAGCAGAGAAGTATTGTTAATCTGGTATACTATTGCAAAAGTGTCATTTCAAACAGGAACAGCAGATATTTGAGCCCGGACAGCAAAAAGAATAGTTCAGATAAGTTAGTAATCAGATGACTTATCACAATGGAGTTGAGGGTGCGATAGCACAAGGATAAGCTGCGAGGACATACTAATATAGTACCTTTATGGAACAGATGAACATGTGGTCAACACCTAAAATAGCTGGACAGGGCTTTTGCAATGTCTGTCATAGGACATAGGTGAAAAAAGGTAGCTCAGACAAGTTTGGTGCTAGCAGATGCTGCCTTTGTTGTTTAACCCCTGTACAGAGATTTAGGGGCACTTTGCACACTACGACATCGCAGGTGCGATGTCGGTGGGGGTCAAATCGAAAGTGGCGCACTTCAGGCGTTGCTCTCGACATCGTAGTGAGTAAAGCATTTTTGATACGATTAACGAGCGCAAAAGCGTCATAATCGTATCATCGGTGTAGCCTCGGTCATTTCCATGAATTGGGAAAGACCGATGTTACGATGTTGCTCCTCGTTCCTGTGGCAGCACACATCGCTATGTGTGAAGCCGCAGGAGCGAGGAACATCTCCAACCTGCGTCCTCCGGCTATGCGGAAGGAAGGAGGTGGGCGGGATGTTTACGTCCTGCTCATCTCCGCCCCTCCGCTTCTATTGGCCGCCTGCCGTGTGACGTCGCTACAACGCCGCACGACCCGCCCCCTTAGGAAGGAGGCGGTTCGCCGGCCAGAGCGACGTCGCAGAGCAGGTATGTGCGTGTGAAGCTGCCGTAGCGATAATGTTCGCTACGGCAGCTATCACCATGATATCGCAGCTGCGACGGGAGCGGGGACTATCACGCTCGGCATCGCAGCATCGGCTTGCGATGTCGTAGTGTGCAAAGTGCCCCTTAGTCTTACAGTAGGGTCCACTCTGTTGCTTCCACGGAAGGTCTGATGTCCAGAGTAGTTCACTAGATATGAAAGAATTCAAGGTAGCCGAGTCAGACCCAGTCAAGGCACAAAATCAAGAGACAAAAGAATGGCCAGAAAATGGGCCGCAATTAGACAACTGGAATTCAAAAAACTAAGCAGAAGCAGACAGCAGAAGTCAGAACCAGAAAAGAAACTTATAACTGGCAGTGAGAGTCAGAGGTTCAGGGGTTTAAATAGAAGACAACCACGCACATGACTCACAAAGAGGAGCTAGGAATTAAAAACCTATCTCCTTGACTGAGCAGCACCATAAGTCCCAGGAATGAAGTAGGACTGTCATGTCACTGCACAAAGATATTATACTGTAGAGCAACCTAAGTGGAAACTACCCAGGTAGTGGCCTGGGTGTTACAGCTTGGTAATAGTAGCTGGTTGCAGGATAGCAGTCTGGAGCAGCTGAAAATATAATCAGATAGCTAGTTTCAATAGAACCAAGTGGGAATTGTAACTAAATTCCATAAAAATATGTGGTATCAGAGTGAATTACTACCTGAATACTCAGGAAGTCCAAAGCCACCTGAGTGGGCCTTACAAGAACTAGGATGATAACATCAGAAGTGCTTGCCTGGTTACCATATTAGCTTGGTCTAGTCTAGAACAGAGGAATCTGGCTGTAGGGAGAGGGAAGGAAAGCCAAGCACTGGAGCTAGGAAAGGCAAGTAATAACAATCATTCTTAAAGGGATTGTCCACTACTTTGACAATGTCTTCTCATTCCCCTTGCTCCCCCCTGTAAAAATAAATAAGCCTATACTCACCTACAGTTCCAGAGCTGTCTGAAGCTGTGTTCCTGGGGCCCATGTCAAAGTGTTATGACACGCGGGCACTGCGACCAATCAGTGTTGGCTTCCTTCTCCCTGCCTTCGGATGTTTGAGCAGGAAGTCAGCGCTGCAGTCACATCCTGCTCAAATGTCCGAAGACGCCGGGTGCTGGATTGGTCTCAGGACTCGCATGTCATAACAATGTTACGTGAGCCCCGGCAACTTGGCTACAGACATCGCTGGAAGCGTGGCTGCACCGGAGGTGAGTACAGGCATCTTTATTTTTATGGAGGCAAACAAAGGGAATAAGTAGGGGTTATCCAAGTAGTGTACACCCCATTTAAATAATAATGAAATAACTCTTCATACCCTGCCCCAATCTATACAGAAAAGTTGACTAATGAGATACATAAAAATACAGCTACCAGCACTCAGTGTGAGAACTCTAGAAAGTACCGGTAATACTATTTTTATGTTAATAATAAAATAAATACAGAGTAATATTAAAAAAATATATACTTCTTAGAATGAAAATATAATTCAGACAATATGTTATTTTCCGGAGATACATTTCTTTTACATCTTATATGGATCTACTTAAAATGCAGCCAATGGTCTCATGACTGTCAACCAAATGTCTCCACTGGATCCATTGCAAAAGACCTTTAAAAGCAGATACGGTTTTCCATCATATATAAAGTTCAGCTGAATATTGTTCTGAAGCTTTAGCAAAATTGAGTTTATAGATATAATACTATAATTGCTTTGTCCTTCAACACCTCTCGGATGCATAGCCAGAGGGAGGGATGTTAAGATCTGCTTGAGATGAGCAATACAATATTGCTCTTCAGCTGTGAAATTGATTAATAATTTGGAAATGAAATCAATAGCAGCTTTGATTATACTCGCAGTAGTAACATAAAGCCATATAAGTTTTCATAGCTGTGAATATTTTTTTCTCATCAGACAGATACAATATAGAATATTTCCTCAAATGTCTACTCTTTCCGAACTGGGTATTCTGTCGGGAAGTACAAAAGTACGTAAAAGTTTTAGAGTGGTGTAGAAAAGAGGCTGCAAAGTAAGAAGCTTTCAAATAGAAGTGTTAATAGTTAATTTTTATCAATTAACATTATGCAAAGTGAACGAGCAAAAGAGAAATGTAGATCAAGTCAGAATCAAAGCATCAACTCCTCTACACTTAAGCGGGCTTTACACGCTGCGATCTCACTAGCGAGATAGCAAGTGATCGTACCCGCCCCCGTTGGTTGTGCGACACGGGCAAATCGCTGCCCATGCCGCACAACCTCGCTTAACCTCGTCACATGCACTTACCTGCCCTGCGACATCGCTGTGTCCGGCGAACCGCCTCCTTTCTAAGGGGGCGGTTCGTGCGGCGTCACAGCGGCCTCACTAAGAGGCCGCCCAATAGAAGCGGAGGGGCGGAGATGAGCGGCCGTAACATCCCGCCCACCTCCTTCCTTCCTCATTGCCGGCGGCCGCAGGTAAGCTGTAGTTCGTCATTCCCGAGGTGTCACACGTAGCAATGTGTGCTGCCTCGGGAACGACGAACAACCTGCGTCCTCCACAATCAACGATTTTTTGAAAATGAATGATGTGTCAACGATCAACGATAAGGTGAGTATTTTTGATAGTTAACGGCCGTTTGTTGGTGTCACACGCAACAACGTCGCTAACTAGCCCACCTGGGATATACGAGATAATTGCCAGCCTAAATGATACCATTTTAATGGAGAAAATAATTTATATTAAAAGAGGAGCTATGCCCAAGTTCGGTAAACAATAGGGTGAGTGGATTCAAAGTTCTTCTGTTGTTTCTGAGGAGGTTGCCAGCAATGTGCTCTTTTAAATTGTTTGCTTTTATGATCTTGTATTTAGCATTGTGAAATCACTACTAGAGGGAGCCGAAACACCGGTGAATGAGAGCCAGCACTTGGAAACACAAGGTAAGGCAAGAGTAATCACTAACTGATGTCAAAGAGAAGTCATACTAGCAGGGTGAGAACCTAGAGGTCTAGCAGATACCAGAGAGCAGACAAAGAAAGCATCAGGGGCGAGCCAGAAATCAGAGACCAGGAGGTAGCGTCAGGAGCCGAGGGTGAGCAGAACCAGGGTCAGTCACAAGCCGAGGTTAGAACCGGCAGATTAAACTGTAGGGGAGAGAATCTGAGAAGGAACAGGTAACTGGGAGCGCAACGGAGGGGGCCGGAGGCAGGGAGGATGGACTGGATGGGGAGGATGGAGGTCAGGGAGGATGGACTGGATGGGGAGACTGGAGGTCAGGGAGGATGTATGGCAGAGGGGGGGCAGAATCAAGAGCACTTACAGGAAGCAGGCAAGCACCCTGAGAAACAAGACTATAACTGGCAATACTCTGGGAGAAACCATGCTGAGATACAGCAGCGTGGGTTCCGAAGCGAGGCCCCACAGAGCAAGCTTCCTCAGGGTTATAACATTTTGTGAAGCACCCGTGGGTTTAAGGTGCTCACCAAACATCTAGCTAAATTTCTTCAGAGATCTAGTTTCTAAAGCAGGGTCATTTGTGGGGGTGGTCCACTGTTTAGGTACATCAGGGACTCTCACCTTTCCTGACATGCACCCAAACAGTAGTTTTCCAGCACACAAATTATATGGTCCATGTTCTCTTGTTACCCTTGTGAAAATGTAAAATTTGGGATTAAAGTAACATTTTCATTTTGTCCTTTGACATCACTTTAGTTCATGTGAGGCACCTAAAGGGTTAATCAAGTTCTTGGATGTGGTTTTGAGCAGTGTGAGGGGTGCAGTTTTTAGAATGGTGTCACTTTTGTGTATTTTCTGCCACCTAGACCTCTCAAAGTCACTTCAAATGTGATGTGGTCCCTAAAAAAATGATTTTGTAAATTTTGTTGGAAAAAGAAATTACTGATAAACCTTGAAACCTTCTAACTTCTTAACAAAAAATGTATGTTTAAAAAATTGCACTGATGTAAAGCAGACATGTGGGAAAGGTAATTTATTAACCTTTTGTGTGACATAACTCTGGCTAAGGGCATAAAAATTCAAAGTTTGAAAATTGCAAACATTTTTAAATTTTCTCTAAATTTCTGATATTTTCATAAATATATCCAAAAAATTTTGTCCTAAGTTTATCAATATCATGAAGTCCATTATGTCACAGAAAAACAGTCTCAGAATTGAAAAGCAGGCTCTGGGGTGAAGGGGTTAAATGGAACCTGTCATGTTCCCCATGTCTTCCAACCCAGCAGAATTCTTATACATTGTGGAAAATAAGTATTTGATACACTGCTGATTTTACAAGTTTTCCCACCTACAAAAATTGGAGAGGTCTGTAATTTTTATCTTTGGTAATTTCAACTGTGACAGCCAAAATCAAAAAAATCCAGAAAATCACATGTATGACAACCATCAAGAATTCTGACTCTCACAGACCTGTTATTTTTTCTTTAAGAAGCTCCTCCTCTGCACTCCTTATCTGTATTAATTAAACCTGTTTGAACTCATTACCTGTATTAAAGACCCCTGTCCACACACTCAATCAATCACACCCCAACTTCTCCACCATGACCAAGAGCAAAGAGCCATCTAAGGAAATCAGGGAAAAAATTGTAGACCTCCACAAGGCTGGAACGGGGGACAGAACAATAGGCAAGCAGCTTGGTGAAAAGGCAACAACTTTAGGCACAATTATTAGAAATGAAATAAAGACAAGATGACAGTCAATCTTACTAATTCTGGGGCTCTATGCAAGATCTCGCCTTATGGGGTAAGGCTGATTCTGGGAAAGATCAGAAATCAGCGCTGAACTACACAGAAGGGCCTGCTTAATGAGCTGAAGAGAGCTGGGACCGTAGTCTCGAAGATTACCATTCATAACACACATAAATCCTGCAGGGCACACAAGGTCCGCGGATTAGCCGCAGATTAGCCACGATTTTCCCGCAGGTTGTTCCCTGCGGATTTTGCAGGCTGTACTGCAGAAATCCGCAGGTACCTGCGGAAAAGAATTGACATGCTCATTTTCTCAAGAAATTTCCGCAGCAAATCCGCGGGGAAATCCGCGGGTAAAACGGCCTAGTGGGCACATAGCCTAAGGATGTGTACAACCCCAAGAACACCGTCCCAACCGTGAAGCATGAAGGTGGATACATCATACTTTGGGGGTGCTTTTCTGCAAAGAGGACATGATGACTGCATTGTATTGAACGGAGGATGGATGGGGTCAGGTATCCTGAGATTTTTGCCAAAAACCACCTTTCCTCAGTAAGAGCATTGAAGATGGGTCGTAGCTGGGTCTTCCAGAATGACAATGACCAGGAACACACAGCCAGGGCAATTAAGGAGTGGCTCCGTAAGAAGCATTTCAAGCTCCTAGAGTGGCCTAGACAGTCTCCAGACCTGAACTCAATAGAAAATCTTTGGAGGGAGATGAAACTCAATGTGGCCCAATGACAGCCCCGAAACCTGAAAGATCTGGAGAAGATCTGTATGCAGGAGTTGCCAAAATCCCTGCTGCAGTGTGTGCAGAACTGGTCAGGATACAGGAAGCGTCCAATCTCTAACTGCAAACAAAGATTTCTACCAAATATTAAGTTCTGTTTTTCTATTGTATCAAATACTTATTTCATGCAATAAAATGCAATTGTTTTCTTAAAAATCTTACAATGGAATTTCCTGGATTTTTTTTATTCTGTCTTTCACAGTTGAAATGTTCCTACAATAAAAATTACAGACCTCTCCATTGTTTGTAAATGGGAGAACCTGCAAAATCTGCAGAGGATCATGTACTTATTTTACCCACTACATGTATTGCTAAATTCACTGCCTAACCAGCCCTTTATAATTTTAGTCACTTAAATCCATGTTTTTAAAAAATATTTAAAAGCTCCCTTTTTCTTATGTTAATTGTGCCTTTGAATAGTCGATAGAGTATTTGTCGCGGGCGGGGAGGAGGGTGCCGGCACCGCGCTCACCCCTCTGCTCGGGTCCGGCTGCTGCTGCTCAGTGGTGGCTCGAGCGGTGGGCCGGATCCCGGGGGTTTCTCGAGCGGCACTCCTCGCCTGTGAGTGAAAAGGGGATTTTTGTTGGGGGAGATTGTCCGTGACGCCACCCACGGTTGTGGTGATTTGTAGCACCACCGCTGCTCAATATGGGGATCCCGGGAGTGGTGATGCGGAGCAGCCAGGTGTTGTGTTGCCCCTCCGTGGGTAGGGGTTGGTGATCCCGGGGCCCGGTGATGGTGTGGAAGGGTGCAGGGCCTGGTGGGCGCAGGGACGCGGGGGCAGCTCTGTGCCTTGCGGCACTGTGGTACTAACTCAGCCTGAGACGTTGACACAGTTTTACGGTAAACCACACGGCTGGAAAGACGGTTCCCACGGACGGCTGCACTTGCTCTCCCAGTAGGTAACGGTGATGTCCCTTTGACCTGCACCTAGATACGGTTGTTGGTAGCGATGGATTCCCACCGGTTACCCCACTCCTCGGCCTGGATATCAGCCGGAGGAGCCCCACTTCTCTTGCCCGCAGACGCTGGCCCTGAGGAACTGGTGCCCTGGCGGTGGCGGTGTTCCTCCTTAATGGTTGGACTTTTGCCTTCAGTCGGGACTTGGTTGTTGGGGGATTGACGTCCCCTTCACTGACGGATTCGGCAAATTATGGCGACTCCTAGCCTTGCCGGGGTCCGAGAGGCCCCTGCCCTGGTGCTGACTGTCCTTCGTATACTGCTCCAGACCGCCGGGCCATACGCGGTCCTTCCAGCAACCTCCGAGCAGTCCCCCTCCAGACAATCACCGCTGTTGCTGACCTTGCTGACCTGTCCTGCACTTAGCTGGACTAACTTCAGGTCTTTCTACGCTCACTTTGGTTCCTTTTCTTCTTTGCTCCACTACCACTTCACTTTCACTTCCCTTACTCAGCTCTTACTGTTTACTCCTCTCACTTCCTCCTCCTAGACTGTTCTGCTTACTTAGCTCCTCACTCAAGCTCCCCCTGAGCTAATCTGCATGGTTCTTCCTGCCTCCAGAGCTGTGTACTCCTCGGTGGGCGGAGCCAACCGCCTGGCCCACCCCCTGGTGTGAACATCAGCCCCTGGAGGAAGGCAACAAGGATTTTGGTAGCTTCGGTGTTCCTAACTGGGATGTAGGGTGTGGTGGTGTGATGACCTGTGACCCCTGGCTTGCCCAGTGCGTCACATTCCCCCTTAGCAAAATGCAGACCGTCCGCGGGCTGCCCGTCCAACACCGGTTTTATTTTCTGTAAAATTTAAAAAGATAACATGTGAAGCATAACATCATCCCACAACGGGAGGCACATTTCTTAAACGTTACTAAACGGTTTTACTGGTACGGTTTCCGCTCTCTCCCACCCAAGCAACCTGGCCCTGATGCTGCCCCTAAAGCCCAGGCAGCACCCCTTGACCCACAATCCAGCACAAGTTACCCGAGCGGGATCTGTCCTTCCCCTCCAGAGGGTAGCCACCGGTTCCTGTGGTGGCTGGGCCCCAGCCTGCTCTGCTGAGGGCCCTCCCTCCAACCTGCCTCTCTGGAGGCGGCATTGCGGAAACGGTACGGTAAAACAACATATTTACAAGCCACTTAACGTTTGTGGTTGCCCTGCAAGTTCACGGGCTTGTCCATGGATAGTTCCCATGCTACTTGTTAAACGGTCCCCACGGGGACAACGGTGCCGGCTCCGGCCGGTTCAATCACACAGAATCAGGTAAAGTACTCGGTAATCATCATTTTTCTTATCATTCTCTGTAAACTTTTCAAACTTTTTCAAACAACACACTCTGGTGGTCCCAACGGGGACTGCTGCAGCGGGCATCCGCTGCCCTTGAGGCAGCTACCACCGCAGGGGGTCGGCCCACTCCGGGACCGAGCGGTACATGGGGTTTTCTTCCCACTGGCAGTTCAACCCCGAACCTCTAACAGCCGTTAGGAATGGCGGCGGAGGCGGCATGCTTGGGACCTCTTCCTCCATCAATGACATTCTCTCCAGACCACCAGCCACGGTGCTGATGTCCGTCTCCCACTCAATCAGGGCCGGTTCTGGGTTTTGGGTGGACTGATCGCGACGCGGCATGGCTGCAGCGGCCCCTTGCTCACGGGCCCCCACTACGGCAACCATCCTTCGCATCTCTGCCTTCCAATCCATCAACTGCTGCAGGCTCTGCGCCCTCACCTTCACGCAGAATCGGCCCAACTCCCGCTCCAGCCACGCAGCGGTCCCGGCAGGGAGCTCACCCGGGCCGCAGTCCTCAAAAGCTACTCCGCCTCGTTTCCCCCAGAGCTTGGGTACTCCGGTGGCGGGTATTCCCGCACTCCAATTCGAGGACGCCGCCATCTCTCCATCTGCGTCCCCTTTAGCTTCTTTCCGGCCACTCCTCTATTGGGGCGGAGTTTTGGCCTTCACGCCTCTGCTACTCGAGAAGACGCTCGAGCGGGAACTTTTCGCGCCAAAGATGGCGACTTCTGGAAATTTTCAGCCGGATACCTCCGGCGGTCACAAGGCGCACCTCTACCCAATGGCAGAGCGGTAAGATCCTGTTCGTGACGCCAAGTTGTCGCGGGCGGGGAGGAGGGTGCCGGCACCGCGCTCACCCCTCTGCTCGGGTCCGGCTGCTGCTGCTCAGTGGTGGCTCGAGCGGTGGGCCGGATCCCGGGGGTTTCTCGAGCGGCACTCCTCGCCCGTGAGTGAAAAGGGGATTTTTGTTGGGGGAGATTGTCCGTGACGCCACCCACGGTTGTGGTGATTTGTAGCACCACCGCTGCTCAATATGGGGATCCCGGGAGTGGTGATGCGGAGCAGCCAGGTGTTGTGTTGCCCCTCCGTGGGTAGGGGTTGGTGATCCCGGGGCCCGGTGATGGTGTGGAAGGGTGCAGGGCCTGGTGGGCGCAGGGACGCGGGGGCAGCGCTGTGCCTTGCGGCACTGTGGTACTCACTCAGCCTGAGACGTTGACACAGTTTTACGGTAAACCACACGGCTGGAAAGACGGTTCCCACGGACGGCTGCACTTGCTCTCCCAGTAGGTAACGGTGATGTCCCTTTGACCTGCACCTAGATGCGGTTGTTGGTAGCGATGGATTCCCACCGGTTACCCCACTCCTCGGCCTGGATATCAGCCGGAGGAGCCCCACTTCTCTTGCCCGCAGATGCTGGCCCTGAGGAACTGGTGCCCTGGCGGTGGCGGTGTTCCTCCTTAATGGTTGGACTTTTGCCTTCAGTCGGGACTTGGTTGTTGGGGGATCGACGTCCCCTTCACTGACGGATTCGGCAAATTATGGCGACTCCTAGCCTTGCCGGGGTCCGAGAGGCCCCTGCCCTGGTGCTGACTGTCCTTCGTATACTGCTCCAGACCGCCGGGCCACTACCCATACGCGGTCCTTCCAGCAACCTCCGAGCAGTCCCCCTCCAGACAATCACCGCTGTTGCTGACCTTGCTGACCTGTCCTGCACTTAGCTGGACTAACTTCAGGTCTTTCTACGCTCACTTTGGTTCCTTTTCTTCTTTGCTCCACTACCACTTCACTTTCACTTCCCTTACTCAGCTCTTACTGTTTACTCCTCTCACTTCCTCCTCCTAGACTGTTCTGCTTACTTAGCTCCTCACTCAAGCTCCCCCTGAGCTAATCTGCCTGGTTCTTCCTGCCTCCAGAGCTGTGTACTCCTCGGTGGGCGGAGCCAACCGCCTGGCCCACCCCCTGGTGTGAACATTAGCCCCTGGAGGAAGGCAACAAGGATTTTGGTAGCTTTGGTGTTCCTAACTGGGATGTAGGGTGTGGTGGTGTGATGACCTGTGACCCCTGGCTTGCCCAGGGCGTCACATATTAGTTTCTCCAGACTAGTCCCCCTGCCCCCTGTGGGCATGATATCATGATTTGCAAAAGTCTGCGTCATTGCCAGCTCCCTGCAAATCCTGCACATGTGTGTGGCTCTATTCGACAGTGTCATTTCACCTTTGAAGCTGGGTGTGCATGGCCGGAAGTGCAGAAGACGGTTGTTATTCGACTCCTTTGTGTACATGAGCTGCCTACTACACTTCCAGTCAGAGCAATGCGCATGATAAGTAATAATTGCACAATTACTGACCTCTATCTGCTGATCTGAGTGTAAACGTGTTCGGGGCAGAAGCCGTGAGTGAGGGACTCAGTTTTCTCGCCATGGTATACTACAGAAATGAGGAGTTGCAGTGTGTGTAGAGGGGAGCAAACAACGGGCCGATAGGGCTCCGCTCGACTGAACCTGTGTTTGTGATCCACCCCGATGGCTAGGGAGCTATGTAGGGGCTCCTAATTTATAAAGAAAGCTATATATGGAGGCTCATATTGTAAATAAAGGGCTTTGTGAGGGCTCATACTGTTTATTGATAAGCTATGTGAAGGCTCATACTGTATATGGTTAGCTATGCACCGGCGGTACTCTCTGTTACCGCACACCATGGGTGGCTATCCATCGGCAGCGGCGGTACTCTCCGTTACCGCACACCACGGGTGGCGTCACAAACTATTATCCCCTGTAAATAGCCCCTTTTACATTTGAGTTGCCACAAGCCCCCGAGTCTGGAGACCCTCAAGCCACAGCAATCCCGAATCCGAGCGGTTCGACCGCTGCAGGGGCGGCACACCTCTTGAAAACTTGGTGCCCCCGAACAGGATTCGGACAGGACCCACTAACCTGGGTGACGTGCGCCTTGAAAATCCAAGCTGCGGTGTCAAGATCCCGTTCCTGCCATTTTCCGCCATCTTTGGCACCAAAATGTTATCTTCCAAACCAAAAGCGCGTGAAGCTGAAGCCCCACCCTTCATCCTGAGAGTGTGGCCGGAACTGGAAGTTCTCAGCTCCCCAGCGCGAAAGTGAGTGGCTGGCGAAAACCAAGGGGGCGTAACGGGATGTAGCAGCGGAAGTGGAGCAGGGACGCCAGGACTCTGCGATAACGTTCCTGGACACCGCAGAGGCAAAATGGCGGCAGCAAGGGACTGGTCACCGGAGCGCGCTGCTCCTTGGACCGCGACCTGGATCGAGCAAGAGACCGAGCAGTTCTGCAGGAGGATGCAGACGCAGTTCCTCTTCATTCTGGATCATTGGGGGGAAGAGATGAGGAGCCTGGCAATGGTGGTGCGAGCCCGTGAGATAGAAGTCCCACGCGAGGAGCGGCTAAGCAGCTACCCCTCTCCGGCCGCGGGATCTGGTCTGCCTCCGACCGTTGCAAGCACCCAGCCACCGTCACCCTTGCCCTCGGCGGACGCTGAGCCGCTACCCCCGACATCGGCAGCGGAACCTCCAGTCCCCGGTTACGAAGCACAGGCTGCAAAACCACTGACTTTACCACCAGACCAGGCCGCGACACAGGTCGTCCCAGAACCGGTCCGAGCAGATCCGGCCACATCACTGGGCCCGTACGCCGACACGGAACACCCGGACTCTGCAACCCCGGCTGCGGAGCAGTCGGTTTCTCTACCCACCACAGCGGAGGCGGAGCCTGAGGAAATGCTGGTTCGACCGCCGCGCGGCCCTGTAGTTGCCGGGGCTGCAGGAATCCGTATGCAGTAGCGATAGCTGAACCAGGATGGCTACCCACCAGTTTTGTTGAAAGTTTGAAAAATGACTGTTTCAGGACTTGTTGCCCTTGTTGAACCTTTCCGTGTTAATTGGAAAAGGCCATCTGGACCCCCAGGTGGAGGGTGGCAAAGGAGTTAATGTTTCAAGAGGCACCATCCTTATTGAACCTTTTTATAATGCTTTGTTAAAAATAAAAAGGCCATAAGGGGCCGGAGCGGCATGCCATGAGGAGGTGGTACCAGAGGTCCTTGGTGGGGGATGGTACAGAGGGTAACGGCTGTACGGGGTTACCCAGTTCGTCTGAAGGACTGAAAGCAGCTGCACCCATCACCACGGACAACTACAAAGAACTCAGGACAGTGAAGCACCGTGAGTTAAGGTGGCACTGGGGATCCGGGTGGTTGGAGTGGCAGGTTGAGGGAAGGAAAGCTGGAAGAGGAGGTTGCCCCAGCAGCTGCTTAATGTTGTTGACTGTTGTTGTCTATGCCCGGACTTCAACCCTGTCAGGGACCCTAGTAGGAAGCGGTGGGTTCAGGTGTTTTTGGGTGGCAGGTTGAAAGGACATGGGGAATGTGGACTCCTTGAGTTTTCTTTTGCAACATTTAAAAATATGCCTCCCCTGTGTGGGATAAGAAACTGTCATTAAAATGTTACCCCTTTTTCTCCTTACAGGAGCAGTTTTAATAAACCTCAGTGTGTCCTGTAGCTCGGGGACGAGCTACGTTTACCAAGGGGGAATGTGACGCCCCAGCACTAGTAAGGGCCTGCACTAGTCAGGGTGTCAAAGGAAACTGCACTCCTGTCCTTATAGTACAGAACCCTCCCTCCTTGGTTCCAGGTTCCACCCAGTGGAATTGCTACCAACCGCATTCAAACCCCCAATCCACACTCACACCAGTACAGAACAGACAAGCCAGTGGGTAGGTTTAGCAGGAGAGTGCCACCCACCTTGAGGGTCAGGCAGATTGGTGGGAGGTGGCAGGTCAGTCGGCTCCAGGGGAGCAAAGGGAGAGGAAGTGTAGTAGAAACTCTCAAAGGGAGAGGGAACCGGGGGTTGGAGCACCCAGGAAAAGTGAAGTAGTGGCTCTCATAGTATGAAGCTCCACAGGTGTGGTGTAGCGGTGCATTACCTTTAGGGACTCCACGTGATGGGACGGTTCTGGTCACAGGGAAGATATCTTCTTTTAGAATTGTTGTGACGCCACTCTCGGAATTGTGGTCAGTGGGGACCGCCACTGCAGATTAAGGGGGTGCTTGGGGCTGATGGTGGGTGCAGTCGGATGTCGTGGCCTCTCGAGAGTGAGGCGAGCCCCAGGGCCCTGTGTAGGTGTGTGGAACCACAAGGCGCAGAATAACTCAACACAAGCAGAATGTCTTTCAGGGGTTTTACTCACTGTTGATGGCAGGGTGAGTAACCCGGGCGTTGCTGGGATGAACCAGGCTGGAACCAGGCGTCCTTCAGGTTGACTTGTGAGGGTGGCTACTGACTCGCCTTCTCTAGCCTTTCTGTTGTTTGTGATGACCCCGACTTGCAGTCCCTATGGGGGTCACCCAGGGAAGTTGCTGATCCCCTTGTTCTGGCCCGTTTGCTTGTAGCCTGGATCAGGTCACTCCGGCTGCTTGCCTCCTGTGAACTATGGGCCCTCACTTTGCTACGTGGCTGCGGACTCTGTGGTGTTGTCTTGGGGGTTTGAAGTGCCCCCTCAGGCAGGTTTGGCAGAAGAAAGCTGGATCTATTTCTGCACTTGGACCTGTTACCCCTGCGGGCCTGGTACCTCCCCAGCAGTCTCCTTACTCTGCCACCCGTTTGCTCTCTCTTTAGCCTTGGGTGGATTTCGGGTGGCACTACTGGGTGACCGATCTCCCCCGTCAGTAGTCACTGCGCGGATGCTGTTAGCTTGCAGCAGCTCCAGGGCCCTCCATCTGCTCTCCCTGAGCTCCACACTAAACTGGCTCACTCGTGGATTCTGCATGTCTGCTCTGTCTGAGCTCCACTTCCACACTCCTCTCTCTTCAACTCCCTGCTCCAGACTTCTCCTCCCTCCTTCTTCTTCTTTTCTTCCTTTCTTCACTCATGCCTGCCTACACCACCTAGCAACCAGGCTCTCTACCACACCCCTTGAGTGGACATGGAGGCACGCCCCCTCCTGGAAGCTCTCAGGAGTCCTCCCAAAGGTACATGTGTGAGACCTGATTACTATGCGCCTGTGTAGTCACACCTCGGTCAGCCTTCTTGATTACCTGTATTGCACTGCCCCCAGCATGGGTGCAGTACTCAGTGGTGCCTGACCAGGTCAGGGGCGCCACATTCCCCCTTAGTTATAACCAGCACGTCCTCGGGCTGCAAGACAACATTTTAGAATGCATAAAACATTAAAACATTTAAAACATTATAAAAAAAAAAACACCAGGTACCATACATCACCACCCTCCACCCACAAGTCCGTTAACCCACCCAAAACCCTCTCAGGAGGCAAATCACCGGTCCTTTTGGTAACCAGGTCTGGGCCATCCGCTTCCCCAGACCTTTCCTCCAATCTTCCTCTCCCGTTGGCCGCGCCTTCAGCCACTTCTGGCAAGATGTAGAGGCGGCTTTCGTGGTCTGGTGGTTTCAGGGTATACCTGGCCTGGTGGAGCCTCGCCTTCAGCCTCTTCTGGCAGGATGTAGAGGCGGCCTCCACAGTTGGTGCTGACCAGGTACCCTCTTTGTGGTGGAGAGCCAGGCCCCTAAAAAGGCTGGCTCTGGTGGTTGTACCTCTGGGGTAACTATTTACACTGTGAGAGTTTGTGGCTATAGCCAGTTCATAGCCTTAAGATTCATAGGTTAAAGTGCACAAAGCCTGGTGCAAAGTGGCAATTTCTCACATTAGTCTATGTGGGCACATCTCTTGAACATGTAAACGTTGCAAACTTGTCAAAACTTGTAACTCTGCTGTACTTTACTTTACATGGATTCCTCCTCACCAGGGCTTCGGCCTGTAGGACTGCGGCACCTGTCATCTTCATCTGTAGCTGTATCCTCTGTTGGTTCTTTATCTTTGTTGGTGTCTATTTCCAATTATCTATCTTCTTCTTCTGTTTCTGTTTCTTTTTCTCTGTCTTGTTCTTGTTCTATTATCTCTTTTGGCTTTTTCTCTTGTGCTGTTTTTCTAGATTTTGGGATTGGTATAGAAGCGGTTGGACTGTAGTCAGGTTCTTTAGGACATGGTGTAATGTTGAGCGCATACCATCCTCGTTCTCTATGATGTCTTGTAAATTCTACTATGTCTCCCATCTGTAGGTTTCTTCCTGGATGTCCTCGGGGTAAATGTGCTCTTACATCCCTTCTATTCACAAATATGCCTTCTTTCATTCCAGGTGAAACAATAAAGCCATATCCTGATTTAAAGCTGAAGTCTTCTACTTCACCACGACAAAGGATTCCCCTTTCTTGGTAGCGAGTCTTTTTTTGGTGTTGCTTATCTTCAAGGTCTTTAGCTGTTACATCATACCTGTCAGGAGATTGCTGGGTTGCGGCTCGTCTTACGCAGGCACGGCGTAAAGCTCTAGTTGTGGGGCTCCTCTTTACCGCAGGCTCCCAGGTCACGTACATACTTGGTATGGTGATGGCTAGAGGTTCTTCTTCTGAGGGTGTTGGACTCTCCTCCCAGCGAGAATACGGCAGCATCTCTGGCTCTTGGGTCAGCTTCTCAACTTCCTGGCCTCCCCTCCCCCTTAGTTCTTCTGAGCACTCCTCTTGTGGCAGCGCTGGGGATGGATTTTTGTCAGCAGGCCAGGGTGGTGGGCTTTTTAGCATGAATGTTGCAGGAGTCTTCCTGTAGGTATGTGGAGGGAGCAAATACCGGGCCACCATCTCCTTTAAGAAATGGGCCTCTAGATCAGCCTTCAGCTTCCAGTATTCGGGGTCTTCTCCCAGTAGGGACGGGGGGGTCCACTTCCTTGGGCTGGGGAGCGGTGTCTGCTCTGGCCTTGCAGGCTGGGGTAGATAATTGTACAGTCTTGTCTTGGCGGGCCGCGCCCAGCATAGCAACGGCCTGGTCTTGGCGGGCCTGGCGTGGCTGCGGCCTGGGTTGGAGTCGCTGCAGTGACCGATTCTTGGCGGGCCGGGCCTAGCATGGTGGCGGCCTGGGTCAGCGTCACTCCTGCGGCATGGATTAGCGTTGCAGCTACGGCGGGATCTTGCTTGGCCGAGCAGGGCATCACTGTTGCGGCGTAGATGGGCGTCGATCCTGCAGCGGGATCTTGGCATCACTTCTGCGGTGGGGATGGACGTCGCTTCTGCGGTATGAATCGGCATCGCTGCTGTGGCGGGACCTTTGGCGGGCAGAGCCTGGCGTGGCTGCGGCCTGGATCGGCGTCGCTTCTGCGATGGGGATGGACGTCGCTTCTGCGGTATGGATTGGCGTCGCTGCTACGGCGGGATCTTGGCGGGCCGAGCCTGGCGTGGCTGCGGCCTGGTTCAGCGTCGCTGTGCCGGGCGTCTCTCCAGAGACCGCGGGCATGGCAGCGAGGGTCGGGGGACTCGCGCTGGCAGGGGCATTAGCTGACTCACCCCTCAGCAGCATCTCCGTTGTTCGGGCAGTCGCTGCTCCGCGCGTCGCTTGCCTCGCCGTCCACTTCTCATGGGCCCGAGCGATTCCAGCCATCTTGCTGAGTTCTGCGTGTGCTTCCCGGATCTGATGCAGCACCTTCGCCTCCAGCCTCTCACACCACTGGTCCAGCTCCCAGTTCCACCAGGCAGCAGAGCCCATCTCTGGATCGCTGCGTGTGAACGCCATCTTCTCTGTGTCGTCGCTGCTCTCCAGATCTTCTCTCAGCAGCAGCAGCAGCAGGCTAGTGACTTCTTCTTGCAGCTTAAGTGTCAGTCTTTTTACTTTTCCAGAGCATTCCCAGCGTTCAGGGTCAGAGCCTTCCTCCTTCCCTCTCACAAGGTCAGGACGCTGCAGGGGATCTCTGGGTAGCCACACCTCTTCGTGGGCGGTAACTTCTTCCAGCGTGGGCTTCTGTTGTTTTTCAGCGCGCTTTTCATGGTGGCAATATGGCGGTGCTTCCAATTTTTCAAGCGGACCGCCCAGGCACATGGTCACCTGTCTTAACAGGTCTAGTCCTTATTCTGTTCGTGACGCCAGGATGTGAAGCCCCGCAGGTGTTGTGTCGGTGCATTACCTTCAGGGACTCCACGTGATGGGACGGTTCTGGTCACAGGTAAGATGTCTTCTTTTAGAATTGTCGTGACGCCACTGTCGGAATTCTGGTCAGTGGGGACCGCCACTGCAGATTAAGAAGGTGCCTGGGGCTGATGGTGGGTGCAGTCGGATGTAGTAGCCTCCCGAGAGTGAGGCGAGCCCCAGGGCCCTGTGTAGATGTGTGGAACCACAAGGCGCAGAATAACTCAACACAACCAGAATGTCTTTCAGGGGTTTTACTCACTGTTGATGGCAGGGTGAGTAACCCGAGCGTAGCTGGGATGAACCAGGCTGGAACCAGGCGTCCTTCAGGCTGACTTGTGAGGGTGGCTACTGACTCGCCTTCTCTAACCCTTCTGTTGTTTGTGATGACCCTGACTTGCAGTCACTATGGGGGTCACCCAGGGAAGTTGCTGCTCCCCTCGTTTTGGCCCGTTTGCTTGTAGCCTGGATCAGGTCACTCCAGCTGCTTGCCTCCTGTGAACTATGGGCCCTCACTTTGCTACGTGGCTGCGGACTCTGTGGTGTTGTCTTGGGGGTTTGAAGCGCCCCCTCAGGCAGGTTTGGCAGAAGAAAGCTGGATCTATTTCTGCACTGGGACCTGTTACCCCTGCGGGCCTGGTACCTCCCCAGCAGTCTCCTTACTCTGCCACCCGTTTGCTCTCTCTTTAGCCTTGGATGGATTTCGGGTGGCACTACTGGGTGACCGATCTCCCCCGTCAGTAGTCGCTGCGCGGACGCTGTTAGCTTGCAGCAGCTCCAGGGCCCTCCATCTGCTCTCCCTGAGCTCCACACTAAACTGGCTCACTCGTGGGTTCTGCATGTCTGCTCTGTCTGAGCTCCACTTCCACACTCCTCTCTCTTCAACTCCCTGCTCCAGACTTCTCCTCCCTCCTCCTTCTTCTTTTCTTCCTTTCCCCACTCGTGCCTGCCTACACCACCTAGCAACCAGGCTCTCTACCATACCCCTTGAGTGGACATGGAGGCACGCCCACTCATGGAAGCTCTCAGGAGTCCTCCCAAAGGTACATGTGTGAGACCTGATTACTATGCGCCTGTGTAGTCACACCTCGGTCAGCCTTCTGGATTATCTGTATTGCACTGCCCCCAGCATGGGTGCAGTACTCAGTGGTGCCTGACCAGGTCAGGGGCGCCACAATAGTGTGAGGGGCCGAGGAGTCGAAGCTTCCAAGAGGTCGGACTAAATTGGGACACAGCAAAAGCAATACTATTGGGAGCGGATACCTGGACGTGCTCCCCCTTCCCAGGCAGCAGCGGTGCACTGGGACTTTTGGTTCACCTGCAGCATGTGTGTGTAATGACTTTACAAAACATCATCCAGCACCACGATTACCGGCCTGAGTGAGTGTATGGTCATCCCCTGCTTCCAGCAAGCCTGCGCTCCCCTGCACCCCACCATCCAGAGTCCTGGGGCTTTCCCTACCCGTGGAGGGAAAACGTCATCTAGCTGCCTCCATTCCATCAACCCTGGTACTCCCATCAGCAGTGGCGGTACTCTCTGTTACGGCTAATCACGGGTGGCGTCACAAACTATTATCCCCTGTAAATAGCCCCCTTTACATTTGAGTTGCCGCAAACCCCCGGGTCCGGAGACCCTCGAGCCACAGCAATCCTGGATCCGAGCGGTTCGACTACTGTAGTGACAGCACAGCGCTAGTCCAAAATATACACAAATAGCAAAGGTTCACCTCACCATATGAAGAAATCCCAGGAAGAGGAGAAGGTCTGGTCGGTGCTCGGATGGAAAGAGGCTACTAGTCAATCAAAAAAGGTGGATGTATCTATAGATGCATAAAATTATCAAAAATGTATTTTCAAACAATTAAAAAATATGCAAAATTCATGGAAAAAGTCTTGCAGTTATTTCTCTTTTCAAACCTGAATGTTTCTTAATTATAATGTGATTTTATGCATGTATGGACGCTTATTGGCTGCTGGATATGTAGCACCCAGGGGGCAGTGGGGAATCAGGCATGGGGTCTCGTACCTGAGTTACTCAGTTACTCGTCACCAGGCCGGTGTGGTGGTATAGGATGTTGCGGTGGCCTGCCCGGCTTTGTGCCCCGAGGTGTACACCAATAAGGAGGGAGGATGAGGGGGATTGTAGTAAGAAGATTGTCGTGACGCCACCTGCGGTACGCGGCCAGAGATTAGCCGACGCTGCTATTGCTGTCCTCCGGGGAGGATGGTAATAGCAGAAGAGTTGGTGTCGCTCCCCACAGATGGAGCAGGCCCCGGGGAGGATGATGAGGGAAGTAGTGATGGTGATGGCCTTTGACGCCGAGGCGCGGGGCGGCGGCACCGGTAATAAGAGTCCGAGTAAGATGCTGCGGTTCCAGGTGTCTTTACTCACTCTTTGTGCCACTTGCCCAGGTAGTATCGGTCACTCGCTGTGATGGACCCCGTCGACCTTGGATAAGTAAGAAGCAGTCAGCGGTGTTTCAACGAAGAAAGTCCTTTGACAGAGTTGCCCTTCCAGCCATGGGGAACTCGGCTGAGCGCTCCACTCTAAGCCGCGGGGCCCGTGAAGAGAAGATAAGAAAGTGGTGATGGTGTCGTGTCCCAGAACTGGTGTCCCAGGTAGACTGACTGAAGATTGTGTGAGTTGTTCCAACTTCTACCCCAAGTGAAACCCTCCCAGGTGGCTGGCTTCAGTGACTAGCCCCCTCCTTACCCGAGGTGAATATCGCACCTTAAATAAGGTGCAATACTCTGTGGCGACTGGAGCCTCAGGAGCGCCACAAATACATCTACCCTTTTTTATTGTATACAGGGAGCTATGTAGGGGCTCATACTGTTTACAGGGAGCTATGTAGCGGTTCATACTGTATATAGGGAGGTATGGGGGCACTCACACTATCCAGTGAGCTATGTTGGGTACATAATGTAAAAAATAAGCTATGTGGAGTCCCATAATGTATATAGGAAGCTATGTAGGGGCTTACACTATATGAAGGAAGCTATGTGGAGGCTCATACTTTATATTAGAGGCTTTGTGAGGGCTCATCCTATATTATACACTGTATGAGGGCTTATACTATATATAGGGAGCTATGTAGGGGCTCATACTATATAATGGAAGCTATGATTGGCTCATACTGTATATAGGAAGCTCTGTGAGGACTCATACTGTATATAGGGGATATGCAAGAACTCATACTGTATATAGGGAGGCTATGTGTAATGCTGCTATCAGGGGGAGCCAGATCTCTGCAGCAGAAGACACTACACAGAGCAATGAGAACCAGGAAGTGAATACACAGTGTTCTCATACACTACCTCACAGCACAGCTCAGAAGGAGAGCTGCAGAGCATGCAAGGAATAGTCAAGCAGGCTAGGTCAAACACCGTACGGGCAGAAGCAGGACCGGAGGAACGAGCAGAAGCGGAGTCAAAGTCAGGCCAAGGTTAGTACCGGAGGAAGCAACCAAGTGGGGAAATAGGAGATGGGACAGAGGACAGGAGGGGCGACCAGGGGACGGAACACAGACAAGGGCACGGGGGCACAGGAAGAGACAGATCAGGATATCACTCACAGGACCAGCAATCACAGGCAAAGCAGTGCTAAGCTTATAGCCGGCGCTGGTTCACTGGAAATGTCAGCTTTTAAGGCATCCAGGGTCCGGAAGTGAGGCCCGAGAGAAGGCCCCGCCCCCTAGCCATGTGGACGGGGAGGCGAACCATGACAGTATGTAAGGACTCATACTGTATGTAGGGGGCTATGTAAGGACTCATTCTGTATATAGGGGCTATGTAAGGACTCATACTGAACCTTCCGATATATATATAAACATTAAATTGAGAGTGTCTTTGTCACGGTTTGACTTCAGATTTCTTGCCTAGTCATGGAAGTGGCACAACATGGACGGGAATACCAGGGTAGTGTCATGTCGGGGGAGGGGAGGACCCCTGGTGAGCGATGCCACACACAGGGGACTCCAAATAAACAATACAACGGTGGGCCCTCACAGTAGGGAGAGGGGAGTGAGGTCACCTCCTAGCACTCACCTGAGGCTGAACCCTGTACTCCCTAAGGTACCTAGATGGGTCCTTCCCTATGTACGCCACTCACGTGCCTAGGCCCTTGCTGACCCTAAACTCACACTGGCTGGTGAAAGCCAGAAAGTTATTAGTCTCCCCATTACAATAAGATAAACGGGTGGGGAAAGACACAATAAGCACTACTAGGTTTCTTCAATAAGGAACTTCACAGCTGCAATAGAAACGACACCACAGCTATGCCGCGATGAGCTCCTTTAACATGGTCATCATAGGTTTCAGCTATAGCTGTCATAGCGAGGAGTGAGGAGTGAATTTTTATATGAGAAGGGAGCAGCTTCAGCTGAGGTTACAACTACTTGTTAGATCACTGCAGGATAGACATGGATCTTAACCCCTTTAGTGCTAAATGGAATTAAATAAGTGCCAACTCAGGGTAAATGGTGAGCGTGCACTAAGGCGGATCCAAAATTCGCCATGCCACACTCATGACAGACTTTAGACGGAAAATGCATCAAGAGTGGTCCACTTGGCATTTTTGGAAACCTGAAGCTCAAAAGACAGAACATTCGAACAGCAAGTCGTTTATACATAGACATGCATCTGTTTGTTCTTTCTTATTTAGCTCTTTTTCAGGAGGGTTTTGAAGCCGAATTTTCCTGAAAAAAATAAAGTGTGCAAATACCCTAAGTCATACATGATATGATCTCCAGCTTCTACTATACATGAGCAGATGATGACGTGCTGAAAATCTATTACCACATCACATATTTTTTTTCATACACGGGGGGTCGTTCAATGCTAAGTCAAAGTTCACGGAAACGTCTTGTGTACGTGGTATGATGATTGTTTTATATTACCCATTGAGTCAGCTCGCATTGATCCTTGAAAATGTATCGCACAAATCATTTTGCACTAAACTGCTGAATCGATGAAGAAATCTCCTGGAAAATTTATATTAAAAGTCGCTGTTTGCTTAAATGAGTTTCCTGTGCCCCATATTGAATATTCCGCTGATGAATTGAACGAGTTTAAATGTGAACATTGCAGAACTATTAAAGAATGAATTCTTAAATCAACTCATGCCATTTATGATTGAAATGAGATTTTCCCCGCAATGGCCGAGTGGCCCTATAAATCTCCGCTGTGATTTTATACTGTACAATAAACAAGATATAACTCTTTTATATACACAACAGGTGCCTTAAATCTTCTGATGCATCTTGTATTCATCGGTTTGTATGTTAGCGGATTACATCATATAACTAGACCCACTCCGGAATTGAATATAGATTTTCGCAGAATAATATGATTACGCATTACATGAAGTCCCTTATTCCTGAATTTTGCTATAAAGGAGACTTTTAATGTGATAAATATGCTATAGTAAATATTGGAATGGTAAACTATTGCTTTCTTCATGCAAAGTTATGGTGTATACTTACATTTAAAGGAATATAAATATATTTTTTAAAAAATAAAGAAATAAACTAACTTTCACCAATTTTTTTCAGCTTGCTGTAATGCTTGGCATTACGGAGTAGTGTGATACTAGTCACTAGGTGGTGCTGGATGGGAAGCTAGACACTATGTAGCGTAGTATGAACTTAGAAACTAGATGGCGCTGGAAGCAGTAGTGTTTTGAGAAAGCAGAGGGAAAGTCAGACAAGCCGGATTTAGAAACCAAGAGGACAGGAAGCAGGTAGAAATGAGGTCAAGATACAGGCAGAGGGTCAGGATACGTATTCAGGAGGAGGTCCAAGGTCAGAAGCCAGAAGGTAAAAACAATTTCCAGGGGGCAGGCAGAGCAGAGTCAATAACAGTCCACGTTCGAGTAGCTAAGATCAGATAACAAGACACAACAGGAGCCAAGCACTTACTGCAGAACAGGAAATATGACTGGCATCATTCCGGTCGAGCACGCTCCCTAATAAAGCAGAGCAATCATCTGGAATGCGGAGCATGTGAGCATGCCCCTCCTAGCACTAGTGTAGGACCCGGTGAGGGGATGCAACCTTTCCACAGGAGTGCAAGACAGCAGAGCATCAAGGCAAAATGCTCTGTGTGGAGAACAGGTGAACACCGGCTCCACAGGAGAGCATAAAAAAGCACAAAAGATGCACGGGAAATCAGAACTGGGACACTTGCATTCTGATCCTTATTCTACTTCCAGAGGAAATGGCTGGAAGCATCTGCTCATCCAATCACTGGTGGAGGCGGGCCATTGTTGAGGCCATTGATTGGCCAGTTAGGAATTTCCTGCCATATTTGGTATGTTGAGACGGAATCAGGAAGGAGAGTCCAATGGGACAAACGTAGGCATCGGAATGAGACCAATGGAGAATCAGTGACAGTGAGTATTACTAATTTAGATTTATTTGTTTTTTTTTTTATCTTTTTCAGCAATTAGAGATGTTTTAAAATTGTTTTTCCTCCCCTGGAAAACACCTTTAAAAGTTGCCTACCTATTAATGGGAACCTGTCAGATGAGATATTACTGATAATCTACACATATGGCGTTAATCTGTAGGTCAATAGAATTAGGAAGATTCCAAGCCGTATGCATGCATTTTGTTTGACAGCTCGCTCTGCAGTGAATCAGTGCAGAATTGGCTATCAGTCAAAGTGCCAGGGCGTTCTTAAGCCTGCTTTAAACGGTACGATCTATCGTGCAATTTCATGATCGATCGTACCCGCCCCCGTCGTTTGTGCATCATGGGCAATTAGTTGCCCGTGGCGCACAAAGTCGTTAACCCCTGTCACATGCACTTACCTGCTGTGCGACGTCGCTGTGGGCGGCGAACATCCTCTTCCTGAAGGGGGAGGGACGTTTGGCGTCACAGCGACGTCACACAGTGGCAGGCTAATAGAAGCAGAAGGGCGGAGATGAGCGGGACGTAAACATCCCGCCCACCTTCTTCCTTCCGCATAGCCGGCGGGTGCCACGAGACGGAGGTAAGCTGCTGTTCATCGTTCCTGGGGTGTCACACGGAGCAGCGTGTGCTACCCCGGGAACGATGAGCAACCGGCGCCATTTTAATTAAACAAGATTCTGAAACCGAGCGACGAGTACACGACTCACGATTTGTGAGCGATACTGCGTCGCTCGGAGGTGTCACACAGCCCGACGTCGCAAGTGATGCCGGATATGCGTCACAAAAACCGTGACCCTGACGACCTATCGTACGATAGATCGTCTCGCGTAAAGCACCCTTTAGATCCATTAATCTCAGTGTTGTCAGTGGTGACTGAAGCCACCTGCATGACTGAAAGCCAGCAGCTCAAAGGAGAAATAAAATAAATTTTCTCCCAATAGCCACACTTTGCGTATGGAAGCCGAGAACCTTTCTAAAGCCATTTACCTGCAAAATAACTTTATATCTGCAGTTTAATGGTGTCCTGATAGGTTCCCTTTACAGCTTTACCTTTGTAAATTTACTCTAATTGACGTATTGAGGCACATGGACATCACAGAAGCTAGCCATTCATGTAAATGACTTCCATGTCTAGCCAAAGAAGGCTTCTACTCTCAAATTAATCCACCTGAGATTGGTAATATATAACAGGTTATCTTTGGCAACACAACCCTGTCAAAGGGGTAATTCAGGGTTAAAGAGGACCAACCACCAGGATTTTGCAATAAACTTGAACTAAAGGTAGTGCTTACAGGCAGTAAGATGAGGAATCCAGTCATACCTGTGTTAGAAAGATCCGATGCTTGGTTGCAGAAATATCTTTAATCAAAGTTGCAGAAACGCCCTGCGTTTTGATTGACATGTGCAACGGGTCCTCGCTGTAAAGTCCTCCTCCAGCTTCCTCTTTGACGTGCCCCCTTTTCTTTATTTGAATCTCGCGCCAAGACCATGATGAAGGCATAAATAGTCGAAATGTGTAGTCTTGACTAGGACTGAATCAAATGTATTGCGAGTATTATTGAACAAATGGGATTTTTAATGGAGTTTTGAAGAAAAGTTAATTTTTCCATACCCCTGGATGTGGATCCTTTGCTGGACTCTCTTCCTCTCCCTTATTTCATATGCAGTAGCTCCAACTCTCTCTGGGCATGGAACACCAGGGGAACAAAGCCATCCAATACAAGACTGGTGAGCTGACTGATTATCTATATTTTTTGGGGGGAGAGAAGAAGTAATGATTCTCATTGAAGACAACTGAGTTACATTTTTCCTATAGATATAATAAAATCCCTTGATTTTCCTAGATATGATCATCCATTGTTAGTAGTTCAAAATCCAATATCGTGTGGCCAAACACAAAGATTTCCAGACACTGGTGAGAACATTTGAGAACATTCACCTGTAAAAGGCCCGGTAGACTATGAGCCATAGTACATCCTGCTTTAGTTGAATTGAGAAGTGACCACTGCTACCAAACATTGGCCGTGGTAGTGATACCTTGGTCACAGTGATCAGTGATTCGCTACAATGGCCACTTTTCCATTTCGCTCTGTGAAACATGGGTCTACAAGTCAAGAGACTGGGCAAAATCTATACAACTGCTAGTACATGTAAAAACTGAGGTTTCTGGGCCACCAATGCAAAACCTGTAGAGATGAGTGAATTAATTCATTGTAAACAGTGTCGGACTCGCTACCGAAGAAGCCTCCAGTAATACCAGGGTTGGCTGCGGTTACCTGCATTGAACTCCGGAGCTCTCACCTGAGCTCCGGAGTGCAGCCTGGACTGAACTCAGGGTTTGCAGGACTGAACCGCGAGCGCCGACTGATTCCCTGGCGATTGCAGTTCAGTTCATGACAGCTGCGGACAGGCTGGGCTAAACTCCGAAGCTCTCACCTCAGCTCCGGAGTTCAGCTTGGCCTGTCCACAGCTGGGACATGAACTGAACCGCAATTTCCGGGGAATCATCGGCGCTCGTGGTTCAGTCCTGCAAACCCTGAGTTCAGTCCAGGCTGCACTCAAGAGCTCCGGAGTTCAATGCAGGTAACCGCGGCCAGGACTGGTATTACTGGAGGTTTCTCCGGTAGCCAGTCCGACACTGATTGCAAATCAAATTTGTGTTCAATTTAAGGAAATTTCCTGGACCTGGAAAATTAGAACAAATTGCAAATTGCACAGAAATATGCCCACCATTATTTTACATAAAGCAGAAGATTACATCAGTCACAAAAGGCTCAAATGACTTTGGGTGAAGCATTTACAACACAGCCAATTAGACAGGACTGGCATAGCCTGTATAAAAGCAGAGGCAGGGAATGCAGCAGTCAGATTGTGGTGAATCTTAAGAGTAAAAGAATATCACAACTTGGAAATCATCACGGGGGGTCAGTTGGCATTTAGACTTTTTATTTTTATTTTTTTGGGACCATGTTGGGGCATTAATTTTTAAAAAGAAGTGGTGTAAAGCTATGTTAAGAAAGAAGATATGAACTGTTGAATAATTCATAGATTCATTAAACTCAACCTGTATCCTAATATTTAGATACAATATTTACCTATTCCATTTTTGGGCTCCCAAAAACTATATTTTTGTTGTTGTGCCACCAATGCAAAACCTGTAGAGATGAGTGAATTAATTAATTGCAAATCAAATTTATATTCAATTTTAGGAAATTTGCTGGACCTGCAAAATTAGAACAAATTGCGAATTGCGCAGAAATATGCCCAACACTATTTTACATAAAGCAGAAGATTGTATCAGTCACAAAAGGCTCAAATCATGACTTCGGGTGAAGATAACACATTACAGCCAATTAAGAGGGATGTGCTTAGCCTGTATAAAAGCAGAGGCAGGGACTGCAGCAGTCATTTTGTTTTCAATCTCAGTCTTAAAAGAATATCCCAATTTGGAAATCATCAGGGGGATCAGTATATTTAGACTTTTTGTTTTTAATCTTTTTGGACTATGTTGGGACATATATTTTTTAAAAAAAAAGTTATGGATATACCTGTTAAAAAAAAAATTACATGAACTGTTGCATATTTTATAGTTTCATTGAACTCAACCTGTATCCTAACATTTAGATACAATATCTATCCCCTAAATTTCCATTTTTGGTCCTCAGAAACTGTTTTTGTACTATTTTGCCCCGCTCTATTTATAATTCTATAGTTATATACGGCAAACACAAAGGAACAATCATATTTGCAAGTCACTTTTCTTGGCTTCTGGTATCTGTTAATATTGTTTGCTCCAAATTCTTCAAATTAGTTTATGAATTTTGCAAAATAAAATACGGTCTTTATTTTTTATCGCCGGTCCCCACGTGTATACCAGGGTGAATTGGTGATCTGCCAGCTAGGTAAGCTTTTCCATTGTCTTTGCTATGCATTAGACCTTGGGTCTCTTTTTGCTAGCAATCCTTTGCACTTGCATGTGGATACCCTTTTGCTTACCTAAACATTAGTGCAGATCCTCTGTGAGATCTGACATCCTTCCCTGGGCCACGTGGGGTTTCTTCCCCTCTATCACTTACTCACTCTGGTTTCTTTTCTTTATCATTGTTTATGTATACCCTATGCATTTATAAAAATAAAAATGTTTATACATTTGAATCACGGTGTCTTTTGGGTATTTTCATACTTTGGTAAATCTAAAGACTCTTTTATTCATAAAATTACATTTGTGTAAAAAAAATTAAAATGTAAAAGTTGCAATCGACGAATCAGCAAAAAACATCTTGTAACCTCAAACTCCAGCTCACAATAAGAAACAAACAAAAGAAATAAAAAAAACAAAACAATAAAAAAACACGCAAATACATATAAAGAAGAATTTAAAGAGGTGCAAATTAAAAGTATAAGGCAAAAACAAAAATTATAATTCAAAATTAGACCAAAAAAAGGTGCAAATGCGATAATGAATTGCGCCCAAAAAGTAAAATTTTTCAAAAATGGGCAAATTAAAAGAATAGGGCAAAAAATAATGATTCAAAATTAGACAAAAAAGCACAAATGCAGTAATGAAGTGGGCCCAAAAGGTAACATTTTTCAAAAATGGGCAAATTAAAAAGTAAGGCAAAAAATAATTATTCAAAATTAGATAAAAAAAAAGGCACAAATGCGATAATGAATTGGGCCCAAAAAGTAAAATTTTCAAAAATGGACAAATTAAAAAAGTAAGGAAACAAATAATGATTCAAAATTAGACAAAAGAAAAGGTGCAAATGCGATAATGAATTGGGCCCAAAAAGTAAAATTTTTCAAAAATGGGCAAATTAATAAAATAAGGCAAAAACTAAAGATTCAAAATTAGACAAAAAAGCGCAAATGCGATAATGAATTGGGCCCAAAAAGTAAAATTTTTCAAAAATGGGCAAATTAATGAAATAAGGCAAAAACTAAAGATTCAAAATTAGACAAAAAAGCGCAAATGCAATAATGAATTGGGCCCGAAAGGTAAAATTTTACAAAAATGGGCAAATTAAAAAAATAAGGAAACAAATAATGATTCAAAATTAGACAAAAAAGCGCAAATGCAGTAATGAAGTGGGCCCAGAAGGTAAAATTAGCCAGAAATGGGCAAATTAAAAAATAAGGAAAAAAATAATGATTCAAAATTAGATAAAAAAAAGGCACAAATGTGATAGTGAATTGGGCCCAAAAAGTAAAATTTTTCAAAAATGGACAAATTAAAAGAATAAGGCAATAAATAATAATTCAAAATTAGGCAAAAAATAATAATTCAAAATTAGACAAAAAAGTGCAAATGCAATAATGAATTGGGCCCAAAGGGTAAAATTTTACAAAAATGGGCAAATTAATAAAATAAGGCAAAAAATAATGATTCAAAATTAGACAAAAAAGTGCAAATGCGGTAATGAATTGGGTCAAAAAAGTAACATTTTTCAAAAATGGGCAAATTAAAAAATAAGGCAAAAAATAATGATTCAAAATTAGATAAAAAAAAAGGTGCAAATGCGATAATGAATAGGGCCCAAAAAGTAAAATTTTTCAAAAATGGGAAAATTAAAAAGATAAGGCAAAAAATAATTATTCAAAATTAGACAAAAAAAAGGTGCAAATGCGATAATAAATTGGGCCAAAAATTTTTTTTTTTTTTTAAAAAATGGGCAAATTAAAAAAATAAGGCAAAAATAATGATTCAAAATTAGAAAAAAAAAGGCGCAAATGCAATAATGAATTGGGCCAAGAAAGTAAAATTTCCAAAAATGGTTGGAATTTTGACAAATGATTCTTTTCCCTTTTACCTGGATGTACAGTATTTCTATCGATTTTACATCTCATGGGGTCTTATAAATTCAAGGACAAAGGCAGCTGTTTTGGCAGCTATCAGATTATCATTTGAGCTAAGTGAAGGGTGGATGTGCAGCGAGATAACGGAGGTAATCTTTATGCAGACGGAATATATATGTTTAGGAGATAACATCTTAATGACGATTCTATTTTAGGAGCCAAATTGTGCCGATGATTCAGTGATTATATTCATTAGGTGAGGATTTCAGCTTTTAGCGTTTGCTTTGTTCTCGTGCCTAATGGTCCATTCTTCATTAATAATAGCATTTTTGTATAAAAAAAAAGTCTTACTAAATGATTTTGATTTTTATCTAATGACAGAATGGAGTAACCTCTATACAAAGGAGATGAAAGAATATTACAGGTTAAATAAAGCAGTTAAAGGTGTACTCATACAAAGGAATGAACCGGAAAGGGGCTCACGACTTTGGTAAATCACTTTTTTCATAAAAAAAAAAAAAATCACCGGTCTGTAAGCTGATTGCAGGGTCTTGTGCTGCTGGGGCCAGCAATCATCTTTAACCTGCCAGGAAATGTTGCAGCAAGTGTTCAATATTTATACAGCGCCTCCACAGGTGAAATGAGGGATTACATAGCTCATAATATAATCTATGGGTTGTCTGCGTAACTCATGGATATAAAAAACTCTTGTGAAGGTGGACGTAACATTTTACATATACGAGGGGCTGCTGATAAGTCTTTGGCTTTATGATCTTTTTTTTGTTTGTATGGTTACAAATGTTACATCACATGAAAGCCTTATGTGTCTAATATATGGTTCTACGCACGCGGGAAAATAAAATGGCGAAGTCTAATGCAATATTCACAGCAACTGAGAGCAAAGGAGGGATACAATTCTTGTTTCTGCAAGGAATGTCCGTGAAGGATATTCATGGTAAAATGTCGCAGACATTGGGGGATCAATGCCAACCATATTTCACAGTTAAGAACTGGGTTGCCAAATTTAAAACGGGCCACTTCAGCACCAATGATGAGGAACATCCTGGACGCCCGAGAGTGGTTGTTGTTCCATAGATTGTCGATGCTGTGCACAACCTCATACTGGAGAATCCACCAATTTCAGCTAAAGCAATAGCGGACATCATGGGGATTTCCCGTGAATGTGTTTGTGTCATTATCCATGAACATTTGGACAGAGAAAGCTTCTCCAAAGTGAGTCCCCAAATGTTTCACAACAGATCAGAGAAGCAGCGAGTGAAAACTTCCCGGTCCATTTGTCAGCGTTTCCGGACTGATAAGAACTTCCTTGATCAACTGGTCACTATGGATGAGACCTGGATTTATTTGTATGACCCTGAAAACAAGGAGCAGTCAAAAGAGTGGAGGCACAGTGGTTCTCCTCGTCCAAAGAAGTTCAGGGTGCAAAAGTGAGCCACTAAGGTGATGGCGTCTGTGTTCTGGGATTAGAAGGGCGAGCTGATAGTGGACTAGCTGTCCAAAGGAATTTTGTTCCTGCAAGACAACGCCTCCACTCACACTGCACAAGCGACCATGGCAAAACTGGCAGAGTTGGGCTTCCAGCTGGTTGACCACCCACCTTATTCACCAGATCTAGCTCCCTCCGACTATCATCTGTTTCCAAATCTGAATAAACACCTCAAGGGTACCAAATTTCACACCCTTTCTGATGCCATGATTGCTATGGATGCCTGATTTGAGGCACAACCGAAATCCTTCTTTTTGCTAGGCTTACAGAGCTTGGAATACTGATGTAAGAAGTGTGTTGTCATCAGTGGAGAGTATGTGGAATAAATGTAAAGTTTCATTATCCTATCTCATTTCTTCCTGGGTAAAGCCAAAGACTTATCAGCAGCCCCTCGTATATTCAGTATTTACTCACTTTGGATCACACCACCACTCACTTCTCTGGCCTTTCACATGCACTCATCTGCTCCTCACCATCACTCATTCGCTCCTCACCATCACTCATTCGCTCCTCACAATCACTCAACTGCTCTTTAACATCACTTATCTGCTACTCACCATCACTTATCTGCTCCTCACCATCACTCATCATCTCCTTGCCATCACTTATCTGCTCATCACCATGACTCATCCGCTCCTCATCATCACCCGTCCACTCCTCACCATCACTCATCCGTTTCTCACCCTCGCTCATCTGCTCCTCACCTCACTCATCCTCCCCTCATCATCACTAATCTACTCCTCACATCACTTATCTACTCCTCGCCATCACTTTTCTGCTCCTCACATCACTCATCTGCTCCTCATATCACTCATCCTCCCCTCACCATCACTTATCCACTCATTACCATCATTTATCTGCTTCTCACCATAACTCATCTGCTCCTCATCCTCACTCATCTACTCCTCAACATTACTTATCCGCTCCTCACCATCACTCAGTCGCTCCTAACCATCACTTATCTGCTCCTCACCATCACTCATTCACTCCTCACCATCACTTATCCACTCCTCACCATCACTTATACATTCCTTAACATCACTTATCCATTTCTCACTATCACTTATCTGCTCCTCATCATCACTCATCCACCCCATACCATCACTCAGCTGCTCCTCACTATCACTCATCTGCTCCTCATAATCACTAATCTGATCCTCACTATCACTAATATGCTCCTCACCATCATTCATCCGCTCCTCACCATCACTAATCTGCTCCTCACCATCATTCATCCGCTCCTCACCATCACTAATCTGCTCCTCACCATCACTCATCCGCTCCTCACATCACTAATCTGCTCCTCACCATCACTCATCCGCTCCTCACCATCACTAATCTGCTCCTCACCATCACTCATCCGCTCCTCACCATCACTAATCTGCTCCTCACCATCACTCATCCGCTCCTGACCATCACTATCTGTTCCTCACCATCATTCATCCGCCCCTCACCATCACCAATCTGCTCCTCACTATCACTCATCCGCTCCTCACCATCACTAATCTGCTCCTCACCATCACTCATCCGCTCCTCACCATCACTATCTGTTACTCACCATCATTCATCCGCCCCTCACCATCACTAATCTGCTCCTCACCATCACTCATCCGCTCCTCACCATCACTAATCTGCTCCTCACCATCACTCATCCGCTCCTCACCATCACTATCTGTTCTTCACCATCATTCATCCGCCCCTCACCATCACCAATCTGCTCCTCACTATCACTCATCCGCTCCTCACCATCACTAATCTGCTCCTCACTATCACTCATCCGCTCCTCACTATCACTATCTGTTCCTCACCATCATTCATCCGCCCCTCACCATCACTAATCTGCTTCTCACCATCACTCATCCGCTCCTCACCATCACTAATCTGCTCCTCACCATCACTCATCCGCCCCTCACCATCACTAATCTGCTCCTCACCATCACTCATCTGCCCCTCACCATCACTAATCTGCTCCTCACCATCACTCATCCGCTCCTCACCATCACTAATCTGCTCCTCACCATCATTCATCCGCTCCTCACCATCACTCATCCGCTCCTCACAATCAGGTGCGGCAAGTACAGGACAGGTGATGCAGAGGGGCCAGAGAGGTGAATGGTAATATGAATGGAAGGATTTTTTTTATCGTTTAACATTTTCATGACCTTTTACAGAAAAATGGTGGATTGTTTTCATCAAGTCTTCTTGTGCCATAATGCCTCCCTTTGAGCCACAAACAGGGCCAAAACACTAAATCAATGTGTGCCACAATACGGGACATTTTGATTGGAAAAATTGCTGCTTTTTCCATAGAAGTTAATAGGTCCATTACATAAAAGAAGCAATACGGCAATTAAATAACACTACAGTTAGAAGAAAAATAAAGCAATTAAATGAAAAACTAAACTAAATATTTTTTTTCTATCTGGATAACATGTTAACAAAGATATATTTTACCTGTATAACAATGTAATGATGACCAAAATCGCAAGAGGCCGACATATCATCCACATAAAGGTGTAAAACTGCAAAGAGCTTAACAAAACAAACAACTTACCAATTTACCTCTTATTAAAAATGTCTTCCATTCTTAAGAATGGAGGAATTTATAATTCTATAGTTTACAACTCATTACCAAGGTCACTGCAGTCT
Organism: Anomaloglossus baeobatrachus; assembly: GCF_048569485.1. Lineage (NCBI taxonomy): Eukaryota > Metazoa > Chordata > Amphibia > Anura > Aromobatidae > Anomaloglossus > Anomaloglossus baeobatrachus. The sequence goes on from NC_134353.1 coordinate 59,072,943, forward strand.
TTCAAACATGGCTAGTTTAATAGCCAAAGTGCACTTGCTTACAAGCTGTTTGCCATACAGCTTGGAAGTGCTGCTCTAAAGTGGGCTGGATTGCCGAATCTGGTTGATTAAAGTGGTTGTCCACTACTTGAACAACCATTTCTCATTCTCCATGTATTGCACCATAAAAATAAAAATGTTTATACTCATCTCTGCTGCTGGATTCATTCAAGTAGTTTCGGCACTTGATTGGCCGAGGAGCACGTGAAGTTTTGACATCAAACAAACCTGCACCCAATCACCACCGGCTTCACTCGAGCTCCCTTCGGATGTGTACGATCATGGCCAAAAGTGTTGACACCCCTGAAATTGTTTTATAAAATGAAGTATTTCCCCTAGAAAATTATTGAAAAAAGAGAAAAAAAGGCAAATTGGACATAATATCACACAAAACCCAAAACATTGTGTTTCGGATGGGTGCTGCCTCCGTTGCGGCAACTGGGGCTGCTCGAGGGGCGCTCGGATCGGGGATCGTGTCCGGGGCTCGAGTGGTGGCCGTACCCGGGGCTCGTGCAACCGCCCGTCCTTGCACACAGTGAAAAAGGGAAGTATTTACAGGGGAGATTGTCTGTGACGCCACCCGTGGGTTGCGGTGATGGGATGGAGGCACCGCCGCTGCCTTGTATGTGGGTGCCCAGGGCTGATGGAGCGTGGCAGCAAGGTGGGATCCCCTCCACAGGTAGGGGAGGTGTAGTCCCGGGGCTCGGTTGTGGAGTAAGGAGCAGGGCTGGGGCGTTGTTGGCAGGTTGGACCGGGTGACACTGGTGTACTCACGATTACGAATAATCCACACAGAGTCTGTACTGTAAACCAAGGCTGGATGCCGGTTGCCTCTGGAGGGGTGTGCTGGTCCCGCACACGGGTTAGCAATGTAGGGGCCCTTTCTCCTGCACTTGTGTCTTGTGGTGTGTGGATTAACCCACTTGGAACAGGAGAAATCTGCTCCCCTGCAGCTTTGGACGCAGAGGGAGCCAGACGCTGACTCGTGGCAATGGGTTCTTGGCGGACACCCTGTCCCCCGAGTTGGGCTTCCGGTCTGCGCTATCTGGGCTTCTCTCTTCGGGAACAAGGCCTGGTACCTTGTCCCGCTGGTAAATTAACAAGGGGCTTGAAGCTTGCCTCATCCTTGGGTCCAGGTACCCCGCCCATGCACGGCCTCTCGACCGGATTCCCATCGTCGGTACCGGCGGGCTACAACCCTGCCCCGGTCCACTTCAGGTCTCCCGCCACTGAGTCTCCATCACCTGTGGCCCTACAAAGCCGTCTGCCACCTAGTTGTTCCTCCCAAGGTTCAAGGGCTCCAACCCTGACCACGCTGCACTTCAGCTCCTGTCACCGACTCCAGACTGCACTGCACTCCAACTGAACTCAAACACAACTCTGCTCTGACTGGTTCCCACCCAGTGTCACCTCAAGACCCCTAGGTGGGCGTGCCCATCTGCCTGGTCCTGCCCACTGGTGTGTCCTGGCTGTCATGGGGGGCGACTGGGATTTGTGGCTGGTGTTCCTGTGTGTGGGATGTGTGGTGTTAATTCCCAAGGAAGAGGCGATTCCTGTACCCTTGGTGGGAGTACAGTCATCTGTGACTACCTGGTTTTGCCAGGGCGTCACACTTGTATGCCTTGACTGCCTTCAAGGCATCATGAAATCTGATGATTACCAAAGAATTTTGGGTGGCAATGTAGTGTCCAGTGTCAGAAAGCTTGGAGGGCGTCCTAGGTCATGGATCTTCCAGCAGTAGAATGACCCCAAACATACTTCAAGAATCCCCAGAAATGGAGGAAACAAAGGGCTGGAAAGGTCTGAAGTGGCAGCAATGAGTCCAGATCTAAATCCCATTGACACCTGTGGAGAGATCTTAAAATTGCTGTTGGGAGAAGAGAAGACCCCTTCCCATATGAGAGACCTGGGGCAGTTTATAAAGAAGAGTCCAAAATTCCAGGTGAGAGGAGAGGAGCTTGTGGACGGTTATAGGGAGTGATTGATGGCAGGTATTTATTCTAAAGGGTAAAGGGCGTGCAACCAAATATTAAGTTGTGGGTGCCAACAGTTTTGTCAATGCCATTTTTGGAGTTTTGTGTGACATTATGGCCAATTTGTCTTTTTTGTGTTGTTCCAATACATACAAAGGAAATAAACATGTGTAATTGCAATAATTTCATGCTGCTGATCCTCACTGTCTATCTTCAGAAACGCACCCACCCTGGGCAAGCAGGAGCCCAGTAGACATAAGAGCAGTGCGCTCCAGAGGAAAGGATCCTGAGGACAGCCTCTTCAATTAGAGAAAAAGGTGTTCTTATTTCCTTAACATAGTGATTAAAGTTTTGTAAATCATTAATTTGTACTAAAAAATTCAAAGATTGGGCATGAGATGGATTAGGCAGGGGTGGGACTTGAATTAAGCAGGGGTGGGACTTCCTCATACCTAATATCTAGATATTTTACTGTCTATTGGTCTAGTTACCTCAAGGGATAGCTTATCAGCTAGCCAACAGATTTGGATTCTTAAACACTTATTTCTTTACAATAATTTAGGTATCCCGTGATAACCCTTTTAAGTACATTTTAAAAAGGAGTTTGAGCATCATTGAAAAATTTATACTTACATTGTGCCATTTACCATATTAATGTTTCCTTTTGCGATATAGAAGCCTTTGGGTTCCCTTTGGTGTAACTGATGCCTGGGAACTTCGTATAGCCCCTCCCCTGAGTAGAACTGGTGCACAATCTTGCTAAATCTGTCACACAGTAACTACGGGACCCCCCCATCGAGCACCACAACAGACAGGGTACACGTTACATTGGTGGGTCATGGCACTAGGGAAAGGATAGTAGTGTCACCTCCTAAACTCCCCTAAGGCTGATCCCTGCATTCCCTGACATTGCTATACAGGTTCTTTCATTCTGTTGACAATCGCATACCTATCCCTGTTATTTCCTGCGCTCAACCTTGCATAGGGCGATGGGCAGCGGAAACGCTAGTCCCACTCTAGATTAAAGACACAGAGAGAATAAGACAGAAAGGGGTCAAATAAACAGCAATTATTCAAATCACTCTAAACAACAAGAGGTAATAATGAAGAACGTACCAAAGGGGAAAAAACAAAGAGGACTAAAGGAAGGGAAAACAACACAACTTTCACACAGCAAATGTTCTCTGAATGGCTTCCTGGTCCTCTGCTCACAAGTTCCCTCTAGAGGCAAGAATAGCAGAAACTATCACCAGCGTTTACCTGGGCTAGGAGAGAAACCTTTATAGCAGAGCTAATTAGCAATAGATAACAGCTGATTATTGCTTACAGTCAGAGTTTCAGGAGACCAGAGGATCTACTGAACCCTAGCAGCTTTCCCTAGGCTCATTCCTGTATAGTGCACAGGGCAGCGGGAACGCTAGTCCCGCTCTAGATTAAAGACACAGAGATGATAAGACAGACGGGTAAAATAGACAGCAATCATACAAAGCACTCCAAACAAAAGGTAATAATGAGGAATGGACCAGAGGGGAAAAACCAAAGAGGATTATGGAAGGGAAAACAACAAAACTTTCACACAGCAAATGTTCTCTGAATGGCTTCCTGGTCCTCAGCTCACAAGTTCCCTCTAGAGGCAAGCAAAGAAGAAACTATCACTGGTAATTACCTGGACAAGGAGAGAAGTTTTTATAGCAGAGCTAATTAGCAATAGATAACAGCTGATTATTGCTTAAACTAAAGCCCCCATTCACACACAGCGAGATCGCTAGTGAGATCGCTGAAACGTCACAGGTTTTATGATGTATCAGCGACCTTGCCAGCGATCTCGCTGTGTGTGACACAAGCAGCAGCGAGTGGGCCCCTGCTGCGAGGTCGCTGATCGTTACAAAACGATCATGAACATTTTTTGCTCGTTGGTCTCCCGCTGTGCAGCACGGATCGGCGTGTTTGACGGCAGTAGACCAACGATCTGAATGTGAAGGGAGCTGTTAACCATGGTACACATCGGGTAACTATGCAAAGCGCTTTGCTTAGTTACCCGATGTGTATCATGGTTACCAGCATACGCCGGTTACAGGCTGCCAAACGCCGGCTTCCTGCACACAAAGCCAGGGTACATATCGGGTAACTATGCAAAGCACTTTGCATACTTACCCGATGTGTACCCTGGCTACCAAGCACAGCGTCGTTACATGGGTCACTGGTGGCGATCTCTGATCGCTGTGGAGATCTGCCTGATTGACAGCTCACCAGTGACCATGTAGCGAAGCTCCAGTGATCCCTGCTAGGTTGGATCGCTGGTGGGATTGTTGGAACGTCGTTACATGTGACGGGACCCTAAGAGTTTCAGGAGACCAGAGGATCTACTTAACCCCAGCAGTGCTGGATAAAGGAGAATCTGCAACAGCCAGCAGTATTAATCTGAGCAAGTGTGTATGAAGCCCTGCGCTGTGATCTCCTGACACCAGAAATGGGAGGGACCACTCTCCATTGTAGTACCCTTGTGACATAAGCATCCAAATACATCATTCTTAATATGAAAAGAAATGTAGTGCAAATCTAATAATTGCTTACATCTGGCAGTGACTTGTTTGATTCAGACCCCAGTTTTCAGCTCATTGTCTGGATTGTGCACCACTTGTGTATAATTGGGTGAAGGACTTTAATTCATGTTAAGAAATACTGTTAAGCTAATGCTACCTCATTGATTTTAATAAAGCCTTTCATGATCTTAGAACAAAAAGCCATATTGGTACTTTAATTAGTAAAGGATTTATTCAATAACTTATTGGACAAGTTAATTACAAGACTTAATTTTGCTATTGAAAGCTTTGCTCTCCACACCTCCAAAATGGAGAAGATGGACCATTCTATGCCGTGAAGGTGATGACCTTGCGATAACCTATGTGTTCATCAGTCAAATTACTGTCCCCAGTAATGATAATGTCAAAGCTCTGGAACACCGGGGCAGCTAATCTGTATTCAAATTACACTCAACCAAACAGCTCGCTCACCGCAATAATTCAGAGGTGCACCGTCGTGAAAGGAGATGCTCAGCCCTATCATGCAGATTGGGGTGTTATCATTTCTTAGGTGTTGGACGGGTCTGCAGAAGAGGGCCGTTATTGCAATTATCAATCAAATCCTTGCAGACGTTTTCAATGAATTAATTGGAAAGAAATAAATCTGTGAAGGGAGGGGGGGTTATCGGCTCTTCAACTGCAGGAAGCCATCAGTAAATACAAGGGAATGGTCAGAGAAACGAGGGCGACGGCAGGAAAAAGTTGAAAAAAATATTAGAACATTTCAATTGCTTTTCTTTTAAAGTTTATATATTATTATTGGTCTAAAAGTGTTAATTTTCCAAAATTGAAATTATAAATCTATTATCCAGAAAATGTTTTTGCCCCTATGAAGAAATCAAGTTAGGAGCTGATTAAGGAATAATGAACGATATAGAGACATGACTCTGAGCTATTTGGTACTAGGACACTATTGTTTCTGTAATACGGTAGGTTAGTCTGCCTGGTAGGTCAGATAGACCTGGAACTGGTGTAAAAGATATATATTCTTACAGCAGACAATGGGTTAATCAGCAAATTAATAGCTACAAGCAGCTGAGATGAATAGGCAACCTTAGAGATGAATAGGCAACCTTAAAGAGGTTGTCCACTACTTTTAAATTGATGGTTGTCCTTAGGATAGGTCATCAATGTCTGATCGGCTGGGGTCCAACACCCAGCAACCCCAGTGATCCGCTACCATCGGCGCCGGCAGCAGGTGACCAGAAATGCTCAGTTTCGGAGCTACCTAAACTTTTAATAACGGCCGAGTACTGCACTTTTCCCTCATATTGATGTGAATGAGAGGTGAATGTGCAATACCTGGTAGCGGTCACTATCAGTTGACAGGTAAGCTCCAGAACTGAGCATTTTCGGCCACCTGTTGCCACCGGCACTGAAAACAGCTGATCAGCAGGGGTGTGCAGTGTCAGATCTCATTCAATCAGACATTGATGACCTATCCTAAGGATAGGTGTGCCGCCCCGATGTTAGCTGGGCTACTCGGATGTGGGATCTTCGTGGCTCGAGGAGTCCGGACTCGGCTTGGCGGACTCTCTGATCCATAAAAGGGGTTATTTACAGGGGAGAAGTTCATGACGCCACCTGCGGGTTGCGGTAATGGGAGTACTGCCGCTGCTGGAGGGAGGACCGGGGCAGATGGTGTGAAGCAGCAAGGTGTCAGTCCCTTCGCAGGTAGGGAAGGCCCCGGGCTTTGGGGTTTGGTAGCTTTGGAAGGACAGGGTGCAGGGACCCGGATACTCCCTGCGGGTAGTTATGGTGTTGGATGAGGTGGAGAAAGGAGACTCACACACTGTAGGTAAATGAAAGTCTCTGACTACAGCTGCCGCTGCCGGGAGCCCGTCCGAGTACCCGGTCCCACCAGTGTCACTTCGTGATTCGGAGCCTGCCTCCATGCACAATTTGTTGTCCGTTGATGGTGCCCGTGGCTTGAAGCTGTTGGGACCCTGCTCACTATGTATAGTGTAGACGTGCTCCTAAGGGATGGCACTTGGGACCTTAGTGGGTTGCTGTGTGTGGAAAAACTCTGTCCCCCTCGTTGTGCTCATGCCCTCAATCTCTGAGTGTTTAGGGAAGTCCTTGAAGATCCTCTCCCTCTTAGGTGAATTGTCAGGACATTGAATCGGCCCCTGACCTAAGGTCTTGTACCCCGTTGTGCTCGGTACCAGTCAGTTCTCTTGGGCCCTTCTGGTGCCAACAGTCCCTCCAAGACTATGTCCGTCACACCCCTGTTCAATGTCCCTTCAACTGGTCCCCGACTCTTCTGGACCCGGATCACTGCTTGCGACCCAATCAGTTTTTCTTAGCTCCCCAGGAGCTAACTCTCCCAGCTCCTCACTGTCTGGAGCTCACTTCTTCACTTTCCCCTCTTAGTCTCAGTCTGCCCAGTCCCAAGTGGCTGGCCCATTTTCCAGCTAGTCCACCCCTCCTGATGTGTCTGGCAGTGACTAATGTGAGGTGATTGGGTTTTGTGGTACAGATGGGAGTGACACCGGTTTCCAGGGTACCTGGAATCATGGGGGGGTGTACTTTACCCTGGGTAAGGATGCAGTTACCTGTAGCACCCTGATGTATTCAGGGGTGCTACATAGGCCATCAGTGTGAAAGACTTCTAGAGAAGATACACACAGTTGCGGAACCATTGTAGTGTGAACAGCACCAGAGAATAGTTTATTGTGCTTACAGCAGGTGAAGGGTTGACTGTAGATCTGAGCCAGAATACAAATGCAGATGATTGATAAACAGGAGTTTCCTAAAATAATGCCACCTATTGCCTCAGTTATTAGGTCAGCTCCGGAACTGAGCATTTCCAGGTGCCTGTTGCCACCGGCACTGAGAACAGCTGATCAGACACTGATGACCTATACTAAGGATAGGCAATCAATATAAAACACTTCTAGAAAAGATACACACAGTTGCAGAAACATTGTAGTGTTAACAGCACCAGAGAAGAGTTTATTGTGCTTACAGCAGGTGGAGGGTTAACTGTAGGTCTGAGCCAGAATACCCAGCAGCGGGCACTATCAGTTAATAGGTCAGTTCCAGAACTGAGCATTTACGGCTGCCTGCTGTCACCGGCACCGAGAACAGCTGATCAGCGCTGGTGTGGGGTGTCGGACCTCAGCCAATCAGATATTGCTGACCTATCCTAAGGATAGGCAATCAATGTAAAACACTTCTAAAGAAGATACACACTTGTAGAAACATAGTAGTGTGAACAGCACCAGAGAAGAGTTTATTGTGCTTACAGCAGGTGAAGGGTTGACTGTAGGTGTGAACCAGAATAAAAACGCAGATAACAGCAGTTCCCTAAAATAATGATTGCTTGATTAGGGAAATGGATGATGAGGCGATCGCTTGCATAAGTTAACTGAATAGAAAGTCCACTGCATTTTTAGACAGCACACATCTGTCTGAGCTGTAAAAGGCCTGGATTGATGATGTTACAGAAGTTTACAAGGTTACTTTTAAACCCCGGGCTACAACAAAGGTAGGCGGACAAAGAGGAAGGGAAACGAAGCCGATGCTGGAAAAGGTAGCTCTGCCCCTTTTTTACCTATTGCATGTTTGACTAAAAACTTTGCTTACTAATTTGCAGTAGCCAATCAGTGTCATCAGCTTGTCTCCATGTCAGCCATTGCGAAGGTCAGCTTCATTCATAGCAACACAGTGGATTCACTATTATCATGCCATCAGCGCTCCCAGCCCGGGTGGGCCGATACCATTCTCCGCTCACCCGTCCGGTCTCTGTTCTGCTTTGTGGCTCCCAGATCTCCCTTCACCTCCGTTGGCACCCCCTGCTTCCTCTGCAGAGGCAACGACAGTCTGCTCCGGCCATGTCCTCCTCTGTGCCTCGTGGCCTGGCGTCTGGCTCCCGAGGTTTGCGCATGTGCTGTATGGCACAACCACACTTCCCCCCGTTCTTAAAGGGCCAGTGTCACCTGACCTGGAACTCCTTCTTATGGCCTTATAGGTACTGGGTATTTAAGGCATCCTCCCCCATAGGAAGGTGCCAGTTCAATGTGTCACCATAGCCAGTCTGTCCATGCTAGTTGTCAGGTCCCTCTGCTATCCCGCACTCCATATAACTCTGTGACTCTATCTCTGCATCTGTCTAGTAGTGCCCATGTTCCCGCTTGTGTCTGTCTGGTTACTTCCAGCTCCTGCAAGTATCTACCGCCTGCCTGTTACCACCAGAACTGCACCGCAGTGGCCTCTGCCTCATCTGTCCCAGTTCCTGGTCTTCATCCTGTGGTGCCAGCTGCTGAGGTTCGGGATTCCCTGGGCTGTCTCCAGGTGGACACTTACCAGGGTGTGTACCTTAACTTTTGGGTCAGTGAACGGTACCTTGGTCCATTGGACTCACTTCCTCCTTGTCCGGTAACCCGGGCGTGACAGTTATCTTACCAAATGTATAATTGTAAGACATAGTCAAAAGAATAGAGAAGAATTGCAGGATCAGACTACTTAGTGTTTGTAGTCTGTTACCATGGCGACACATAACTTTACATAGAAGCTGCAGATACAAACTGATAAATATTTGAGTCTATTTACCAAGTTAATTCTTTTTATTCTAAACGCATTAGAACAATAAAGCAAATTGATTGTAAAGGTGGCCATAGCCTATAGGAAGCAAATTGAGTTTCCGTTTCCATGAATGAAGAAAACAGTATACATAGTTGGCCTATGCTTGTGGGTGGGCAGAGATTGAATTTTGAGCTCTATTACTGTTTAGAAGAGCTAATAAAATTAATTAACTAAAAATTTTAGTATCAGGATTGTAAAGCCAATCTGACTAGAATTTTCAGAGTAAGGCGGCTTTCACACTAACGTTTTTTAACATGACTCATGAAAGTTTTTTTGCTGCAAAAGCGGATCCTGTTTTTGCAAAGAGAAACACGTGTTATTTTACAGGATCCTGTCACTTGAAGTTTATGGGCGGGCATGGGAGTCATGTAATGGGAACTGAATGTGACAGACTGGAAATTCAGATGCAGCTGGGGGCAAAAGAGAGAGGAGAGAGAGAGAGGAGGGAGAGAGAAAGGAGAGAGAGAGAGGAGGGAGAGAGAAAGCAGAAAGAGGAGAGAAGAGAGAGAAGAGAGGAGGAGAGAGAGAGAGAGGAGGGAGAGAGAGAGAGGAGGGAGAGAGAAAGCAGAAAGAGGAGAGAAGAGAGAGAAGAGAGGAGGAGAGAGAGAGAGAGGAGGGAGAGAGAGAGGAGGGAGAGAGAGAAGAGAGAGGAGAGAGAGGAGAGAGAGGAGAGAGAGAGAGAGGAGAGAAGAGAGAGAGAGAAGAGAGAGAGAGAAGAGAGAGGAGAGAGAGAGAGGAGGGAGAGAGAAAGGAGAGAGAGAGAGGAGGGAGAGAGAAAGCAGAAAGAGGAGAGAAGAGAGAGAAGAGAGGAGGAGAGAGAGAGAGAGGAGGGAGAGAGAGAGGAGGGAGAGAGAGAAGAGAGAGGAGAGAGAGGAGAGAGAGGAGAGAGAGAGAGAGGAGAGAAGAGAGAGAGAGAAGAGAGAGAGAGAAGAGAGAGAGAAGAGAGAGGAGGAGAGAGAGAGAGGAGAGAGGAGGTAGAGAGAGAGGAGAAAAGAGAGGAGAGAGGAGAGAAGAGAGAGAAAGAGAAGAGAGAGAAAGGAAAGAAGAGAGAGAGAGAGAGAGAGGAGAGAGTGAGAGGAGGGAGGGAGAGAGGAGAAGAGAGAGGAGAGAAGAGAGAGAGAAGAGAGAGAGAAGAGAGAGAGAGGAGAGAAGAGAGAGCGGAGAGAAGAGAGAGAGGAGAGAAGAGAAAGAGAGGAGAGAAGAGAGAGAGAGAGAGAGAAGGAGAGAGAGATGAGGAGAAAGAGAGAGCAGGAGAGAGAGACAGAGGACGAGAGAGCGGGAGGAGGAGAGGGAGGGAGGAGGAGAGAGAGGAGGGGAGAGAGAGAGAGGAGAGAGGAAAAGAGAGAGGAGAGACGAGAGGAGGGGAGAGCAGAGGAGAAGAGAGGAGAGAGCAGAGAGGAGAAGAGAGAGGAGAGGAGAAGAGAGGAGAGTGAGAGAAGAGAGGAGCGAGAGAGGAGAGCGAGAGGAGAGAGAGAGCAGAGAGGAGGAGAGAGAGGAGAGTGAGAGGGGAGAGAGAGAAGAGAGAGGAGAGAAGAGAGAGGAGAGAAGAGAGAGGGGAGAGAGAGAGGAGAGGAGAGAGAAAAGAAGAGAGGAGAGAGGGGAGAGAGAGAGAAAGAGGAGACAGAAGGAGAGAGGAGAAGAGGAGAGAGGAGTGAGAGAGGAGAAGAAAGAGAATAGAGGAGAGAGAGGAGAGAGAGTGAGAGAAGAGAGAGGAGGGAGGTAAAGAGAGGAGAGAGGAGAGAGAAGAGAGGAGAGAGGGGAGAGAGAGACTGATCACGCCAGGCTGGTTTCTGGCCAAACAGGATCCTGTTTATCAGCATACCACCGTTCACCTGCGTTTGCGTGCTGTTTAGTCATGATCCAGCGACCTGCAGTATTTGGACGCAGCTCAAAAACGCTACAAGTAGCGTTTTTTAAAAAAGTTAAAAAACTGCAAGTCGCTGGATCCTGAGTAAACTCCGCGCAATTGCATGTGAACGCATGTTGACGCGGGTACATTACAAATGCATTGAAATGAAAACGCGTTTGCACTGGATCTGTTTTTGTGTTAAAAAAACTTTCAGGACGCATGTTAAAAAACGTAGTGTGAAAGCCGCCTAAGCACATCAGCCCCATCAGGTCTATTTAGTAAACCATGAAGATTGTATTGTAAAATCTGGCGATCAAATACCCATGTATTAATATTATAATGGCTGGTCTTAACAATAATCATCTGAAAATGTCTTTTGATTGAGCCTTCAGAGCCCGTATTGGTTCATTTATACGTCGTTTACAGCTGAGCTCAACTTTTCCACAATATCGTTTTAGATTTGACCTTGTAAGTTTCGAAATTAATCTCACTACATATGGTTATCTCATCTTCCTAAACTAACATGCCTGCAAGGCTGTTTCCAGCTCATCCCTGTTAATGTCATGCATGGCCACTGGCCAGTTAACTACCATTTGTCCTGTCCGGCTGAGATTTATCTATCAATAAAGAGTCTATGACTCCTTTGATGATAGTAAGTATCATCTATATGAATTGTCTATTGACGTCCACATTCAACAAAGGGCGACGATCTGCTGAACTATCACCTATTTCATTTATCCAATAACATCTAATCATGGGATCAATTAAAAAATGATTCAGGCCCTTCATCAGGATCTTTGAGGGCTTTCCTTTACCTTCTTTCTGTTGATATTCCTAATTATAAAACATATCAACTAAAATATTCCACTTTTGGATGAGATTTTTTTTTTATTGACAAATACATTATTAGTCGTTGACCGTAAAATTTTTTATTACTTTTTTCTTTTTCTAGAGAAGCTTGACGATCCAAGGAGGAACAGTGAAGTTCTCGGAAGAGGCAATTTATAGCATTAATGGTAGTTAAACATATTAGTGCTCATTAGACGTCACTCAATAGGCTGTAGCACTAATTAGCCACATTAGTTAGGGCTGACTACACATGTTGATGTGAGTGGTTTTCTTAAAAAAAAAATCTTGACTTGTAGATCCCACAATCAGATGTCTAGGTCCAAGGTTCTTAGTAAGATTTGGATTTACAGTGGTAGTCCCAAATAGACAATTAATTATTTAGGTGTTTTTAAAATTTAAATACATAAGAATTATTAATATACATTAATTATGAGCTCTATCAATGCCCCACTGTAAGTATCAGTTCTATTTTTGATGTGGCTTTGACATTTTCTGAGTGGGCATTCAAGGGTGCTGTTTCCAAAGGTGCTGGATGGCTTATTTCAACAGGTAAGCCAACCCCCTCTATCTAGAAAAAAGATGGTGCTGGAATTATTTATTAAAATATGGTAGTAAACCAGCCCCACTCTATACAATGGTGAAATGGTTTTCTATGTCTACCCACAGCTGGAAGTGAATCTCCCACCCCCGTGGACTAGCGCTGGCTGCAAAACGTCAGTGAACCTCCTCTATTAGGAAACAGCAGAGTTATAAATGGAGGCTGGAGTAAAAACTGCGATATTCTAGTCTGCTAGCCTACTTATAATAAATATATATATATATATATTTATATTTATATATATATTTATTCACTTATATAGAGCTATTGATTCCACAGTGCTTTACATACATTGGCAACACGGTCCCCGTTGGGGCTCACAATCTAAATTCCCTAACTGTATATCTTTGGAGTGTCTGAGGAAATTGGAGAATTCGGAGGAAAGCCACGCAAACACAGGGAGAACATACAAGCTCCTTGCAGATGTTGTCCTTGGTGAGATTTGAACCCAGGACCCCAGTGCTGCAAGGCTGCAGTGCTAATCACTGAGCCACCATGCTGCCCTACTTATTACAGAGTACTAGCCAAATCACTACACATGAAATGCTCGACTGTGAAAAAACAACAGTATTTTTTGGACTATAAGGTGCACCAGACCACAGGATGCAATAAGGTTTTAGAGGATGCAAATAGGGAAAAAAAACTGAAGCAAACAAATATGGTCATGACACATTGTTGCTGACACTGCTATGGGGATAATGTACCCCATCCTGATATATCTGTGGCCCATCCTGGTGTATATGTACTTTATCCTTGTATATATGCCACCCTGCTTGGTGTATATGTCTTCCATCCTGGTAAATATGTCCCCTATTCTGGTATATATGTGGCCCATCCTGGGAAATATGTCCCCCATCGTGGTATATATGTGACCATTCCTGGTATATATATCCCCCATCCTGGTATATATGCCCTCCATCCTGGTATATTTGTCCCCTATCCTGGTGTATATGTCCCTCATCCTGGTATATATGTGGCCCATCCTGGGCATCTGTGAAACGTGCGTTGGGTGTGTGGTGGGTGAGCATTGCATGTATTGCAATTTGTATATTTAATGTGAATTTTTGCCTTTTTGATGATGTTATGTTGTTGGCTGCAGTGACCATATACAATATGATTATGGGAATTATTTACATTATGTGCAATAATTAATGAGCTGAAATATATATTTTTTATGTGCAATAATTATTAATCTGCAATATTTCCTATTTATTTGACTTGTTGTGCAATAATATATAGTTATAAATAATATTTAAAACAAACACTTATTTATATGCACATCTTTTTTGATTTATATGGTCTCTGATGTGGTTTGGCAAATAATTGCTAATTCATTATTTTATTTGGGGTGATAGGCTCACACCACCACTTTTGTATTGTCTGTGATGTTGGTTTTTGTTTGAAATATATGTTTTTAAAGTATTTTTTTCAAAATATAAATGAGACTTTTTAAATAAAATTATTTGTTGTTGGTGTCCAAATATTATATATTTTATTGTTTTTTGTGAACATTTAGTATTTTTTTGACTTATTCATAAGATACATTTGGGAATGCAGAACATAGGTATTTATTATATTAAGAATGTCAACATTTTTGGACAGAATGCCTGTATGTATGAAAGCTATAAATATACGAACACTACAGAAAAGCCTTTGGAGATTCTTGGAAACCACAAGACTTCGTATTTCTACTATTATTACCAGCTGTAATCTGAATCCCAGAAACTTCAAAATTAGGGTAATGGCCACTCCAATAAAGCTATAATGGGTGTAGAGGTAGTGTAATGCCTGCCTGGATCCACAGACTCAGACGGGCTGTAATGGACAGGCTGGAGGGAAGCCGCTTGCCAAGCAGGACCCCCAGAACCCTGAAACCCTTTAACCCCTATACAGGGATTTGGAATTACACAGGGCCCTGGAGATCACTACCTGTGGAAGGCTGCAGTCCGAGAGAGTAGTCGTCAGGCAGGGTCAAACCAGGAATAGCAGAACAGGGACAAAATCAGTAGGCAAGGACGTAATCAGAAAACGTAGCAGAGGTCCAATCCGGATCGGGCAGTGAAGTACATAAACAGTAGGCAGGAGAGGTAGTCAGGAAACAAGCAGAAGTCAGAACACCAAAATCACTAAACAGAACAGGGTATGGCGGCATGGTGGCTCAGTGGTTAGCACTGCAGCCTTGCAGCGCTGGGGTCCTGGGTTCGAATCCCACCAAGGACACCATCTGCAAGGAGTTTGTATGTTCTCCCCGTGTTTGCGTGGGTTTCCTCCGGGTACTCCGGTTTCCTCCCACACTCCAAAAAACATACAGATAGGGAATTTAGATTGTGAGCCCCAATGGGGACAGTGTTCCTGATGTATGTAAAGCGCTGCGGAATATGTTAGCGCTATATAAAAATAAACATTTATTTATTTATTAGAACAGGAGCCAGAATATCAGAACTATCTCTGGCAGTGGTCAGCAGACAGGAGGGGAATTAAGAAGGGTGTGGTGTCTTCCTATTGGCTGTAGCTGAATGATGGTAACTTCAGCTGGAAGACACACGCCACCTATAGTCAGCCAGTGGTACTGCAGATCCCAAGGAAACCCAGCCCAGTGGATGAGCGGAGCCTGCACCCACCGGCACCGCTGGCATCGACTCCTCTCCCAGCACCATCCACGGTAGGAACACGGCGTCGCCTGGCGATCTGAGTAGAAGTCGCTGGAGCGGACTCTGGTAGTGACGTAACAGGTAGCAGTCACACCCGTGTCCTTATAACCGTGGTGGTCTTAAGTCCCGTTTTTTAACAGAAGCAACAATATAATGCCGCCGATGTTATATGGTAGGTGGATGGAATTAGAGCCAAGCTTTAGGAGTGCATGCAGATATCGAGGGTTCTGCAGGAGCAAATTATTTTACTATACTCTTATTTCGAGACATTTTTAAGAGGACAGTCTGAGTCCTTAGAATTTATTAAACAGCTGCCATTACTTGGTGGGAAATTTTATCTACAAAATGTAAAATATGTCACTGTTGAGTGAATATGATGAATGTTCCCGTGAAGTCGCTCGTATTCCCTCTAAAGATTGCAATTACTTTATTAGTAAAGAAAGTGTTCTTTATACAAATGAGGGTAAAGCTACCTGAATACATGTTTGGATGAAAGCTCCCATTTAACCAGTTAGTCACCCATAAATACTCTAGGCTGACTGCTCTGCATAATAAGGATCCGACTTTTACTTCTTATTTGCACACGAGATTGATCAATTAACTTATAATAGAAAATATTGACTGGATATTCATGATTTGATTTACATAAATTAGTTCTCTCCTTGACCTTTGTGCTAAGGTTTGGTGTGGAAATTCTAAAATTCTGCAAATTGTATCCAACGTAAGCAAAGAGACACACAGTATATTTTATACACTACTCACAAAAAGTTAGGGATACTTGGCTTTCTGGTGAAATTTATGGAAACCTAAAATGTTCACGTTGCAGTGATATTTTATCATGACAGTTGGGCATTTAAATAGAAGCTGCAATGGTGACTTCCTCATCTCAAACAATTTATTGAAACAAAAACCCACACCAGTACTGGGTAAACCCCCCCAACAATATCGGTGTCTCAATAACTTGTCGTGTGGCCTTGAGCATGATTTACAGCTGACAATGACATTGTCTATTACTCACAAGTGGAGTTATTGTCTGCAGAGGTATGACGTCCCACTCTTCTTGAAGGGCGGCCCTCAGGTCTTTGAGGTTATGGGGTACAGAGTTCCAACCTCTACACAGCGACTCAGCTGATCCCATAGGTTTTCTATGGGATTCAGGTCTTGAGAAAGTGCAGCCACTCCATCTGAGGTCCCCCAGTCTCCAGCAGCCGTTACCTAATGATGCAACCTCGAGGAACTGAAGTATTGTTGTCCATGAAGATGAAATTAGACCGGTGTTGTTCATATTCAATGACTGGATTAATGATGATATTCAAGTAGTAGGGGCTGTCATGGTACCATTCACAGTGTAGGTTCTGTAGTGAGTAGACACACCAACCCATATTGTAACACCACCACCACCAAAGGCTCGTCTGGTGACAACAGTGACTGATGAATAGTGCTCTTATTGACGTCTCCAACATTGTTGGCGGCCAACATTTCTACTCAGTTTGAATCGAATTTCATCAGTGAACAGCACTGAGGCCCAATTGTCCCTGGCCAATGCAAGATGATGACGTCTGTGCCTGTGATGTGGTCAGATACCCTTACAGGTCATATAGCACGCAGACCATGCTGATGTAAACAGTTTCAAATGGTCTGACATAATATTTGGATGCCTCACCTCCATTTTATGTGGCTGGAGTTATGTGGCATGCATCATCCGCTTCCGAAGGACATTGTTCACAATGAAGGGGTCATCAGTGTGGCGTGTGAACAAAAGACATTCACTTCTATGCCTTTCTGTGACGCTTCCAGTCTCTTGGTATTTCTCTTGCAACCTGCTGGTGACACTCTGTGACACTCTGAGCTCAATTACCATTTCTGTCTTAGAACATCCTGCTTGAAGCCTCAGAATGGCGCAGTGCTGCTGATCAATTGTTATGTGTCATCTTGGTCTCATAATGTCAAAATATGAACAGCATGATGTGGAGGATGGTTTAATACCTCTCTCATATGAGAGATGAGGCTCATATGAGAAGACAATAAATATTAAAGACCTGCATTAGTTGGGGGCTCTGTTGGAGATTTTGCATTGGGTTCCACACACTTCAAGTTACACCACAGAGTAGATGTACTAACATAAACTACTCACAAAAAGTTGGGGATATTTGGCTTTCTCAGGATGATCCTAAAATGCCCTCTAATCTTTTCAGGTGAACTTTATGTGACCTTCTCTAAACTTTTGAGTACACATGTCCAACTGTTAAATATTTCAGGACTTTTTGCACAACCTTCTGTTCTCTAAGAAGTAGCTTAATGGCAAAATTCACAACAGGTGTTTGATCCATAAAATGTCCAATAAACTTTGGGCTTCAATTAGAATTGGTATTAAACCGTCCTCCTCATCATGCTGTTCTTATTTTGACATTATGAGACCAAGAGACCAACATTTAATGTTGATATACAGTAGCATATAATGTAATGTGTAATATGCAAGATAATGTAGCAGTGTTGATAATGTAATGGCAGTAAGGGATGCCAGGCCGAGGAACAATCCAAAGGTCTTTATTGGAACCACAAAGATAAAGCACCAAACATGAATATAAATACTTAAAGTCTGCAAGACGTCCACAGCAAAACAAATAATCCGGGGGCACTTCCCAGTATTCCGACGCCAGGGAAAATATGGCAATGGTCCTTATATGAGTTCCTTAAGTCCAACAGGGTGAACAACAAAACACAATCCCACGTGGCCACTGATCTTCAATCTGTAACAGTCCATACACAGGCACTAGGATTTAGCCTCAGCTATAGATCCGAGTCCTTCTTCAGCTGAGATCCAACTAACTGACTAATATGGGTCTCATTGTTCTCCTCTCCTGAGATCAGCCCCTTAGGTGGGCAGAAGGGCCCACCTCCCCCTGGACATTTGATACATGAAAGGATTCTAGAAGTCCTGGCTCTGTTCTGTTTACCAAGTTGTGGATTGGAGGAGTCCTATGCTGAGAAGAACAAACAATTTCCCACCAGAAGCAGTACATACAGTACAGTCAAGAAGGGACAGACTATTACACCATAAGCACAGGTGGGAGAGGGATACGCTGTTACAACCCCTTTCCCCCTCAATTTGTGTACAGACTAGTGACCTCAACAGGTTGCTTGTCAAGTACACGTACTGTAAACATTGCGGACCTGACTCAGGGCTCCTCCTGCCTGAACAATCCATCGGCATTTTGTGTTGGCTCCATCTTCTTTATTGTATGGTGGAGGTGTAGAGTTGAAAGGTCGGGCTCCAGTTTGTATCCTCCTTGACTTCAACTCTGCTTCCTGCACCCACAAAGCGGCATTGTAGATTTCCCACATCATTGCCTAGGAGAATATCTGCAAGCAGGCCGCTCATCACCCCAACCACACATTGCTTGACCCCAAAGCCAAAGTCCAGTTCTACACTTGCTTTTGGGATATTTCTCATTTGTCCTCCAGCCAATTCAATGATAAACCTTGCTACTGGCTGTATCGCCTCTGGCCGAACCACTCGGGGATCAGCTATTGTGAGAAATGCCCCAGAGTCACAAAAACTAAGAACTCTCTGTCCATCCAGCACAACCTCCTGTAACTGCTTTCTTGGATGATAAGAATTCAGGGCTGTGGCTCGCACCCCATAAACACTTTGTGGACGAACATGAGTGTCTGAGTCATTAGCCAAGTCAACTTGAAGGGGTGACACCTCTTCCCTCATTGTACTAGGCTGCATATAGTTAACAGGTCTATTTGGTGCAGAGTCATCCCTCAGTTGACCAGCCGGGCAAGTGTCTTGTAGATGGCCAGGCTGCCCACATCGATAACATCTGCGCTGCATCTCACTCCTTCCAGTTTGTATTCTAGAGAAGTAGGTAGGAGAACTTAGTGACTGATATGGATGTGCAGGTGCTGGAGGTGGTTGTCAATTTGGAGGATGACTCCACTGCATAGATGGGCATGTGGCCTGCAGATGCCGGAGATGCCCACAGATATAACATCGTCGCTCTTCTACTTTCTTTCCTCGTCGCATTCCAGAAAATGTGGTAGAGCAACTGGAGCCACATTCCCACGAGTATCCACATGAGGTGGTGACCTAGGAGGTCGAGGGACATTGGGTACTAAAGGACAAGGAACCTCTGGTGTTGGGGTGCTGGTCATTTTTTCTCCCTCCACTAGCAGCTTCTTCCACTGAGGCTTGCTAGTGAGCACCTCATCTAGAGCAGCAGCTTGTTCCACTGTCTCTGGTCTCCTCTTACGCACCCATTCCCGGATCTCAGTAGGGCACTTGGCATAGAATTGTTCTTTTAGGATGACCTGGAGCAATGTCTCCCAAGTTATGGCCCCTTCTCCCTCCAGTCAGCGATGGCATACTTGTTTCAGTCTGTGGGCATACAGTTTGAAAGACACTTCCCCATCACAGGCTAACGTACGTAACTGAGTCCTATAAGTGTCTGGGGTCACGGCATAATGTTCTAGAATAGTCTCTTTTATCTCCCCATACTCACAATTCCACTGAGGGTCCATAGCTCTATAGGCTTCTGCAGCTCCACCCTCCAAGAGGCCCACCACGTGTCTTACTCACTCACTTTCTGGGACTTCCATTAATCAGCACTGATGCTCGAAGTCCTGGAAGAAGCCCTCAATGTCGCCTACAGCTTCATTAAATGGCTTAAAGTCCTTGCGGGGCACTCTTGGGTCTTCCCTTCATGGTGGATGCTGGGGTTACAGTCTGTCTACAGCTTTTAGCTGCTTCTGCCATGCGCCGCCTCTCCTGAGCTCTACAAATGGCCTCTCGCTTATCTTCTATGGTGGCCTCATCTCCCAACAGTGCCATCTCCTCCTCATACCACATAACCCACTGACTTATTAGGGTATTTACCTCCAGCTCCCGTCTTTCTTCCCCTTGCTGTGGAAATCCTTCCTCGGTGTCATCTTGCAGGCAAGCTCCTTCCAAAGCCTCAATTATTTGCTCCTTGGAGAGTCCTTTGTAGCCAACTCCTAATTCATGGGCTGTTGTTTTGAGGCTCGACAAAGTCCAGTTTTTGTACTCTGAGGTACTGGTTCCAGATGTTGATGGGCCGTTGTCCTCCATTCCTTCTGCTTTGATCCCTCCACTGCCAATCAGTTTGTGATGGGGTATGCGACAGAGCAGTAAGGGACGCTAGGCCGAGGAACAATCCAAAGGGCTTTATTGGAAGCACAAAGATAAAGCACCAAACATGAATATAAATACTTAAAGCCTGCAGGGAGTCCACAACAAAACAACAGATCCGGGGGCGCCTCCCTGTATTCCGATGCCAGGGAATATATGGCAATGGTCCTTATATGAGTTCCTTGAGTCCAACAGGGTGAACAACAGAACACAATCCCACACGGCCACTGATCTGTAACAGTCTATACACAGGCAATAGGATTTAGCCTCAGCTATAGATCCAAGTCCTTCTCCAGCCGAGATCCAACTAACTGACTAACATGGGTCTCATTGATCTCCTCTCCTGGGATCAGCCCCTTAGGTGGGTAGAAGGGCCCACCTCCCCCTGGACATTTGATACATGAAAGGATTCTAGAGGTCCTGGCTCTGTTCTGTTTACCAAGTTGTGGATTGGAGGAGTCCCATGCTGAGAAGAACAAACAATCTCCCACCAGAAGCAGTACATACAGGACAGTCAAGGAGGGACAGATTATTACACCATAAGCACAGGCGGGGGAGGGACATGCTATTACAGACCGCAGGGACTGAAACAGTTAAGTGTCCACCATGGGATAGGTTAGCTGACAGAGAAAGGACAGTTAATTTTAGAAAGAGTCAGTGAAAGCCTGGTGAGCAAATGTGATAGTCGTCTAGTCGACCGATCGTGAAGGTCACAAACAGTGGGTGGTTTGGGGCAATGGAGCAAAGGAGACAGAATTCAACATAGCGTGGATCTTGAGAGGGCCTGGAAACACAAAGTATGAGCAGCGGTTTAACTGCAGACCAATCCTCGAATGGACTGGCTCCAAGATACATTAGCTGGAGCATGGAATCCTTATATCCAGGCTCCTAAACCATACAGGTATCGGGTTAACCTCTACTAACATGTGACGTAGTCAATCAAGCAAGCAGTGTCCCAGTGTCTGGGTGTGCAAAGCTAAATTCTGGTCATTGTGTGACCCCTGATGAGACTGGACAATGGACTGGATGAAAAAAGGTAACCATTATGGTGTGTGCTGTAACTTGGCCCGGAATCGATACTGGACATCTGGCTGGACGCTAATTCCCATATAGGTCTATGAGGACCAGAATGCAGCTCTTTAAAATGGTGGTAGAAGGGATTGGAGGATTAGAGAAAGCACGTTATGCTTACCGGGTCTCCCGCGCAGCTATATGGCTACTTCCAGGGCCTCTCATTAACCTCATACATATAGACTGATTTCCCCAGCCAAAAACGTCCCCACGTCTCTGATTGAGTCAGATTTGCCCCCACCCTGTGTGACAGCGTGTCTTACTGTAACCAATCAGAGGTGCTGTTTGTGCATCTCAATTGGTGTAAAAATAAATAAATAAAAAATTTGGTGTAGGGTCCCCTCATATTATGATAACCAGCACAGATAAAGCATATGGCTACAGGCTGCAGCCCCCAGCCATGTGCTTATGTTGGTTGTGTATCAAAATAAGATGGACCATATGCGGATTTTTAAAAAAAAAATAAAATTCAATAAATAGCTTAAAAAAAGAGGCATGTGGTCACCCCAATTTTGATACCAAGTCATGATAAAGCTGACAGCTGGGGGCTGTTATTCTCAGGCTGGGGAGACCCATGCTTATTGGGCCCCCCAGCCTAAAAATAGCAGCTTGCAAATGCCCGAAATAGTCACATCCATTAGATGCAACAATCCTGGAACTTTACCCATCCCATCCTGATTGCCCTGGTGTGGTGGCAATCAGGGATAATAAGGGGTTGATGACAGTTCACAGCTGCTACTAAGCCCTAGTCTAGTAATGGAGAGGGTCTATGAGACCCCCCCAT
Source organism: Anomaloglossus baeobatrachus (assembly GCF_048569485.1). Lineage (NCBI taxonomy): Eukaryota > Metazoa > Chordata > Amphibia > Anura > Aromobatidae > Anomaloglossus > Anomaloglossus baeobatrachus. The sequence goes on from NC_134353.1 coordinate 59,095,081, forward strand.
TACTGATACTGTAAGTGAAAAGAAATAAACACAAACATCAAAAAAATAATTTATTTGAAATAAAATACAAAAACCACCCTCTTTCACCCCTTTATTAACCCCAAAAAACATCCAGGTCTGTCATAATCCACACAAGGTCCCATGACCATTCCAGCTCTGCTAGATTACTGAAGGCATAGTGCGGGCACAGAACATGGCCGCCCGCTCTGAGCTTCAGGCAAATACTGAACTGCAGAGATGACCAGTGACGTAACTCAGGTTATTTGCGGTCACAGATGGAGGATCCCACGGTCCTCCACCTGTGACAGCAAGTAACCTGATCTCAAGTGACCTCATTGAACTGAGTGACCTCACCTCAGGTGAGGTCACTGAGTTTACAGACCTGCATCTCCTGGCAAAAAAACCCGCCATAATACTATTAAATAGCTGTCCGAGCAATATATGGATGAGTAGAATTTGCTGGAGCACCTCCCTATTTAGGCCCAAAGATTGAGGTCCTGAGTCTATCATTACTGTAGTGCTGGCAGTAAAATAATAAGCTAACGATATTATAATCACCCAAAGGTCCTATGGAGAGTTGAATGAGGACATTCATGTTGTAGAGAATTGTGACTCCTGACAAAGTGTATTTGGAATTTTTCAGGGTCCTAAATCTAAGTTAAGAGTAGAACTCAACTACTGGTCCCGGTGGTCCTTCTTGGGGTTAGACCAGAAGGAAAGTTTGGAGCTGGAACACCTTCAACTACCAGGCCCCAAAGAAGCCGGTAAAACTCTAATCTTTCCCCTGTATTATAGTGCAAATAGCTATTACCAAGAATAATCACATTTTCGGCCCGCATATTGATCAATAACTAAATGCTATTCATTTGGCAGCCGCTGAGTATTTGATTATACATTATGTAAGCGAAGAGCCGACGTTAAAATGTTAATGATTCACCTGAAACTAATGATTTCTATTTAAGTCAATTAGTTTTACAATTATTTTTTTCTTCTTCTCACAAACCATAATTGTTATGCTTAATACTGAATTACAATCCCGACAGCGTTTTTCAGAGAGAGAGAGAGAAGAAAATTGGAGATTGGTTTTAAATATATTATGTTTTATACAGTTTCTGTCAAATGAAATGTTGGCCTCATTACTTGATTGATTTTCTCGCGGGTTACTTCATTGGTTAATTGATCAGTCAATAGAATTCCCGATATTCTGCATATGATACATTGAAATTTCTATATTATACTAATTAAGGCAAGTATGGTGAAGGCGCTGCCTGCATGCTGATGCCGTGCAATGGTGCCGATAGTGCTGCATAATCCTGGGACTATATGGGAACTCTAATTATTATCTGGTATGAAAAAAAAGATCATTTAAATGGGTTCTCTGGATTTGGGAAAACATCTGTCCACCGGCTGCAGTTTATTAACAAAACAAATAAACAGTGCGTTACTCACCCTCCCTGTCACGCTTGCCAAGTGGGACAAACATGGTGTATTGGTTCTGATCTACGGTACTCTGCTCTCCTGCAGAGCCGATGCTCTGTTTTGTGTTGTGCTCCGGTGGACAGGTTGTTCCCGGCCTTGGGTCCTGCGCTGGTGTTGGGAGGAGCCTGTTTTTACTGTCAGAATGCCACCAGTCGTAGTTTCTGCTCTGCAGTGAGTGCTCTGGCTCCTGTAAGTGCTTCATTCTGATATTGGCTTCTGACCCCGGCTTGTACCCTGACCTCGGCTTCACTTTCTCCCTGTGTACCTTGTGTGACTTCCTGGCCTCTGACCTCCAGCTCATACCCTGACCTTGGCTCTGATGTCTCCCTGTGTACCTTATGTTACATCATGGCTTATGACCTCCAACTTGTACCCTGACCTCAGCTCCGCTTTCTTCCCGGTGTACCATATGTAACCTCCAGGTTTGTTTAACTACCCCTGCATTATTAGTATCTAGTGACACCTAGTGGTTGATCATCACACATGACACGTGTGTTCAGACCTATGGGGGTCTGCCGCACTACAAAAAACACACAAAGGGGGCAACGGGGACAAAATAACCAGAGTGGGTCCTGGAGCTTGTGTGAGGGGTAGATGAGACACCTCCTATCCTCACCTCAAGCTGTTCCTATTCTTCTAGCCGGTCCCTATACAGTTTCCACAACTGTTGCTGAGCAGGAACCTGAGACCCTGAGAAACCCTGTAAATGCCCTGGCTAGTGAGAGCCACGTGAAGTTCACTACACCCACTGCTGCACTAATAAGACACAAGGGAAGGCAAGACGAACTGGGGAAACAGCAATGAAAAAAGGATAAAGCCCAACTTCAGGACAATTCCTCAGCAGGACCTTGCACCAAGGCGGCCAGAAAACAATGAATTTGTATCTTCAGCAAGGATTGCTGGGAAACACCACTACTTAAACCTGAAGTGGCGTGGCTACAAAACATTTGCAGCTGAAACACTCAGCGAGGAACTTCTGGTCAACAAAAATGACATTAACTCATTAGGCACTGAAAGAAATGAAACCACATTTAAATGTAGAATCCCAGATGGAAATGTGTGATTGCAACCCTGAATCTGTCACTAGTATCAAAAAATAATGTCCTAATGTCTGTTTTTGTCTGCAGTGTTGATATCACGTTGACAGCACTGCAGCCAATCAGTGATCTTAGCTCTGAGCAGCTTGTGCCATTAATCAGGCAGTGATGTTTATATTTGCAGCCAATATCAGTAGAAACTCAGCGCTGGACCTGGAGAGAGTGAGTAAAGGACAAAGTGGAGATGAACACCCCATTTGTACCCCTTAATGGCCAGACCTGTTTGGACCTTAAAGGAGTATTCCAGGAAGAAGATATCATCATCCTGTGGATAAGATAGAAGAGTGACAGAGGTCACACTGCCCCATAGATAGCCATGTATAGGGTCCCCATTATAGAAAGCTCAAAAGAGCCATACAAAAAAAAAAACAACAGAAATCCTGGTTTTCAAGTGTACCTTGTTGGCTTTTTTTGTTTGCTGCACTTTTGTACAATAAAGTCTTGTAAATAATTTGGAGTTGCTGTAACTTTTTTTCAATCTATGACATATGACTTGTTGATTGCTTCTTTTTTATGTAAGATGCTGTAAATACCAAAAAAAAACCCCAGCAAATCTGAGTTACTTTTACCTTTGCTTGTTTTACAGCATTAGTTATTTCTTTTATTGCAGATTTTTAATTTATTGCCCCCGCCCCCTTTCCCTCCTGAATGCCGATTAGGACAGCTATCATTTAAGGAAAATGGACAGGTGAAGACTATTGTGGGATAGTAAAAATCTCCAAACAAAATAAGACTCACCCTTTTAGGCTATGTGCGCACTAGAAAGTGCCTTTTTCTTAAGAAAAAAACGGACCCTCTGAAAGAATCCCGCATCCGCGGTAAAACCTGTGGCAAAACAGCACCTGCGTTTTTGCCGCGATTTGCCGCGGTTTTGCTGCGGATTTACAGTGGATTTTCCGCAAGTTTTTCCCCTCGGTTTTTACCATTATCTATGGCAAAAACCACAGGTACCTGCAATAAAGAAGTGACATACTGTAACAGTGTGTCCCTCCCCCGCCTGTGCTCATGGTGTAATAGTCTGTCTCTCCTTGACTGTCCTGTATGTACTATTGGTGGGGGATTGTTTGTTCTTCTCAGCATGGGACTTCTCCAATCCACAACTTGGTAAACAAGACAGAGCCAGGACTTCAAAAGTCCATTCATGTATCAAGTGTCCAGGCAGAGTTGGACTCTTCTGCCCACCTAAGGGGCTGACCCCAGGAGAGAAGAACAATGAGACCCATGTTAGTTCAGTTAGTTGGATCTCGGCTGGAGAAGGACTAGGATCTATAGCTGAGGCTGGATCCTAGAGCCTATGTATGGACTGTTACAGACTGGAGATCAGTGGCCACGTGGGATTGTGTTTTGCTGTTCACCCTGTTGGACAAAAGGAACTCATATAAGGACCATTGCCATATTTTCCCTGGCATTGGAATACCGGGAGGCGCCCCTGATCTTTCGTTTTGTTGTGGACTCCATACAGACTTTAAGGATCTATATTTATGTTTGGTGCTTTATCTTTGTGGTTCCAATAAAGCCCTTTGGATTATTCCTTGGCCTTGCGTCCCTTACTGCTCTGCCACATACCCCGTCACAAACTGGTTGGCAGCAGCGGGATCAGAGCAGAAAGAATGGAGGACAACGGCCCATTAACATCTGGAATCAGAACCTCAGAGTACAAGAACTGGACTGTGGGGAGCCAACAAACAAAGGCCCATGAATTAGGAGTCGGTTACAAAGGACTCTCTAAGGAGCAACTAATTGAGGCATTGGAAAACACTTGCCTGCAAGATGGCACCGAGGAAGGATTTCCACAGCAAGGGGAGGAAAGACGGGAGCTGGAGGTAAATACCCAAAAAAGTCAATGGGTTGTGTGGTATGAGGAGGAGATGGCACTTTTTGGAGATGAGGCCACCATAGAAGATAAGAGGGAGGCCATTCGCAGAGCTCAAGAGAGAGCAGCATTGCTGGAGAGGAGGCTTGCTGTGGAAGCAGCTAGAGGCTCCAGACAAACTGTAACCACAGCACCCACTATGAGGGAATTCTCCAGAGTGTCCCGCAAGGACTTTAAGCCATTTAATGTAGCTGCAGGCGACATTGAGGGCTTCTTCCAGGACTTTGAGCATCAGTGCCGATTAATGGAAGTCCCAGAAAGAGAGTGAGTCAGACACTTGGTGGGCCTCTTGGAGGGTGGAGCTGCCGACGCCTATAGAGCTATGGACCCTCAGTGGAATTGTGAGTATGTGGAGATAAAACAGACCATTCTAGAACATTATGCTGTGACCCCAGATACTTATAGGACTCAGTTCCGTACATTAGCATGTGATGGAGAAGTGTCTTTCAAGATGTATGCCCACAGACTGAAACAAGTATGCCATCTCTGGCTGGAGGGAGAGGGGGCCTTAACTTGGGAGACCTTCCTCCAGGTCATCCTGAAAGAGCAGTTCTATGCCAAGTGCCCTACTGAAATCCGGGAATGGGTGCACGAGAGGAGACCAGAGACAGTGGAACAAGCTGCTGCTCTAGCTGATGAGGTGCTCACTATCAAACTTCAGTGGAAGAAGCTGCTAGCAGAGGGAGCAAAAATGACCGGCTCTCCAACACCAGAGGTTACTTGTCCTTCAGTGACCAATGTTCCTCGACCTCCTAGATCACCACCTCATGTGGATACCCGTGTATGCGCCTCCAGTTGTTTCTACCACATTTTCTGGAATGCGACGAGGAGAGAAAGTAGAAGAGCGAAGATGTTATAGCTGTGGGCATCCCGGGCATCTGCGGGCCACATGCCCATCTATCCAGTGGAGTCATCCTCCAAATCGACAACTACCTCCAGCACCTGCACCTCTCTACCAGTCACCAGGGTCTCCTACCCACTTCTCCAGAAGGCAAACTGGAAGGAGTGAAACGCAACGCAGATATTATCAATGTGGGCAGCCTGGTCATCTGCAAGCTCACTGTCCAGGAGTTCGGAGGCAGAACAGCTGCAGACCACGTTTGCCTGTCCATTATCTACAGAAACCCTCAGCAGCTTGATTCAGGCCCTGATGATTTGCCAAGGGATTCTGATATGTTGGCTTCCCTACCAGGAGTCTATGGGGTGCGAGCCACAGCCGCTCGTTATTCTGATCTTCAGCATAAACATCTACAGGAGGTCATGCTAGATGGCCAAAAAGTTGTTGGCTTTCGTGACACTGGTGCTTTTATCACCATAGCGATCCCCGAGTAATTCAACCAGAAGCAATTCAAAAGGGACCAGGAATTGCCATTGAATTAGCTGGAGGTACTCAGAGAGATAATCCAAGAGCAAGTGTAACCCTGGATTATGGCTTTGGGGCAAAACAATGCATAATCGGTGTGATGAGCGGCCTTCCTGCAGACATTCTTCTAGGCAATTATGTGGGAGATATACAATGCCAATTTGTGGGTGCAGGAAGCAGAGTTTAAGTGAAGGAGGATACAAACTGGAGCCGAACATTCAACCCTACATCTTCACCATACACTAAAGAACCTGGAGCCAACACCCAGAATGCGGATGGATTGTCCAGGCAAGAGGAGCCCTGAGTCAGGGTCGGCATATTTACGTGTACTTGACAAGCGACCTGTTGAGGTCCCTTGTCTGTACACAAATTGAGGGGGGAAGGGGTTGTAACAGTGTGTCCCTCCCCTGCCTGTGCTCATGGTGTAACAGTCTGTCTCTCCTTGACTGTCCTGTATGTACTATTGGTGGGGGATTGTTTGTTCTTCTCAGCATGGGACTTCTACAATCCACAACTTGGTAAACAAGACAGAGCCAGGACTTCAAAAGTCCATTCATGTATCAAGTGTCCAGGCGGAGTTGGACTCTTCTGCCCACCTAAGCGGCTGATCCCAGGAGAGAAGAACAATGAGACTCATGTTAGTTCAGTTAGTTGGATCTCAGCTGGAGAAGGACTAGGATCTGTAGCTGAGGCTGGATCCTAGAGCCTATGCATGGACTGTTACAGACTGGAGATCAGTGGCCACGTGGGATTGTGTTTTGCTGTTCACCCTGTTGGACAAAAGGAACTCATATAAGGACCATTGCCATATTTTCCCTGGCGTTGGAATACCGGGAGGCGCCCCTGATCTTTCGTTTTGTTGTGGACTCCGAACAGACTTTAAGGATCTATATTTATGTTTGGTGCTTTATCTTTGTGGTTCCAATAAAGCCCTTTGGATTATTCCTTGGCCTTGCGTCCCTTACTGCTCTGCCGCATACCCCGTCACACATGCTCATTAATTCCACAGCAGAAAATCCGCGGGTAAATCGGCGGGTATAAAAAAACGCAGTGTGCGCACAGCATTTTTTCAAACCCATAGGATTTTCTGGGGAATGACTGCAGCAAAGTTTAGACACATTTTCTGCAGCAAATCCGCGGCAAAATCTGTGGTAAATCCGCAGCGTGCGCACAGGACCTATGGTACTGTGCGCACTAGAAAAAGGCATTTTCTTAAGAAAATTCCGGAGACTCAGTAAGATTTCTGCACTTGCGGTAAAATACCGCACGGAAATCCGCATCCAAATCCGCATGCGGTTTGTTGCGTATTGCTGCAGATTTTGTGCGGATTTGTTGCGGATTTGATGCAGAAATGCTACACCCAACGTCGGACTGGCTACTAGAGATGAGCGAACCGGTCGCGGTTCGGCTCGAGGTTGGTTCGCCGAACGGACCTCCCGTTCGAGTTCGGTTCGTCGAACGTTCGACGAACCGAACTCGAACTGCATAGGAAACAATGGCAGGCAATCACAAACACAGAAAAACACCTAGAAAACACCCTCAAAGGTGTCCTAAAGGTGACAAACAACTCAAACACATTGGAAAGTGACAAGGACATATACTCATGCGAAAACAAAACAGCTGGACAAGGAAAAAGAGGAGGACACACAGATATAGGCATGGCACGCCCTTCTAAAATCATGTAAAACACCGCAAGGTGACTCCAAGCGGAGTCTCCCTTTTTTCCAAAAATTGGGCCACACACACACCCACCCCTTCAGTGGTAGCACTTGTGCCCCAGTTGCACACTTCACAGCTAGATTTGCATCAAGCACATTCAAAAATACGCCATAATTAACCGTCCCCAGGATGACACCAGGGTAGGTAGCTAAGTCTTTCCTGATCCCAGCTCTGTGCAGCTTGGATCATTTATAAAAAACACAGCAATCAAGGGTTACTCCAAGCGGAGTCTCCCTTTTTTCCAAAAATTGGGCCCCACACACACCCACCCCTTCAGTGGCAGCAGTTGTGCCCTAGTTGTACACTTCACAGCTACATTTGCATCAAGCACATTCAAAAATACGCCATTCTTATCCATCCCCAGGATGACACCGGGGTAGGTAGCAAAGTCTTTGCTGACCCATGACTTGTTCATCTTGGCTTCTTTTAAAAACAATGTAAGCAAGGGTTACTCCAAGCGGAGTCTCCCTTTTTTCCAAAAATTGGGCCCCACACACACCCACCCCTTCAGTGGCAGCAGTTGTGCCCTAGTTGTACACTTCACAGCTACATTTGCATCAAGCACATTCAAAAATACGCCATTCTTATCCATCCCCAGGATGACACCGGGGTAGGTAGCAAAGTCTTTGCTGACCCATGACTTGTTCATCTTGGCTTCTTTTAAAAACAATGTAAGCAAGGGTTACTCCAAGCGGAGTCTCCCTTTTTTCCAAAAATTGGGCCCCACACACACCCACCCCTTCAGTGGCAGCAGTTGTGCCCTAGTTGTACACTTCACAGCTACATTTGCATCAAGCACATTCAAAAATACGCCATTCTTATCCGTCCCCAGGATGACACCGGGGTAGGTAGCAAAGTCTTTCCTGATCCCAGCTCTGTTCATCTTGGCTTCTTTTAAAAACACATCAAGCAAGGGTTACTCCAAGCGGAGCCTCCCTTTTTTCCAAAAATTGGGCCCCACACACCCACCCATTCAGTGGCAGCAGTTGTGCCCCAGTTGTACACTTCACAGCTAGATTTGCATCAAGCACATTCCAAAATACGCCATTCTTATCCGTCCCCAGGATGACACCGGGGTAGGTAGCAAAGTGTTTCCTGATCCCAGCTCTGTTCATCTTGGCTTCTTTTAAAAACACAGCAAGCAAGGGTTACTCCAAGCGGAGTCTCCCTTTTTTTCCAAAAATTGGGCCCCACACACCCACCCATTCAGTGGCAGCAGTTGTGCCCCAGTTGTACACTTCACAACTAGATTTGCATCAAGCACATTCAAAAATACGCCATAATTAACCGTCCCCAGGATGACACCAGGGTAGGTAGCAAAGTCTTTCCTGATCCCAGCTCTGTTCATCTTGGCTTCTTTTAAAAACACAGCAAGCAAGGGTTACTCCAAGCGGAGTCTCCCTTTTTTTCCAAAAATTGGGCCCCACACACCCACCCATTCAGTGGCAGCAGTTGTGCCCCAGTTGTACACTTCACAGCTAGATTTGCATCAAGCACATTCAAAAATACGCCATAATTAACCGTCCCCAGGATGACACCAGGGTAGGTAGCAAAGTCTTTCCTGATCCCAGCTCTGTTCATCTTGGCTTCTTTTAAAAACAATGTAAGCAAGGGTTACTCCAAGCGGAGTCTCCCTTTTTTTCCAAAAATTGGGCCCCACACACCCACCCATTCAGTGGCAGCACTTGTGCCCTAGTTGCAAACAGGATGTTTTGATTTGCATCAAGCACATTCCAAATCCACAAGCATTTACTCTCCCCAGGATGACACAGGGGTAGTAAATTCCTTCTGGATCCATGACTTGTTCATTTTGATGAACGTCAGTCTGTCCACATTGTCACTGGACAGACGCGTGCGCTTATCTGTCAGCACACACCCAGCAGCACTGAATACACGTTCAGAGACAACGCTGGCAGCTGGACACGACAAAATCTCCAAGGCGTAAGTTGCGAGCTCTGGCCATTTTTCTAGGTTTGAAGCCCAAAAGGAGCAAGGCTCCAGTTGCACAGTCATGGCATCGATGTTCATTTGGAGATACTCCTGTATCATCCTCTCCAGCCGTTGACTATGTGTCAGACTTGTTGTCTCTGGTGGCCTTGCAAAAGAGGGTCTAAAAAAATTATGAAAAGATTCCATAAAATTGCTGTTACCGGCACCAGATACGGTCCTACTGGTACGGGTAGACTGTTGAAGATGACGAGACCGTCCCATGTTTGTCAAGTTACAACTGGGAGATTCACTCCCTGCACCTGCACGGTTGTTTGGTGGAAAAGCCGAGCTAAGATCTAGTAACAGCTTCTGCTGATACTCCTGCATACGTGCGTCCCTTTCTATGGCTGGAATTATGTCACAAAATTTGGACTTGTACCGGGGATCTAATAGTGTGGCAATCCAGTAGTCATCATCACTTCTAATTTTGACAATACGACTGTCATGTTGGAGGTAGTGCAACAAAAAGGCACTCATGTGTCTTGCGCAGCCATGCGGACCAAGTCCACGCTGTGTTTGTGGCATAGAGGTGCTACCCGTTCTTTCTTCCTCTGACATCTGACCCCAACCTCTTTCAACTGAAATTTGACCAAGGTCTCCCTCATCCGCTGAGTCTTCCATGTCCATGGACAGTTCGTCCTCCATTTCTTCATGTTCTCCTGCACCTTGCTCAACATTTCGCCTGCTACTATGCGCCCTTGTCGATCCCTGTCCCCCTTGGTCCCATGCCTGCTGCGTTGGTGATGATGAACGTCTGGACCTTGGTGATGTTGTTGTCCCTTGCGCATATGAATCCTCCTGTAGTTCCTCCCCTTCATGTTGTCCCACCCCCTGACTCCGAATAGTGTTTAGCGTGTGCTCCAGCATGTAAATGACTGGAATCGTCATGCTGATAATGGCATTGTCAGAGCTAAACATATTCGTCGCCATGTCGAAACTGTGCAGAAGGGTGCATAGGTCCTTGATCTGAGACCACTCCATCAGGGTGATCTGCCCCACCTCTGCATCTCGTTGGCCCAGGCTATACGTCATGACGTATTGCACCAGGGCTCTGCGGTGCTGCCACAGTCGCTGTAACATGTGGAGAGTTGAATTCCAGCGTGTCGCCACATCGCATTTCAGGCGATGAACCGGCAGGCCGAAAGACTTCTGGAGCGATGCAAGTCGCTCAGCTGCGGCGCTTGAACGGCGGAAGTGAGCAGACAGTTTTCGTGCCCTGTTCAGAAGGCCATCTAGGCCGGGATAGTGTGTTAAAAATTGCTGCACGACAAGGTTCAACACGTGAGCCATACAAGGTACGTGTGTCACCTTGCCCAGGCGAAGGGCCGCACCCAGGTTTGCAGCATTGTCGCACACGGCCTTACCAGGCTGCAGGTTGAGTGGAGACAACCATTTATTAAACTCGGACCGCAGAGCTGACCACAACTCCTCAGCTGTGTGACTCTTATTACCAAGACATGTCAAGCTAAAGACCGCCTGATGCCGTTGCGCTCTGCTGCCAGCATAGTAATGAGGGGTGCGTGATTCCTTCTGCGCAGTGAGAAAGCTGGTGGCCTGACCAGGCAGGCTTGGGGCGGAGGTGGAGGACCCAGATGAGGTGGAGGATGCAGAAGCAGTGGCGGAACTTGGACAGACAGAGGATTGACACACAAGTCGTGGGGACAGCAAGACTTGTGCAGCAGACCCTTCACCATCTATCACCATAGTTACCCAGTGCCCAGTCAGCGACATGTAACGTCCCTGTCCATGCTTACTGGTCCAAGTATCGGTGGTGAAATGCACCCGTTCACACACAGAGTTTCTCAAGGAAGCGGTGATGTTGTGTGCGACATGCTGGTGTAGCGCGGGCACACCTTTCTTAGAGAAGTAGTGGCGACTAGGCATCTGGTACTGGGGCACAGCGACAGACATAAGGTCTCTAAAATCCTGTGTGTCCACTAGGCGGAAAGGCAGCATTTCGGTAGCCAACAGCTTACAGAGGGATAGAGTCAACCTCTTAGCTTTGTCATGGGTCGGAGGAAGTGGCCTTTTATTTGACCACATCTGAGGGACAGAGATCTGGCTGCTGTGTGTAGACGGTGTTGAGTAGGGTGTCCCTGGAAAAATGCTGGTTTGTGAGGAAAGTGCAGGCGGAGACATGATGTTGCCTTCATCCAACGTTGGTGCTATCGATGTCTGAGAGAGCTGTACACACTCACTTGTTTCCCCTTCCAAACCAACTGACGACCTTACAAGCAAACTGCCTGTTGCGGTTACAGTGGTGGAAGTTTTGCGTGGAAAAACAGGCGTGACAGCTGTCCCCACAGTCCTAGAAGATGAAGAGCGCGCGGATGCACTGGAAGGGGCGGGCGGTGGATGGTTCGCTCCGCTAGGCCGCATTGCAGCACGGTGAGCTTCCCACCGGGACTTATGATATTTAGTCATGTGACGATTCATGGAAGAAGTTGTCAAACTGCTGAGGTTTTGACCTCTACTAACAGAATCATGACAAATGTTACATATCACATGAGTTGGGCGATCTTTTTCGATGTGAAAAAAGGACCAGGCTAGGCAAGGCTTAGAGGCCATGCGACCTGTTGATCCACCCCGAATAATGCTCATAGGCAGAGTGGTGGCTGAGGATGCAGTTGTAGACGTGCTACCAGTGCTCCGACTCTGTCCAGGAAGGCGCAAGGTAACTTCGTCGTCGGTTGCATCCTCCTCCACCGCCTCTGTTGACCTCCTCGAGTGCCTGACTGGGGGTTGACAGTAGGTGGGATCTAGAACGTCATCATCAATTGTTGTGTTTGCACTCCCCTCCCCCTCAGACCGAGCCTCTTCTTGCCCTGACCGAATATTTAAGTTGTCATCCCAATCGGGTATCTGCGTCTCATCTTCATCAGTATGTTCCTCATTGTCTATAACCACAGGTGTTACAGTTTGTGACAAAGGGTCAACATTATGCTCAGAAACTTGGTCCTCACGGCCTGAATCAGAGTCACAAAGGTTCTGGGCATCACTGCAGACCATTTCCTGTTCTGTACTCACTGTAGCTTGGGAGCAGACCTCTGATTCCCAGGCTATAGTGTGACTGAACAGCTCTGCAGACTCAGCCATCTCAGTTCCACCATACTGTGCAGGGCTGATGGAGACTTCAGAGCTGGGAGAAATCAAGTGTGATTGGGATGACAACTCAGAGGACTGGTGTTTTTTGGATGCGGTACTTGAAGTGGCTGAGAGGGCACTTGTTGGACCACTTGAGATCCATTCAAGCATTTTCCTTTTTTGCCCATCATCTACCTTTGTTCCTCTTGTTCGTGTCCGTAAAAAAGGGAGCACATCGGATTGTCCACAATAAGTAGTAGACATCTTACTTTTGCTAGTAGATGGTCTATCTGCAGCAGATGATAATGGAGCTTTGCCACCTTCCCCACTGACAAAACCTTTTTTGCCTTTTCCACCACGCCTCTTCCCCTTTCCACCAGCATCTGTCATTTTGCCACTCATGTTGATTGCGACAAGATTGTGGACTGAAAATGTGGTAGTAAAAATTGAGAGGTGGTGAAGATTGCAGTGGTGGTCTAGCTTTATTAACAGCAGAATAATAAAGAATAAATATCCCTGACAATGTAACTTAGTTATAATTAGTTGGAGTGTGCAACGCAGGCAGACGTGCTGCAAATGTCTTGGCACTAGTGGGACTAAAGCAAAGTCCAATAGCCACGTATAGGATGCCACTAGGTACACTGAGTGTTTGCTAGTATAATGGCTTAGTTATAATTAGTTGGAGTGTGCAACGCAGGCAGATGCGCTCTGCAAATGTCTTGGCACTAGTGGGACTATAGCAAAGTCCAATAGCCACGTATAGGATGCCACTAGGTACACTGAGTGTGTGCTAGTATAATGGCTTAGTTATAATTAGTTGGAGTGTGCAACGCAGGCAGATGCGTTCTGCAAATGTCTTGGCACTAGTGGGACTAAAGCAAAGTCCAATAGCCACGTATAGGATGCCACTAGGTACACTAAGTGTTTGCTAGTATAATGGCTTAGTTATAATTAGTTGGAGTGTGCAACGCAGGCAGATGCGCTCTGCAAATGTCTTGGCACTAGTGGGACTATAGCAAAGTCCAATAGCCACGTATAGGATGCCACTAGGTACACTGAGTGTGTGCTAGTATAATGGCTTAGTTATAATTAGTTGGAGTGTGCAACGCAGGCAGATGCGTTCTGCAAATGTCTTGGCACTAGTGGGACTAAAGCAAAGTCCAATAGCCACGTATAGGATGCCACTAGGTACACTGAGTGTGTGCTAGTATAATGGCTTAGTTATAATTAGTTGGAGTGTGCAACGCAGGCAGATGCGCTCTGCAAATGTCTTGGCACTAGTGGGACTAAAGCAAAGTCCAATAGCCACGTATAGGATGCCACTAGGTACACTGAGTGTGTGCTAGTATAATGGCTTAGTTATAATTAGTTGGAGTGTGCAACGCAGGCAGATGCGTTCTGCAAATGTCTTGGCACTAGTGGGACTAAAGCAAAGTCCAATAGCCACGTATAGGATGCCACTAGGTACACTGAGTGTGTGCTAGTATAATGGCTTAGTTATAATTAGTTGGAGTGTGCAACGCAGGCAGATGCGCTCTGCAAATGTCTTGGCACTAGTAGGACTATAGCAAAGTCCAATAGCCACGTATAGGATGCCACTAGGTACACTGAGTGTGTGCTAGTATAATGGCTTAGTTATAATTAGTTGGAGTGTGCAACGCAGGCAGATGCGTTCTGCAAATGTCTTGGCACTAGTGGGACTAAAGCAAAGTCCAATAGCCACGTATAGGATGCCACTAGGTACACTAAGTGTTTGCTAGTATAATGGCTTAGTTATAATTAGTTGGAGTGTGCAACGCAGGCAGATGCGCTCTGCAAATGTCTTGGCACTAGTGGGACTATAGCAAAGTCCAATAGCCACGTATAGGATGCCACTAGGTACACTGAGTGTGTGCTAGTATAATGGCTTAGTTATAATTAGTTGGAGTGTGCAACGCAGGCAGATGCGCTCTGCAAATGTCTTGGCACTAGTGGGACTATAGCAAAGTCCAATAGCCACGTATAGGATGCCACTAGGTACACTGAGTGTGTGCTAGTATAATGGCTTAGTTATAATTAGTTGGAGTGTGCAACGCAGGCAGATGCGCTCTGCAAATGTCTTGGCACTAGTGGGACTAAAGCAAAGTCCAATAGCCACGTATAGGATGCCACTAGGTACACTAAGTGTTTGCTAGTATAATGGCTTAGTTATAATTAGTTGGAGTGTGCAACGCAGGCAGATGCGCTCTGCAAATGTCTTGGCACTAGTGGGACTATAGCAAAGTCCAATAGCCACGTATAGGATGCCACTAGGTACACTGAGTGTGTGCTAGTATAATGGCTTAGTTATAATTAGTTGGAGTGTGCAACGCAGGCAGATGCGTTCTGCAAATGTCTTGGCACTAGTGGGACTAAAGCAAAGTCCAATAGCCACGTATAGGATGCCACTAGGTACACTAAGTGTTTGCTAGTATAATGGCTTAGTTATAATTAGTTGGAGTGTGCAACGCAGGCAGATGCGCTCTGCAAATGTCTTGGCACTAGTGGGACTATAGCAAAGTCCAATAGCCACGTATAGGATGCCACTAGGTACACTGAGTGTGTGCTAGTATAATGGCTTAGTTATAATTAGTTGGAGTGTGCAACGCAGGCAGATGCTCTCTGCAAATGTCTTGGCACTAGTGGGACTATAGCAAAGTCCAATAGCCACGTATAGGATGCCACTAGGTACACTGAGTGTGTGCTAGTATAATGGCTTAGTTATAATTAGTTGGAGTGTGCAACGCAGGCAGATGCGCTCTGCAAATGTCTTGGCACTAGTGGGACTATAGCAAAGTCCAATAGCCACGTATAGGATGCCACTAGGTACACTGAGTGTGTGCTAGTATAATGGCTTAGTTATAATTAGTTGGAGTGTGCAACGCAGGCAGATGCGTTCTGCAAATGTCTTGGCACTAGTGGGACTAAAGCAAAGTCCAATAGCCACGTATAGGATGCCACTAGGTACACTAAGTGTTTGCTAGTATAATGGCTTAGTTATAATTAGTTGGAGTGTGCAACGCAGGCAGATGCGCTCTGCAAATGTCTTGGCACTAGTGGGACTATAGCAAAGTCCAATAGCCACGTATAGGATGCCACTAGGTACACTGAGTGTGTGCTAGTATAATGGCTTAGTTATAATTAGTTGGAGTGTGCAACGCAGGCAGATGCGCTCTGCAAATGTCTTGGCACTAGTGGGACTATAGCAAAGTCCAATAGCCACGTATAGGATGCCACTAGGTACACTGAGTGTGTGCTAGTATAATGGCTTAGTTATAATTAGTTGGAGTGTGCAACGCAGGCAGATGCGTTCTGCAAATGTCTTGGCACTAGTGGGACTAAAGCAAAGTCCAATAGCCACGTATAGGATGCCACTAGGTACACTAAGTGTTTGCTAGTATAATGGCTTAGTTATAATTAGTTGGAGTGTGCAACGCAGGCAGATGCGCTCTGCAAATGTCTTGGCACTAGTGGGACTATAGCAAAGTCCAATAGCCACGTATAGGATGCCACTAGGTACACTGAGTGTGTGCTAGTATAATGGCTTAGTTATAATTAGTTGGAGTGTGCAACGCAGGCAGATGCGCTCTGCAAATGTCTTGGCACTAGTGGGACTATAGCAAAGTCCAATAGCCACGTATAGGATGCCACTAGGTACACTGAGTGTGTGCTAGTATAATGGCTTAGTTATAATTAGTTGGAGTGTGCAACGCAGGCAGATGCGTTCTGCAAATGTCTTGGCACTAGTGGGACTAAAGCAAAGTCCAATAGCCACGTATAGGATGCCACTAGGTACACTAAGTGTTTGCTAGTATAATGGCTTAGTTATAATTAGTTGGAGTGTGCAACGCAGGCAGATGCGCTCTGCAAATGTCTTGGCACTAGTGGGACTATAGCAAAGTCCAATAGCCACGTTTAGGATGCCACTAGGTACACTGAGTGTGTGCTAGTATAATGGCTTAGTTATAATTAGTTGGAGTGTGCAACGCAGGCAGATGCGCTCTGCAAATGTCTTGGCACTAGTGGGACTATAGCAAAGTCCAATAGCCACGTATAGGATGCCACTAGGTACACTGAGTGTTTGCTAGTATAATGGCTTAGTTATAATTAGTTGGAGTGTGCAACGCAGGCAGATGCGCTCTGCAAATGTCTTGGCACTAGTGGGACTAAAGCAAAGTCCAATAGCCACGTATAGGATGCCACTAGGTACACTGAGTGTTTGCTAGTATAATGGCTTAGTTATAATTAGTTGGAGTGTGCAACGCAGGCAGATGCGTTCTGCAAATGTCTTGGCACTAGTGGGACTAAAGCAAAGTCCAATAGCCACAGATAGGATGCCACTAGGTACACTGAGTGTTTGCTAGTATAATGGCTTAGTTATAATGAGTTGGAGTGTGCAATGCAGGCAGACGCGCTCTGCAAATGTCTTGGCACTAGTGGGACTAAAGCAAAGTCCAATAGCCACAGATAGGATGCCACTAGGTACACTGAGTGTTTGCTAGTATAATGGCTTAGTTATAATGAGTTGGAGTGTGCAGAGGACAGGAGGGTACAGTGGCAGGATTGTGGTGCTCTGGGTAGAGGAATGGAAGCCTGCCTTTCTATTCCCTCCTAATGGTGAAATGCAGGGAGGAAATCCCTGACCTGGGCTACACAGACGCTGTTGCTGTTTGCAGGACCTGTCACCTTAACTCTGACCCTGCCGCTTTGAGCCCTTAAAAGGACTGCTAGAATGTGCTCTCCCTAAGCTGTCTAACGCTGTGTATGCAGCGCATACAGCTGTATCGGCTATAGGACTCAGGAGGACGGAGCTGCGCCAGTGATGTCTGACACCAAAGACGCAGAAGGCAGATAATGGCGTTCGTGAAGAAAATGTCCGGTTTTATAATGCAGGGACATGTGACATGCAAATCCTATCACACATGCCGTTGCTTCTCTGGCTCAAAGTCCACTTAGCTGTGTGTGTGTCTGTGATTGGCTGACATGCTGGCCCGCCCCACAAGACGCGCGCGCTTAGGGAAGGAAGACAAGAAAAAAAAAAAAAAAAATGGCGATCGCCATTATAGAAACAGCAGTGATCTGAAGGCGCTGTTCACGCACACTATACACTGAAATGTGATAATAGTTTGATTCACAGAGTGACTTACACTATTACAGCAGAAACCAAGCTATGATTTAGCTGTTTTTTGGCTGCTAGAACCGTTCTCGAACGTTTCTAGAACTATCGAGCTTTTGCAAAAAGCTCGAGTTCTAGTTCGATCTAGAACATGCCCCAAAATCACTCGAGCCTAGAACTGGAGAACCACGAACCACGAACCGCGCTCAACTCTACTGGCTACTGAAGGAATCTCCAGTAATACCAGGCCTGGCCGCGGTTACCTGCACTACACTTCGGAGCTCTCACCTGAGCTCCAGAGTGCAGGCTAGACTAAACTGCGAGCGCTGAGTGATTAATTCCCCAGCGATTGCAGTTTAGTTCAGGCCGGGCTGATCTCCGAAGCTCAGGTGACAGCTCCGGAGTGCAGCCCGGTCTATCTACAGCTGTCACCTGAGCTACGGAGATCATCCCGGCCTGAACTAAACTGCAATCGCCGGGGAATCAATCACTCGGCGCTCGCAGTTTAGTCTAGGCTGCACTCTGGAGCTCAGGTGACAGCTCCGGAGTTCAGTGCAGGGAACCGCGGCCAGGCCTGGTATTACTGGAGATTCCTCCAGTAGCCAGTCCCGCAGCTACCTGTGGAAAAGAAGTGACATGCAATTGTTTTTGCTGCGGGAATCCCGCAGCAAAACATGCATCTGTCAAAATCCGCCTTGTGCGCCCAGCATATTTTTTTCCCATAGGATTTGCTGGTGAATCATTGCAGAGATGTTATGAGCATTTTCTGCAGCAAAACATGCAGCAAATCCGCGGGAAATCCGCGGAAAATTCCGTCTAGTGTGCACAAGGCCTAAGGGTTTTCCCCAAAATCACACATTTTATGTTGCTGATTCCTCAGTGCCCAACTACTGAGACCTCCGGTGATACTGAGAAGGGGGTTTAGACCTACGGAAGAGACTCATTCTCAGAGGTCCCAACATGCGGACCCCCGGCCATCAACAGGTTAGATAGGGTAAACTTGCAATTTAAGGAAACCCCTTGGATAAGGAATAGTCTTTCCAGCTGAAAAATGGAGAGAACCAAACAGAAGTGTGAAGTCTTTATACTTTTGTAGAATTCTACAAAATTGTTTATTCCCGATCTCTAGAGAAATATCAGTAGACTGAAATATGGAGAAGTGTGTCTACTTATTTTTTCTCATTCTAGGTTTATGTACTTTTATCTAAAGTAGTTAAAGGGTGTTGTCCCAAGACGAAAGTTCATTTTAGTCAATAGATGTTGGAATAATAATAATTTCCACAATTGGATGTGTTTAAAAAAATGTTCCTGTGCTGAGATAATGTTATATACAGTTAGGTCCAGAAATATTTGGACAGTGACACAAGCTTTGTTATTTTAGCTGTTTACAAAAACATGTTCAGAAATACAATTATATATATAATATGGGCTGAAAGTGCACACTCCCAGCTGCAATATGAGAGTTTTCACATCCAAATCGGAGAAAGGGTTTAGGAATCATAGCTCTGTAATGCATAGCCTCCTCTTTTTCAAGGGACCAAAAGTAATTGGACAAGGGACTCTAAGGGCTGCAATTAACTCTGAAGGCGTCTCCCTCGTTAACCTGTAATCAATGAAGTAGTTAAAAGGTCTGGGGTTGATTACAGGTGTGTGGTTTTGCATTTGGAAGCTGTTGCTGTGACCAGACAACATGCCGTCTAAGGAACTCTCAATTGAGGTGAAGCAAAACATCCTGAGGCTGAAAAAAAAGAAAAAATCCATCAGAGAGATAGCAGACATGCTTGGAGTAGCAAAATCAACAGTCGGGTACATTCTGAGGAAAAAGGAATTGACTGGTGAGCTTGGGAACTCAAAAAGGCCTGGGCGTCAACGGATGACAACAGTGGTGGATGATCGCCGCATACTTTCTTTGGTGAAGAAGAACCCGTTCACAACATCAACTGAAGTCCAGAACACTCTCAGTGAAGTAGGTGTATCTGTCTCTAAGTCAACAGTAAAGAGAAGACTCCATGAAAGTAAATACAAAGGGTTCACATCTAGATGCAAACCATTCATCAATTCCAAAAATAGACAGGCCAGAGTTACATTTGCTGAAAAACACCTCATGAAGCCAGCTCAGTTCTGGAAAAGTATTCTATGGACAGATGAGACAAAGATCAACCTGTACCAGAATGATGGGAAGAAAAAAGTTTGGAGAAGAAAGGGAACGGCACATGATCCAAGGCACACCACATCCTCTGTAAAACATGGTGGAGGCAATGTGATGGCATGGGCATGCATGGCTTTCAATGGCACTGGGTCACTTGTGTTTATTGATGACATAACAGCAGACAAGAGTAGCCGGATGAATTCTGAAGTGTACCGGGATATACTTTCAGCCCAGATTCAGCCAAATGCCATAAAGTTGATTGAACGGCGCTTCATAGTACAGATGGACAATGACCCCAAGCATACAGCCAAAGCTACCCAGGAGTTCATGAGTGCAAAAAAGTGGAACATTCTGCAATGGCCAAGTCAATCACCAGATCTTAACCCAATTGAGCATGCATTTCCCTTGCTCAAATCCAAACTTAAGACGGAAAAATCCACAAACAAACAAGACCTGAAGGCTGCGGATGTAAAGGCCTGGCAAAGCATTAACAAGGAGGAAACCCAGCGTTTGGTGATGTCCATGGGTTCCAGACTTAAGGCAGTGATTGCCTCCAAAGGATTCGCAACAAAATATTGAAAATAAAAATTTTTTTTTTGGGTTTGGTTTATTTGTCCAATTACTTTTGACCTCCTAAAATGCGGAGTGTTTGTAAAGAAATGTGTACAATTCCTACAATTTCTATCAGATATTTTTGTTCAAACCTTCAAATTAAACGTTACAATCTGCACTTGAATTCTGTTGTAGAGATTTCATTTCAAATCCAATGAGGTGGCATGCAGAGCCCAACTCGCCAAAATTGTGTCACTGTCCAAATATTTCTGGACCTAACTGTATGTGTCCCTGCTGTGTACTGTGTAATGGCTGTGTCTGACCGTACACGGACATGGTCTGAGAAAAGAGACTGGACTATTTTGTCAGCTGATACAGGGGAAAGGAGAATGAACTATATTGTCAGCTGCCAGAGGAAGAAGAAGACTGAATTACTTTGTCCACTGCCAGACGAGAAAGGAGACTAAAGCATATTGTCAGCTAACATATGGAAAAGGAGCCTGGACTATATTGTCAGCAGACACAGGGGAAAAGAGGAAGGATAATATTGTCAGTTGACACAGTGGAAAGGAGACTGGACTATATTGTGAGATGCCAGAGGGGGAAGGAGAGGGGACTATATTGTCAGATGCCAGAGGGAGAAGGAGACTGGATTACATTGTCAGCTGCCAGAGGGGAAAGGAGGCTGGACTATATTGTCAGCTGATACGGGGAAAAGATACTGGACTATATTGTCAGCTGACACAGGGGAAAGTAGCCTGAAATGAAATGTCATCTGCCAGAGGGAAAAGGAGCCTGAACTGTATTGTCAGTGCCAGAGGGAGAAGGAGACTTATTTTGTACACTGTTCTCCCCCTTAGCACTAGTTTGAAGCATAAGCATTGAGATATTATGAAGCAAAAACGTATATTTTTTATGATTAGTTCTACAAAGGGTGCTGGTAACTGCTACTGTGATTGTCTACATTATGATTGTCTATGTGATGGGTATGACCACACAAAGTGGGTAGAGAACTATGATAGAATGAAGTGCAAGTAATGTTCAAAAGGCATAGATGATGCAAATAGAAAGAGAAGAAAATGCAGTGCACATCCACATATTGAAAGCTATATCAATACTTTACAAATCTAAAGAAAAATATAAAAAAACAAACTTTTTTAAAACCTTTAAAAAGATAGCCAACTTTGTTATGAGTATAAGGGTCTAATATAAATCCCAACAAGTGGCAGCCATAATTCAAGGAACATAGCAAAAGTAAAATCTTGATGCAAGAATAAAACACCCAAGCGTGATATAACTAATGCCAAATACTATAGAGGAAATGGCAGACATTATACACTCAGTGGTGACGTATCATCTATCGCACCCCCGATGATGTTGTCATGTGCTAGAAACAAACGCACTTGCAGTCAAGCTGATTTCTATTACTTCCATATTATGGAACTGAGTATATTACATTTAATGTCATATTCTCTATAGCAAGATTGTTTACCTCTATATAGCAAAAACATTTTTTACCATTGGTGAAATGAAAGTTCAATATTTTATTCCTTTTAGCATAAGGAATTATTTGGGTGTTTGCAAAAAATCTCTTTTCTGCATTTTTATCATTGACTGATTGCTTGATATTAAAACAGGGGACATTATTTTTTTACTATTCTTGCTGAATTATGGACATTGAATGTTGGTGGGTTTTGTAATGGGCCATTATAATGACCTAAGAATTGGCGTTTTTTATTTTTAAATCAATTATTTGTATCAGCAATGAGCATATCTTGCTGACCATAAGAGCTTAAACTCTACAGGAGAGAGCAAGGATCCCACTCACCATAAGAGCTTAAACTCTACAGGAGAGAGCAAGAATCCCACTGACCATAAGAGCTTACACTCTACAGGAGAGAGCAAGGATCCCACTCACCATAAGAGCTTAAACTCTACAGGAGAGAGCAAGGATCCCACTGACCATAAGAGCTTACACTCTACAGGAGAGAGAGAATCCTGCTAACCATAAGAGCTTACACTCTACAGGAGAGGGATAGTATCACACTGACCATAAGAGTTTACACTCTACAGGAGAGAGAGAGGACATGGCTGACCATAAGAACTTACACTCTACAGGAGAGAGGGGACTGTTACGAGGGGGACCCGGGGAAGCGTGCCAAGATGGGAAATGGACTGCTTCCGCCGGTCAAGGTCCACTGTGCGGTGTAAGGGACCGCCGCTATGGTGGGTGAAGAGTGAGCGGGTTGCTGCTAGCGATCGTCTGGAATGTCACAGACGATCTATGTACACCGATCTGCCCTAACCCCTGAGGGTTGTATGGCACAGATCTCACGGCTCGGTGTACCTGTTGCACGGGGAAGCACAGAGGTGCCCACGCACGTGTGCCAGTGGAAGTCACGAGAATATGGCACGAGGGTAGCACAGAGGTGCCCACGCACGTGTGCTTTCAATAACCAGGTGAGTCCAATGGAGACTTGAGGAGCTCACCTGGGACAGGAACACGGCCTGTTGACGGGGGTACTGCCGGAGCAGCAAGGCAGGAACACGGCCTGCAAACGAGGTACTGCCGGAGCAGCAAGGGCCAAGCCCACAAGAGACAGTAATGCCTGAGCAGTGGCGTGGCAGCACGCTGCCAGACATCCAAACATAGAAGGACGGTCGCGCGCCGCCATGATGGCAGGGGGAACTTTTAAGGAGGTGCAGCTCCACCCGAGGGCGGGCGCGAGGCGGAGATGACGGACTTGACCCAATCAGGGTCCACGACGTCCCAGCCTGGCCAGTCAGGATTCACCACGTCACCAGCCTTGTCATCAAGCCGTGTGACGTCAGTGAGCGAATCAGGACCCACCACGCATTGCACATGCTCACCCTCCTGCCTCTGGGAAATAGAGGCGGGATCCTCGGTCTCACAATGTGCAGAGATAACGGGAGTCTCACTGCTTCCCTGAGCAGTAAACCTCTGCACATTGCGCAGCCTCGCAGACCTTCGGGGCCGCTGAGCAGGAGAGTCTGCGGCAGGCCAGGAATGGGAGACCGCTTCACTCCCTGTAACAGGAGAACCACCAGGTGTCACCCTTCTGCTGCCTCTCTGAGAAGGCATCTCCCGCACACTGCGCAGTCTGGCAGACCTTCGGCGCTGCTGAGCAGGAGTGCTCGTGGCAGGCAAGGAATGGGAGACTGCCTCAGTCCTTGCCTCAGGAGAGCCACGAGATGTAACATTACCCCCCCGTCTAGGCCCCCCCCTGTCCGTGCTCGAAGGCCGCTATCAAACCCGGGGCGCGGATATGATCCTCCAACTCCCAGGATCTATGCTCCGGACCACGGCCGGCCCACTCCACGAGGTAGTACCTCTTGCCCTGTATGACTTTTGTCTCCACAAGTTTTGCCACCTCAGGGTCGTCGGACGGGGAGTCGGTTTGAGCCGGCAGGGACCCCGAGAATTTATTAAGTCGTACGGGTTTCAGGAGGGACACGTGAAAGGTGTTGGCTATAGCCCAGCGTGGAGGGAGCTGGAGTCGATATGCCACTGGGTTTACCTGCTGTAGTACTTTAAACGGACCCAGTTACCTAGGGGCGAATTTGGCTGCCTGTACCCGTAGGTTAACATTCTTAGAGGACAGCCATACTAGGTCACCAGGGGCGAAGGATGGTGCAGGGCGGCGGCGAACATCAGCCGTTGTCACCATCCGGTCTTTGGCCCTTTTAAGAGCCTCTTGGGTGTCATCCCAGATCTCCCGGGCCTTGGTCGCCCAATCCTCCACTCTAGTATCGGGTGACGTAATGGGCATCGGAACCGGGATTCTGGGATGTTGTCCGTTATTGAGTAGGAACGGAGTCTGGCCAGAGGATTCATGGACCGAATTGTTAATGGCAAATTCGGCCCAAGGAAGGAGATTAGCCCAGTTGTCGTGGTGCGCGGATATAAAATGGCGGAGGTAAGTTACCAAGGTCTGATTAGTCCTCTCCACTAGTCCATTGGTCTCGGGATGGTATGCGGAGGAGATGTTCAGCTCTATCTGCAGGAGCTTACAGAGCTCTCTCCAGAAGCGAGACGCGAACTGGGGACCCCGGTCGCTCACCACCTTGTCAGGCATGCCATGCAACCTAAATACATGCCGAATGAACAAGGTGGCGAGAGCACGTGACGTCGGGAGTCGTGGGAGAGGCACCAAGTGGACCATTTTAGAGAAGTGGTCCGTGATGACCCATACGACCCTGTGCCCTGCTGACTTGGGCAGATCTCCCAGGAAATCCATCCCTACCACTTCCCAGGGACGATCCGGCACTGGCAGTGGGTGAAGAAGACCTGCCGGTCTCTGCCGGGACGGCTTATTCCGAGCACACGACATACAGGCTCCCACATATTCCTGTATGTCCTGGGGTAGTCTCGGCCACCAATAATGCCTGGTCACCAGGTCTCTGGTCCTTTTGACCCCGAAGTGACCCCCGACCTTGGAGGCATGGGCCCACGATAGCACCTCGTTCCGTAGTTCAGGGGGAACGAGGGTTTTGCCAGGTGGCACCTGGTCCAAAGAAGTGGGAGTGACCATCCTCAAGCTGTCCGGGGGGAGTATAAGACGAGGCTCCTCCTCGTCCTCCTCCAACACAACCATACAACGTGACAAGGCATCGGCCCGTACGTTCTTCTCACCGGCCAGGTGGCGGATAATAAAGCGGAACCGGGAGAAGAATAAAGACCAACGGGCCTGCCTTGGGTTCAGGCGTTGTGCTGTCTGGAGGTATGTGAGGTTTTTGTGGTCAGAAAAAACCTCAAATGGATGCTTCGCACCCTCCAGGAGATGCCGCCATTCCTGGAATGCTAGTTTCATCGCCAGTAACTCCCTATCCCCTATGGAGTAGTTCCTCTCGGCCGGAGAAAAGGTCTTGGAGAAAAAGAAACACGGATGTTTCCTTCCTCGTTCGTTTTTCTGGTACAGGACTGCACCTGCACCGACCGAAGAGGCGTCTACCTCCAGTAGGAAGGGTTTGGAGATGTCTGGACGATGAAGGATGGGAGCTCTGGAGAAGTGAGTTTTGAGAGTGTGAAATGCCTCTACCGTTTCCCGTGTCCATGCTTTGGGATTAGCGCCCTTGCGGGTAAGGGCAATGATGGGTGCTGCCACTGTCGAGAAGTTGGGAATGAACTGGCGATAATAATTGATAAACCCCAAGAATCGCTGGATCGCCTTCAGCGAGCGGGGCTCAGGCCAGTTCATCACTGTCTCCAACTTCCCCGGATCCATTGCTAACCCCTGACTGGACACTATGTACCCCAGGAACGGCAAGGATTCCTGTTCAAAAACGCACTTTTCCAGCTTAGCATATAACGAATGGGTGCGGAGCCTCTTAAGTACTCGGATGACATCCCTCCGATGGGTGGTAAGATCGGGGGAGAAGATAAGAATGTCATCCAGGTATGCAACCACGGAAAGATACAAATCCCGGAAAATGTCATTCACAAAGTCTTGAAATACGGCGGGGGCATTGCAGAGTCCGAAGGGCATTACTAGATACTCGTAGTGACCGTCCCTGGTGTTGAAGGCGGTCTTCCACTCATCGCCCTTTCGGACTCGCACTAGATTATACGCCCCGCGTAGATCCAGCTTTGTGAAGACCTTTGCCCCGCGGAATCGATCAAATAGCTCAGTAATGAGGGGCAAAGGGTATTTGTTCTTGATTGTGATTGCATTTAATCCCCTGTAATCGATACAGGGGCGCAGATCCCCTTCCTTCTTCTGCACAAAAAAGAACCCTGCACCAGCCGGTGAAATAGACTTGCGAATGAACCCCTTCGCCAGGCTGTCCTGAATATATTTGGACATAGCCTCCGTCTCTGGAGCAGAGAGTGGATACACTCTGCCCCTAGGGGGCTCGGAGCCTGGCTTCAGGTCTATTCGGCAATCATATGGCCGGTGGGGAGGAAGAGTATCTGCGGCCCTTTTGGAAAAGACATCCCTGTAGGCCTCATAAGGTGTCGGCAAACCCGGCCCCTCAGTATTCCCTGAGGACCCAACCGACCTAATGGTAGCGGGTGGTTCGGTAGTCACGAGGTGCTCTCTACAGGATCCTGCCCAGGATGAGATCTCCCCTGTTGCCCAGTTGAGTATAGGAGCATGCTGTCTCAACCAGGGAAGACCCAGTAGGATCTCATCCGTCCCCCCTGGAAGCACCAGGAATGACACCTGCTCATGGTGTCCCGGTGGTACATCCATCCTGAGAGGGATGGTGATCTGGGTGATAGGATCGAGTAGTATGGACCCGTCGACTACCCGGACCCTGAGTGGCTTGGGCAACAGAACCAGGGGAACTGAGTATCGGGTTGCCAGGGAGGTCGAGATGAAATTGCCTTCAGCGCCTGAGTCCAAGCAAGCCAGGGCAGAGAAGAGAGTAGTGCCGAACTGCAACTGGGCGCTGATAGTCAACCTAGAGGGAGAAGTAGCGTCTAGAGTTCCCCCTCTGATAGAAACTAGACGCTGTCTTTTCCCGACGGTTTGGGACATAGGGTAGCTATGTGTCCCCTCTGCCCACAGGAAAAGCAGATGACACAAGACCGAGAACCTGGAGCAGAGGAGACCACCTTGGACACTTCCATTGACTCCACGGAGTCTCCTACAGGACTGGCTGGGGGACCTGTCTGATGGAAGACGGGAGTCAGACGCTTTTTAGGCCGAGAAGACGTGGGTGCTGAAGAGACCTCGAGCCTTCGCTCCGCCTGGCGGATGTCTATGCGAGAGGCAACCTGAATCAAGGACTCTAAAGTGGCAGGCACCTCACGTGTGGCCAGTGCGTCTTTGACAAACCCTGCCAGGCCCTCCCAAAACACAGGGACAAGGACCTTATCCGGCCAGTCCAGCTCTGCGGCCAGTGTCCTAAAGTGTACAGCAAAGTCCCCGACTGAAGCAGACCCTTGCCGAAGTCGTAGGAGGTGCAGCGCGGAATCGTGGGTGACTTGAGGCCCGAGGAACACCATTCTCATGGCCCCAAGATGAGCTGCTAAGTTATTCACCACACGATCTCCGCGCTCCCACAACGGCGTGGACCACTTCAGCGCTCTCCCTGTGAGCAGGGACTGGACGAAGGCTACCTTCGCCTTCTCGGTAGCGTAAAGAGTCGCGGACAGCTCTAAGTAGGTGGTAACCTGGTTTATAAACCCACGGCACTCAGAGCTGTTGCCGCTAAAGCGCTCTGGAAGCGCAAGGCGAGGAGACCTTCCGCCCAATAGCACAGCCTGGGTAGCCGCCTGGGTGGCGACTGTCGTCAGAGTAGTCTTATCGGAGGAAGACTGCTCCACTGCTGCCAATCGTGACTCCAACTGCTGCACATAACGCAGCAACTGCTGCTGCTCTTCAGCCATAGCCAGACCTTTGGCGCGACCGTAATGTTACGAGGGGGACCCAGGGAAGCGTGCCAAGATGGGAAATGGACTGCTTCCGCCGGTCAAGGTCCACTGTGCGGTGTAAGGGACCGCCGCTATGGTGGGTGAAGAGTGAGCGGGTTGCTGCTAGCGATCGTCTGGAATGTCACAGACGATCTATGTACACCGATCTGCCCTAACCCCTGAGGGTTGTATGGCACAGATCTCACGGCTCGGTGTACCTGTTGCACGGGGAAGCACAGAGGTGCCCACGCACGTGTGCCAGTGGAAGTCACGAGAATATGGCACGAGGGTAGCACAGAGGTGCCCACGCACATGTGCTTTCAATAACCAGGTGAGTCCAATGGAGACTTGAGGAGCTCACCTGGGACAGGAACACGGCCTGTTGACGGGGGTACTGCCGGAGCAGCAAGGCAGGAACACGGCCTGCAAACTAGGTACTGCCGGAGCAGCAAGGGCCAAGCCCACAAGAGACAGTAATGCCTGAGCAGTGGCGTGGCAGCACGCTGCCAGACATCCAAACATAGAAGGACGGTCGCGCGCCGCCATGATGGCAGGGGGAACTTTTAAGGAGGTGCAGCTCCACCCGAGGGCGGGCGCGAGGCGGAGATGATGGACTTGACCCAATCAGGGTCCACGACGTCCCAGCCTGGCCAGTCAGGATTCACCACGTCACCAGCCTTGTCATCAAGCCGTGTGACGTCAGTGAGCGAATCAGGACCCACCACGCATTGCACATGCTCACCCTCCTGCCTCTGGGAAATAGAGGCGGGATCCTCGGTCTCACAATGTGCAGAGATAACGGGAGTCTCACTGCTTCCCTGAGCAGTAAACCTCTGCACATTGCGCAGCCTCGCAGACCTTCGGGGCCGCTGAGCAGGAGAGTCTGCGGCAGGCCAGGAATGGGAGACCGCTTCACTCCCTGTAACAGGAGAACCACCAGGTGTCACCCTTCTGCTGCCTCTCTGAGAAGGCATCTCCCGCACACTGCGCAGTCTGGCAGACCTTCGGCGCTGCTGAGCAGGAGTGCTCGTGGCAGGCAAGGAATGGGAGACTGCCTCAGTCCTTGCCTCAGGAGAGCCACGAGATGTAACAGGGGACACCAATGACCATAAGAGCTTACACTGTACAGGAGAGAGAGAATCCTGCTGACCTTAAGAACTTACACTCTACAGCAGAGACAGAGGAACCTGCTGACCATAAGAGTTTACATTCTACAGGACAGAGAGGACCACACTGACCATAAGAGCTTACATTCTACAGGAGAAAGAGAGAGGACCCTGCTGACCATAAGAACTTACACTCTACAGGAGAGAGAGGAACCTGCTGACCATAAGAGTTTACATTCTACAGGAGAGAGAGAGGACCTCATTGACCATATTAGCTTATACTCCATGAGAGACCACCCTGACCATAAGAGCTTACATTCTACAGGAGAGAGAGAGGACCCTTCTGACCATAAGAGCTTA
The DNA here is from genome assembly GCF_048569485.1 of Anomaloglossus baeobatrachus. NCBI lineage: Eukaryota > Metazoa > Chordata > Amphibia > Anura > Aromobatidae > Anomaloglossus > Anomaloglossus baeobatrachus. Next base: position 59,124,367 of record NC_134353.1, read on the forward strand.
CACTCTACAGGAGAGAGGGAGAGGACGCCACTGACCATAAGAGCTTATACTCTACAGTAGAGGACCCTGCTGACCATAAGAGCTTACACTCTACAGGAGAGCGAGGAACCTGCTGACCATAAGTGCTTACACTCTACAGGAGAGAGAAAACCTCTCTGTCCATAAGAGCTAACACTCTACAGGACAGAGGGAGGACCCTGCTGACTCTAAGATCTTATACTCTAGAGGAGAAAGAGAGAGAGTGGGCCCCACTGATCTTAAGAGCCAATGTGACGCCCTGGGCAAGCCAGGGGTCACAGGTCAAGACACCACCACACACCCTACATTCCCTGCAGGCGCACCAAGGTCAGAACACAAATCCTTGTTGCCTTCCTCCAGGGGCTGATGTCCACACTAGGGGGTGGGCCAGGCGGTTGGCTCCGCCCACCGAGGAGTTCACAGTCCTGGAGGCGGGAAAACCAGGCAGATTAGTTGGAGAGTTGAAGGAAGTGAGAGGAGCAAGTGAAAGGAGAAAGTGACAGCAACAGAGCCTGAAGTTAGTCCGGGTGTGTGCCCCGGACTGAGACAGCAAGGTTGGCAGACGGTGGTGACCGTCTGCAGGAGTGGCCTATTGGAGTCTACCGTAAGGACCGTGGATGGGTGGTGGCCCGGCGGTACCGGACCGGTACACAAAGAGAAGCCAGCACCATTGGCAGGGGCCTTTCGGATCCCGGCAAGGCTTGAAGTCGCCGTACAATTTGCCAAATCCGTCAGTGAAGGGGACCTCCAGGTCTCCCAACAGCCAAAGTCCCGATTGAAGGCAACCGTCCAACCATAATGGAGAGACACCGCCACCGCCAAGGCACCAGTTTCTCAGGGCCAGCGCCTGCGGGCAAAAGAGGGGCTCCTCCGGCTCATATCCAAGCTGGGGAGCGGGTTACCGGTGGGAATCCATCGCTACCAACAACCGTATCTAGGTGCAGGGAAGAGACAGTCACCGCTAACTTGCAGGGAACATCTACACAACAGCCGTCCGAGGGACCCGTCCAACCAGCCGTTTGTTTACCGTGAACTGTGTCTTCATCCTTGGGCTGAGTGAGTACCTCCGTGCCGTGCGGCACAGCGCTGCCCCTGCGTCCCTGCACCTCCACAGGCCCCATAACCTGCCTGTCAACCATCCCAACCTCCCCATCATCGGGCCCCGGGACCACCAACTCCCTACCCACAGAGGGGAGGGCCAACATCTAACTGCTCCATACCACCACTCCCGGGATCCCCATACAGAGCAGCGGTGGTGTCCACACAATCACCACAACCGTGGGTGGCGTTATGGACATTAAATCCCCACAACCCATCCCCTTTTCACTCACGGGCGAGGAGCGCCGCTTGAGTCCCCGGGATCTGGCCCATCGCTCAAGCCACCGAGCAGCAGCGGCCGCGGCAGCAGCGGCAGCCAGACCCGAGCAGTGGGAGAGCGCAGCGTCCCCTCCTCCGCCCGCGACACCTACACTTTACAGGAGAGAGAGAAGACCTTACTGACCATAAGAGCTTACACTCTACAGGACAGAGAGACTTATCCAGTGACACTGGTGATGAAAAACAACTCTGCCATATAAACTGTGCTCCATCGTGAACCACTGATGTATGTTGGCCCAGGTACTGACCACCATTGTACAAGGTATGATAATCCTCTAGATGTCGTAGCTGAAGGAAAATATGGGGAAGTCACACTCCCATTAAAAAAGATGTTAGCCCTCTCTCTGCTGCTTCAGAAGTGTGGCAATTGATGCTCAGCAAACTGCAAATGTTCGAATTTGCGTGAAACCGCAAATTTCAGGAAATTCATCTGAAACTCGATCCGTGGCGAATCAATCCGCTGATCTCTAACTTGTATGTTTTCTGGCTATGTGGGTGTGCACCGCATTTTCTTTGCTTTCTGTTTTTGTCTATATTTCAGGGGACACTGTAGAGACCTCTAAATTGCACCTGTTTTGTAGATATTTACAGTTGGTGAATGGTCACTTCGGACTCGGCACTGTTATAAGCACACTTCTAATTGGGGCAAAGGAAAATATCCAGCATCCATTTCTTAAATGCGGAGATCCATCACTGTGTTCTAGACCTCCTGCTCCCTCCAGTGGTGCATTGTAATACAATGTTCAGTATGCCTAAGAAGATTCTGAGATATTACTAATATAATGAAGAGTCAAAATCCAATTACTAGATTGGAGGAACTTCTGGATTTGATGATCAACCTATCGTACATCGCTATTCATATGGATACATTGGGCCCCATTCATTGTTGCATTTATGCATTTTTTTATTACGTTTTAGTGTTTTACACCTATTTTTGATTTGTACAATATCCATCTTTCCATTTGCGCCTTGTTTTAGATCTATTTTTTTATGTTTGCTTGTGTTTTCTTTTTTATTTTCGTCACTACAGCAGATGTTTTTGACTGGCTCATCATTTGCAACTTTTTCGAAAAGTCAAAATATTTGTCACAAACATCCTCCAATCTTCTCCGTGGATTCATTTTATGCACAAGTAAAATTCTCGAGAAAAATATTAATGGACCGTGACTTTTTGCACCAAAAAGTCAAAAAAAAAAAAATTAAAAACAAATAGAACATTTTTTATTTTGCACAAAATTCATGAACTGCATGTGCCATTTTGATGGATGCAGTACAAAAAAACATCAGCGGAAAGCACAAGACAATAAAAAAAGAAAAATAAGAAAAACTGACAACAGATGAATTTATGGTATTGTATTTTGGTAATACTATCATTCACATCGGATGGAGCAGTGTGGAAGATACAATCCGGTTAGTCAAAATCAGACTGTTTCCACTCACCATAGAAGATGAAAAAGTCAAGAGTGCGATGAAAAGAAGTAGACCACGTGGTTGGTGATGGTGGATTGGTGGACAGACCTGTAGAGGACGTACATTGCTGTGGGATAACTACTGGATTAATAGTGACATTTTTCGATTCTTCATTATCTTTGTGTTGATTGTTCATTGAGGTCTTCTCAAGCAATTTTTGACCAGTTTCTACTAACCATTACTTGCTCACAACCTACAGTTCCTGTCTCTGGGATTTATCAGTTACCACGTTTGATAAGTAAATCTCCTAAAATTTGTTTCTGGCATATTTGCTTGAATTCAGTTTGGTCAAAGTATAATTTGGTCTGAATGGAGTCTGCCCTGTTTGCGGTGAGAAGATGATTATCAAGCTCGTAACTAGTGATGAGCGGGCACTACCATGCTCGGGTGTTTGGTACTTATAACTAGTGATGAGCGAGCACTACCATGCTCAGGTGTTTGGTACTTGTAACTAGTGATGAGCGGGCACTACCATGCTCGGGTGTTTGGTACTTGTAACTAGTGATGAGTGAGCACTACCATGCTGGGGTGTTCGGTACTCGTAACTAGTGATGAACGAGCACTGCCATGCTCGGGTACTCAGTACTCGTAACTAGTGATAAACGAGCACTGCCATGCTCTGGTGCTCAGTACCCGTAACTAGTGATGAGTGGGCACTACCATGCTCGGGTGCTCAGTACTCGTAACTAGTGATGAGCAGGCACTACCATGCTCAGGTGCTCAGTACTCGTAACTAGTGTTGAGCGGGCACTACCATGCTCAGGTGCTCAGTACTCGTAACTAGTGATGAGCGGGCACTACCATGCTTAGGTGTTTGGTACTTGTAACTAGTGATGAGTGAGCACTACCATGCTCGGGTGATCAGTACTCGTAACTAGTGATGAGCAAGCACTACCATGCTCAGGTGTTTGGTACTTGTAACTAGTGATGAGCGAGCGCTACCATGCTCAGGTGCTCAGTACTCGTAACTAGTGATGAGCGGGCACTACCATGCTCGGGTGCTCAGTACTCGTAACTAGTGATGAGCAAGCACTACCATGCTTAGGTGTTTGGTACTTGTAACTAGTGATGAGTGAGCACTACCATGCTCGGGTGTTCGGTACTTGTAACTAGTGATGAGCGAGCACTACCATGCTCAGGTGCTCTGTACTGGTAACTAGTGATGAGCGGGCACTACCATGCTTAGGTGTTTGGTACTTGTAACTAGTGATGAGCGGGCACTACCATGCTCGGGTGTTCGGTACTTGTAACTAGTGATGAGCGAGCACTACCATGCCTGGATGCTTGGTATTCGTAATGAGCAGTTGGATGTTCAGATGGGCTTGACTAGAATAATGGAAGTCACTGGGGAACTCAAGGAATTTTTTGGTAAATTTCCAAGTTTTAGGATCATTTTGGATTTGATAAGTTTTCATGTATAAATATATTTTGCTTGTCTGGATAGGAATTTTGGTTTCTGGTCTGAAATCTAAATTCATGTGGAAACCTGTCCTGAAATTTTTTTAGGATCTTGAATTTGTATTAATTTAATTAAGTCTACATTTATTCTGGGGGTTTGTAGTCAAAATGTAATCTAGCAACATCTACATTAGTGGTCTGAATTAAAATAATAATTAATTTAGAAATCTGATCTGGGTGTCTGAATTTTTTTTTTTAAATTTCTTATTTGGTAATTTTATAATTTGGTTCGGTCAGAATTTATTTCTTGACTAGATATATATATATATATATATATATATATTTGTATATTCTATATATATTTTGGAGACTTGAGGTCTAAATATATTTTGAAGCCTGCTCTGGCTTTTATGTTGGGATCTTGGTAAATTTTGGAGCCTTTTCTGGCTTTTACGTTGGGATCATGATAATTGTTGGAGCCTCTTCTGGCTTTTACGTTAGGATCTTCGGAAATTTTGGAGCCTGTTCTGGTATTTACGTTAGGATCTTGGTACATTTTGGAGCCTGTTCTGGTATTTACGTTAGGATATTGGTACATTTTGGAGCCTGATCTGACTTTTACATTGGGATCTTGGTAAATTTTGGAGCCTGTTCTGGCTTTTACATTGGGATTTTGGAAAATTTTGGAGCCTGTTTTGGCTTTTACGTTAGGATCTTGGTAAATTTTGGAGCCTGTTCTGACTTTTATGTTGGGATCTTGGATTTTTAAACTTTAGGAGTCTCATTCAGCAAAACTGACAATTTGTACTTGATGAAGGACTAAGTTGCACCAAAATTATGAATTTCTTGGGCACGTTCTGCCACACTTCTTCTTGACAGAGTTGACCTAAACTTATGGTTGCCCCAAAATTTGGCAAAGTTTCAGGCAGATTTATGCAAGAAAACTGGCGTAATCTGCCTGATGAATTGAACCCCTGGTTGTCTACATTTAATTTGGGGGTAGAAATTAATTATGTGGAAAGTTTGGAGTCTTCATTTATCTAGGGGTGTGTTCTGGGATTAGAATTATTTTTGGTCTGAATTCATTTAGTGGTTTAAAGATTTTCACGTCACCATTTTGCATTTTTCTACATCTTTGGCTGACGCTATCTCAACATGTATATCAAAAAGACCAAAAAGACTGACCCGCACATACAACAGGTGTGAACAGGTGCTAGCTGAAAACACAAACCAACAATACAATATAGCTACAAAATACATACAGCTGCACTCTAAAACGCTAGCAATGAATAAGGGAACTCTGCTATTGCATAACTGTTATAGGAATATTTGAAAAAAAGAGATACTTAGCTTATGTATTGGCCAATGCATGTGAGCCCGATACCCAGCACCAAGGTGATCTCAATATAGCAGGACTCTAAGTGAAATGCCTCTACCTGGGTTAAAAGCCTACATGTCTGGGCAGCTAAGCTCCAGCTACAAAAGAGGATGGACACAGTAGAAAACATCGGAAGGCAGAAAATACATAAAGCAAAATGTGTTTTCCAGCCGGCATCTGCCTGCAACAGAAGCAATTTTCACACTTTATTACTATCGATACTTTTTGTCAACTTTTGAAAAATTCTCAAAAAGTTCTTTAAACATATTTAAGAGGAATTTATGGTAAGTTCCAGATTTTTTTGATTAAGGTAAACGGTGTCCTCGCTTCATACGGAGGAAGGAAAATATCGATTGTAAAAGATCTGTAATTATAGAAAGTCTTACAAGGGAGTCATGAAAAGAGGTGTAAGATCGCCACCTAGTGCGCATATATAAGTTAGCAGTAGCAATATAAAAATCAAGGTCCCAAATCATCATTTGTGGATCAGTTTTTCTTTTTTCAATTATTTTTTTTTTTTTTATTACTGGTAGATCTTGCACCAAATTCATAAAAAATTGGGGCACATTCTTCGATGAATTGCCGCAAATTTAAAGATGCTTAGTTATTCGCTCCTTGGCCTTTTAGTGTGTTTTTGGAGCAAAAAAGTAACATATTCCTTTCAGTAAGTTTTTAAATGTTGCTTGTTGAGTTTTATATGGGTGGAAGGCTTGTTATTGGATGGTATATGAGAAATGTGTAAGGGGACAGAATCGGTGGAGAAAAGTGTTATGCCGGCGTCACACGGTACAATATATCTGGCGATATGTCGTCGGGGTCACGTCGTTAGTGACGCACATCCGGCATTGTCAGAGATATCGTACCATGTGACACCTCCGAACGACTGTGAATGAGCCAAAATACTCACCTTATCGTTGCTCATTGACACGTCGTTTATTTTCATAAAGTCGGTCCTCCTTCTGCGCTCCGGTTGTTCATCGTTCCCGTGGCAGCACACATCGCTCCGTGTGACACCCCGGGAACGATGAACACAGCTTACCTGCGTCCCATCGGCAATGCGGAAGGAAGGAGGTGGGCGGGATGTTATGTCCTGCTCATCTCCGCCCCTCCGCTTCTATTGGCCGGCTGCCGTGTGACGTCGCTGTGACGCCGAACGTCCCTCCCCCTTCAGGAAGAGGATGTTCGCTGCCCACAGCGATGTCGTCCGGGAGGTAAGTACATGTGACAGGGGGTTAACGACTTTGTGCGCCACGGGCAACTAATTGCCCGTGACGCACAAACGACGGGGGCGGGTACGATCACTCGTGCGATCGCAAGATAGATCGTCGCGTGTGATGCCGGCATTAGGGGGCACATTCTAGAGCCTGGGCAGTGTAGGGTGAGAGCAGTATAGAGAGGGAGCATCAAGAAGGTGATTATGCAGAGGAGGAGGTGTGAGGAGGGTGCAAAGCATAGAGACTGGTCAATATAAGTGTGAGGGGGCAGTGTGAACTGGAGGCCTAGTATGGAAAGGGATTATCATGGAGGGGACACGTAGGGCTAGGACACACGGCAAGTAAAACGGACCGAGTGGAAGACAATAAAAAATCGCATTCCACCTGAACCAATGTTACTCTAAGGGGCTGTTCCCATCTGCGATCATTTTCTCACCCCTAATTGGACCAAGAAAACAGTCGCAGCATGCTGTGGGTGGAATCTGATCCGTATTCACTTGCACCCATACAAGTGTATGGGTGCGAGTGAAATATCGAACTGCACTCGCATGACACCAGAGTGCAGTGCGATAACCTCATCAGCTGGCAATAGAGAAGATAGATTAACCCCTCCCTCTACTCCGCAGCACCCGCCCTTTCCACCACAGATGTGATCCAGTCGCAGGACACTTGGCTTACACTCGCAGCACAGCAGGAGCTACCATATTGCATCGGACACCATATGCTAGTGTGACCCCAGCCTTAAAGGGAATATGCCTCTTCCCCAAACAGTGTGAACCTGTAGATACAGAGTTAATCTGCAGGTTAATAGAGTTCTAAAGCTACCTGAAATTAACTATATTTCTCCTGGTACTCTGGCTATTAATCATATCATACAGGTGTGCCAGTGCAGCTTCAGTCACCACTCAGTATACAGTGAATGACATCTGTGAGCACTCCCCGGCACTGACTGACAGCCTCCTGCAGAGAAAGCTGTCAGTCAATATACCAGGACATGCTAACAGTGACAGTAAAGTTGTTTTTTCTTCTCGGTAGAAAGGCTTTCAATGTGACAGCTGAGCAACTATAGAGTAATATTAAATTGCAGATTAATCCTGTATCTGCAGGATGACAGCATTTGGGGACATGACAAGTTCCCTTTATGTAGATAGGGGCAGTGCGCCAGTTATGGATAATAAAGGAAAATAGTGGTGGTTAGTCCATAAGGGTGCACAGTGTGGAGGCAAAATTTTATAAGGGAGAGTGTGAAGGGCATGTTCCATAAAAAGGATAGTGTGTAGGGTAATATTTTGTGCAGAGCGCACATATAGGAGGAATTATTTATTCAGAGGCTCAGCATAAGGTGGATTTTTTTATTCAGGACATTATAATGACAGTTATATTTTAAGTGCACCATGTCAGTATGTGGTGCAGAAAACTGGAAAAGGTGGAAGTTTACGGAGATGACATGTGTATGTGAAAATCATCATGGTGCCTGGACCACAATGAGATGAATGGGATAAGAGTTCAAATTTAAGGTATCTAGATGTAAATTGTTTTTCATGCTACTACCTGTCTATCATCAGTACTGTAGTTCCTATATGTTCCGCAAGCTGATGAATGCTAGTAACAACAAAGCCCAGTATCTCCTTACCATTATTAAGTACATCCTGGGAGTTGTAGGTTTATACAGTACAAGTGTATATGGGACTGATCTGACATGGCAAATGACAGCTCTTCTGTACTAAACTATGTATTTATGTACTGATGATGGTTATGGTTATGTATTTTTGTACTGTTAGTGGATCTGCTGCTGGATTCATGTACTGATGGAAATTCTGGTAATGTATTTCTGGACTATTGGTGTTTTAGGTGATGTATTCCTGTACTGATGGTAGTTTTGGTGATGTATTTCTCTACTGTTGATGGTTCTGATGCTGGATTCATGTACTGATGGAGATTCTCGTAATGTGTTTCTAGATTATTGGTGTTTCAGATGATATATTCCTTTACTGTTGGTAGTTCTGCTGATGTATTTTTGTACTATTGGTGGTTCTAGTGCTGGATTCATATACTTATGGAGATTCTGGTAATGTGTTTCTGGACTATTGGTGTTTCAGGTGATGTATTCCTGTACTGATGTTACTTCTGGTGATGTATTTCTGTACTGCTGGTGGTTCTGGATTCATGTACTGATGGAGATTCTGGTAATGTATTTCTATATTTATTGTGATTCTAGGTTTGTATTAATGTACTGATGGGGATTTTGGTGATGTATTATGGTCGATCTGAGTCTGTATTCTTGTACTGATGTTGGTTGTGATAGTATATTTCTAAACTGTTTGCAGTTCTGGTGATATATTCCTGTACTTATGGTGGTCCTGGTGATGTACTCCTATACTCTTGTTGTTTCTGGTTCTGTATTCCTGTACTGTTATTGGTTTTGACCCTACATACATGTTGTCAGATAAAGAGATACATGGCCATGTTAATATAATATTGTACTGTCTGACAAATTAAGGATTACTAAACATGTATTGATAGTAGAAACATTACTTATAAAATTAAGCACTGTACCATGGCAAATCATAATGGTGCAAAAAATTCAATGTCAGTATTCGGCTCTGCTTGACTACACTTCTGCAGTTTTCATACTTACAGTCACGAGCCAACTTGCTTTTCTCAATGATGCAGGGCCTGTATTTTTTTTATTGAGAATTGAGAAAATTAAGGAGAGAAGCTAGCGAGCCCTTGACTGTGGTCAGATGTTGACTACACAAACAGATTAAGTGCCAAACTGAATTTGTGCCTAGAAACAGGAAAAGCTAGAATCACCTCTGTATAATCTGATCCTAGACTGACGCCACTCAAGCAATGTTGTTGTTCTGTCTGGTGGCGCTTGCGTGACCTTGTGTAGTTTGTGAGCAGCTGCTGATTGGCTGCAGTGCTCATGTGACATAACAATGCAACGCATGTATTAGCAGCATCACTGGAACCGAGCAAGTTCGGGAGGTGAGTATGTGCTATGTTATTTTACATGATATACTGCTACAATTAAGAAGGGTTTGTCCAGTCCATGAAAATATATATATATATATATATATATATATATATATATATATATATATATATATAGATAGTGGAACCTTGTATTACGAGCATAATTGGTTCTGGGATTGTGCTCTTGTCAAGAGAAAAATTTAGTTGAAGGTAGCTAATGGTATCTTCGTTTAGGATATTCAGAGGCCGGTGCCGTATTAGCTATATATCAGAGCTGATGTTAATAAATCAGACAATGATCACACAAAGCGTGTTCTCTCTTTGAGCCAGCATCTCCAACTGAACCCGTGTATTGGATAGATTCAATTATACAGAATGCATCATTGACCTTGGGACTAGAACAGGAAGTTTAGGGAGTATTCCACTCCCCAATCTTTCCCAGTATGCTGTAAAATACATCTCTGTTCATTATACATTCTTTCTGTGTGAAACTACTGATAAGGCCTTTGCTCATCATTATGAAGACTTTCATTGTTTGTACATCTGTTCACTCATCCTTGGAAACCCCTTCATGACTATACAGCTTAGAATCATATTATAGGTCTGTGCAATTGCTATATAGACACACAGATAATTATGCTACTACATCTATATTTTGATTATTTACATACACAGATATTCTTATTACATTTGAACAAACAAGCTGTAGCTCAGGCCACCTCCACAGTCCCCCCTTAATAAGATATCTGTGAATGTTGTCAACCTTCAATTTTAAAATTTTCCCCATTTAAATATATTTTATTTGGAACTTATTTGTGACCTACTCCCCTTGGGACTCAAATTACATCTATATACTGTATATATATATATATATATATATATATATATATATATATATATATATATGGGCCTTCCATGAGATTGTTGTCTGATACAACACTACAGACTTTAACTCCCCCTTAAGTACTTATTCTATTTATTAAAAAATAACTTTATGATTTATAGGGGCTATTAGAATTGGCATTATTACTTTCATTAGGGTACATTATCCTGATTAAGAAAGATTGGATCTAGACCTTATCTTAAAATTAGCACATAACCAAAAAAACAAAAAAAAATTTGCTACAAATTGTCTATGGTTCTTCTTTCTGGATATGAAATAAAAAGGAGGATGCTTGGTCAGTGCTAGTCCACTTAGGGCCACTTCGTGAACCTGGATGATCTGTTCTTAATAAAAAAAACAAAACATGATGAGGCTTCATGTAAACAGTTTGTGGCGCTGACTTGGAGAAACCTTCTGGAATAATGGGTAAAATAGAAGCCGCTTTCTGCTTCAGTTGTTTCAGGTCCATTGGTTTCTGAGATGTGACATTAACTCGCGTATCACTGCCAGTGCTCATCAGTCTAGGCCGGAGAGATATCAGCCTGATGGGATAGGCTCTTCCAAAACTTTTCCCGAGATGAGAGACTCCATAGCTAGCATTTTGTATTAAGGAAAATCATTGAATATATTCATATATGAGTTAGTAGGAGACAAAAACATTTATAAATTGTTAGGTTACATTAACCAAACCACATTTTTGGGTCTATGAAATGGCTGAATTAAGTATTTTATGTTACTCAATTCGTACCCTCAACAGTCTCCCCTTGACTCACTTCTGCCATTTCCAAATACCAAGGGTACTGTGTTCCCTTAGGAAAAGAAGAAGAAAGATCTGTTGGGAAATCCTGCCTGACTGAACGTTGAAGCATGGGTGGAGAGGGGAAAGGGTTTTCTTCACCGGTTTGAGACCAAGGACCCCTAGGCGAGTCATTACCCTTTGTAGTTGGACTTTCCCATGTCCCAAGGCTCTTTAAGTCCTCTCTTCTAACTGTTTTGGCAATGATGGTCTAAGACTGTACAGGTCTTTTTGAAAAGGATAAATATGAGCAGAACGCTCAGTGCAGCTCCGGTGGATCGACCCTTCTGCAATACGAGGCGTGAATCCATGTTGTCCTGCCATTAAGTTTCATCGAAATTTCTGTGGTGGGGACAAGCTGGATCAACTCATCTAATTTTGACTCTTGGCTCTTTCTCGCTTGTCCTTTGAGGATTAATCAGTTTCCTGACTGAAATCCATATACTACTAACTCTGATTTAGGATCTGGAATTAGAAAATGCACTTGTTTATTTTACTATTTAGTCAATCATATAAAAATTGTACGTGCTTTGTGCTAGAAGAAGAGATTAAGAGATTAAGAAGAGATCTCATGTCAGAGAAAGCTTACCTCCCAGACCAAAGAACATTTTACATAGAGACTTGTTTATTACTAAAGAGAAACAAAACGCACATTGGTTTACAAGTTATTAGTTTGGGGTTTTTGTACAAACCAATTGCAGTATGTGGATTTTCAGCAATGACGTTTTCTGCACTAGAATGCCTCTGACCAAACCTGGAGAGAAATCTGCACAACACGAACAGACTTGCATACAACGTGCTCATGATATACATCTATAAACAGTTTGCAGTCTCTAAAAATGGGTAGAGCAGGTGCAGAATATGTTTCTGCGGACTCTTTACAGTTTTTTCCTCACATTGTTTTAAGAACGGGTTTTACAAGACCTGGTGAGTTTGCCTACCTGGGTACTGAACCCTGGTGTTACCAAAGCGCACACTGATATTTATTTTTCACAGATTTTAGTCCATAAGTTACTTGGCCATCATTAAGAAGAGATCTCATGTCAGAGAAAGCTTACCTCCCTTTATCCACAGACCTTCCTCAGTCAGCTGGCTCCCTGCATCTCACACTCCATTCTTTGTTGATTTGCTTGTTCCTGTAGGGATTTAAGAACACAAGGAGTGACAGAAGTCACTGACATGACAGGTGTCACCGAGGTATGGTCCATATGCATTGGTAAAGGACTCCTCAACTCTAGGCCCGTTCACTGCTTCTTGGTCAGCTGCACCTGTGCGGGGATCTCCATCCGATTCGATCAGCTCAGATCTAGACTTTATCTTCAGCATACCTAGCTCATTTGACATCAGGAAAAATCTACATCCTACATACACATTTTGACTCTTACCTACCATGGCTCCACCCATCTACAGAGGCAAAAATACGTCACTTCCTCCTGTACCGATAGGAGGGGAGGGAGTGGTACAAATTTAGACTACCTCATGTTGTGTAAACCGTAGCATATCCAGTTCAGAATCGACCAGCATCTGGTTTCATCTATAAAAAAAAAACTAAAAGGAATATGCATTAGATCATTCTTATAACAGACATATTTCATAGTACTCTAATAAACATGACACAACTGTTGCAAAAGAAAGGCCGGCTTTAAAGCCTATCCAATATGTCTGCTGCGCCTTCTACTACTGGAAAGCTATAATAGATATCTACTTCCCCCCTTTATTTTTTGTTTTTATGTACTACTTTGGAAAAAATTATAGTTTTATAACAGCAGACAACATGATTAACCAACCGATGAATAAAACTTATAAACTACTGGGAATTTTGAAACCTTACAATAAACAACACGGTTCGTATATATTCTGTATCTACAAAAGAAAGGAAACTAATTAATAAAATATTCACAGTCTGTATGCAAAAATACAAAACAAAATCATAACCATAAAAACAAAGAAAACTAATTTGTATATTTTAAGAAATATAATTTTCCCTGCAAAATCAATTTAATTATTTAGGTATTAGCAGGAAACTATTGATAATCTCCTATACAATTTTGAACTCTAAAGCCTGCTTTACACGTTGCAATTTCGCATACGATATCGTATGCGATTTGCAACGCCCCCATCGTATGTGTGGCACGTTCAATTTGTTGAACGTGTTGCACACACGAGTAACCCTCGTCACACGTACTTACCCATCCATACGACCTCGATGTGGGCGGCGAACGTCCACTTCCTGGAGTGGGAGGCACGTTCGGCGTCACATCGACGTCACGCGGCAGCCAGCCAATAGAAACGGAGCTGAGCGGGACATAAACATCCCGCCCACCTCCTTCCTTCCGCATTGTGGGCAGGGAGCCGCAGGACGCAGGTAAGATCTGTTCATCCTTCCCGGGGTGTCACACACTGCAATGTGTGCTACCCCGGGTACGATGAACAATCTGACGTGCAATTCTAGAGAAAGGTACGATGTGTATGCGATGAACGTTTTAACGTTCAATCGCAATCGCACGTACCAGTCACACACTGCAATGTACCTTACGATGCCGGATGTGCGTCACTGACGACGTGACCCCGCCGACACATTGTAAGATACATTACAGCATGTAAAGCAGGCTTTAGAGTTAAAAAAAACCCACCCTACCAGCCAAGAAAAGAACTTATCAGTAAAAAGTGAAACACACGCAGCACTGCAAATCTCTGCTGAAACTATATTTTTTTTTACTTTTCTCTACTTCGTCAGTTTTTTTTTTTTTAGGAGCTGACTTAAGCCCGCTTTACACGCTGCAATGTATCTTACAATGTGTCGGCGGGGTCACATCATAAGTGACACACATCCGGCATCGTAAGTTACATTGCTGTGTGTGACAGGTACGTGCGATTGCGATTGAACGTTAAAACGTTCATCGCATACACAATGTACCTTTCTCTAGAATTGCACGTCGGGTTGTTCATCAGGCCTCCATTCCATTCCTCTACCCAGAGCCCCACAATCATTGTACCCTCCTGTCCTCTGCACACTCCAACTCATTATAACTAAGCCATTATACTAGCAAACACTGAGTGTACCTAGTGGCATCCTAAACGTGGCTATTGGACTTTTGTATAGTCCCACTAGTGCAAAGATATTTGCAACACGTCTGCCTGCATTGCACACTCAAACTCATTGTTACTAAGCCATTATACTAGCAAACACTGAGTGTACCTAGTGGCATCCTAAACGTGGCTATTGGACTTTTGTATAGTCCCACTAGTGCAAAGATATTTGCAGCACGTCTGCCTGCATTGCACACTCAAACTCATTATAACTAAGCCATTATACTAGCAAACACTGAGTGTACCTAGTGGCATCCTAAACGTGGCTATTGGACTTTTGTATAGTCCCACTAGTGCAAAGATATTTGCAGCACGTCTGCCTGCATTGCACACTCAAACTCATTGTTACTAAGCCATTATACTAGCAAACACTGAGTGTACCTAGTGGCATCCTAAACGTGGCTATTGGACTTTTGTATAGTCCCACTAGTGCAAAGATATTTGCAGCACGTCTGCCTGCATTGCACACTTAAACTCATTGTTACTAAGCCATTATACTAGCAAACACTGAGTGTACCTAGTGGCATCCTAAACGTGGCTATTGGACGTTTGTATAGTCCCACTAGTGCAAAGATATTTGCAGCACGTCTGCCTGCATTGCACACTCCAACTCATTGTTACTAAGCCATTATACTAGCAAACACTGAGTGTACCTAGTGGCATCCTAAACGTGGCTATTGGACTTTTGTATAGTCCCACTAGTGCAAAGATATTTGCAGCACGTCTGCCTGCATTGCACACTCAAACTCATTATAACTAAGCCATTATACTAGCAAACACTGAGTGTACCTAGTGGCATCCTAAACGTGGCTATTGGACTTTTGTATAGTCCCACTAGTGCAAAGATATTTGCAGCACGTCTGCCTGCATTGCACACTCAAACTCATTGTAACTAAGCCATTATACTAGCAAACACTGATTGAACCTAGCGGCATCCTAAACGTGGCTATTGGACTTTTGTATAGTCCCACTAGTGCAAAGATATTTGCAGCACGTCTGCCTGCTTTGCACACTCAAACTCATTGTAACTAAGCCATTATACTAGCAAACACTGATTGAACCTAGTGGCATCCTAAACGTGGCTATTGGACTTCTGTATAGTCCCACTAGTGCAAAGATATTTGCAGCACGTCTGCCTGCATTGCACACTCAAACTCATTATAACTAAGCCATTATACTAGCAAACACTGAGTGTACCTAGTGGCATCCTAAACGTGGCTATTGGACTTTTGTATAGTCCCACTAGTGCAAAGATATTTGCAGCACGTCTGCCTGCATTGCACACTCAAACTCATTGTTACTAAGCCATTATACTAGCAAACACTGAGTGTACCTAGTGGCATCCTAAACGTGGCTATTGGACTTTTGTATAGTCCCACTAGTGCAAAGATATTTGCAGCACGTCTGCCTGCATTGCACACTCAAACTCATTGTAACTAAGCCATTATACTAGCAAACACTGATTGAACCTAGTGGCATCCTAAACGTGGCTATTGGACTTCTGTATAGTCCCACTAGTGCAAAGATATTTGCAGCACGTCTGCCTGCATTGCACACTCAAACTCATTATAACTAAGCCATTATACTAGCAAACACTGAGTGTACCTAGTGGCATTCTAAACGTGGCTATTGGACTTTTGTATAGTCCCACTAGTGCAAAGATATTTGCAGCACGTCTGCCTGCATTGCACACTCAAACTCATTGTTGCTAAGCCATTATACTAGCAAACACTGAGTGTACCTAGTGGCATCCTAAACGTGGCTTTTGGACTTTTGTATAGTCCCACTAGTGCAAAGATATTTGCAGCACGTCTGCCTGCATTGCACACTGAAACTCATTATAACTAAGCCATTATACTAGCAAACACTGAGTGTACCTTATGGCATCCTAAACGTGGCTATTGGACTTTTGTATAGTCCCACTAGTGCAAAGATATTTGCAGCACGTCTGCCTGAATTGCACACTCAAACTCATTGTTACTAAGCCATTATACTAGCAAACACTGAGTGTACCTAGTGGCATCCTAAACGTGGCTATTGGACTTTTGTATAGTCCCACTAGTGCAAAGACATTTGCAGCACGTCTGCCTGCATTGCACACTCAAACTCATTGTAACTAAGCCATTATACTAGCAAACACTGATTGAACCTAGTGGCATCCTAAACGTGGCTGTTGGACTTCTGTATAGTCCCAGTAGTGCACAGATATTTGCAGCACGTCTGCCTGCATTGCACACTCCAACTCATTAGAACTAAGCCATTATACTAGCAAACACTGAGTGAACTTAGTGTCATCCTAAACGTGGCTGTTGGACTTCTGTATAGTCCCAGTAGTGCACAGATATTTGCAGCACCTCTGCCTGCATTGCACACTCCAACTCATTGTTACTAAGCCATTATACTAGCAATTTATGCTGCCAGTTTAAGGGCCGTAGTTGCATTGTCAGGGATATTTATTCTTTATTATTCTGCTGTTAATAAAGCTAGACCACCGCTGCAATCTACCCCACCTCTCAATTTTTACTACCACATTTTCAGTGCACAATCTTGTCGCAATCAACATGAGTGGCAAAATGACAGATGCTGGTGGAAAGGGGAAGAGGCGTGGTGGAAAAGGAAAAAAAGGGTTTGTCCGTGGGGAAGGTGGCAAAGCTCCATTATCATCTGCTGAAGATAGACCATCTACCAGCAAAAGTAAGATGTCTACTACTTACCGTGGACAATCCGATGTGCTCCCTTTTTTACGGACACGAACAACAGGAACAAAGGTAGATGATGGCCAAAAAAGGAAAATGCTTGAATGGATCTCAAGTGGTCCAACAAGTGCCCTCTCAGCCACTTCAAGTACCGCATCCAAAAAACACCTGTCCTCTCAGTTGTCATCCCAATCAAACTTGCTTTCTCCCAGCTCTGAAGTCTCCATCAGCCCTGCACAGTATGGTGGAACTGAGATGGCTGAGTCTGCAGAGCTGTTCAGTCACACTATAGCCTGGGAATCAGAGGTCTGCTCCCAAGCTACAGTGAGTACAGAACAGGAAATGGTCTGCAGTGATGCCCAGAACCTTTGTGACTCTGATTCAGGCCGTGAGGACCAAGTTTCTGAGCATAATGTTGACCCTTTGTCACAAACTGTAACACCTGTGGTTATAGACAATGAGGAACATACTGATGAAGATGAGACGCAGATACCCGATTGGGATGACAACTTAAATATTCGGTCAGGGCAAGAAGAGGCTCGGTCTGAGGGGGAGGGGAGTGCAAACACAACAATTGATGATGAAGTTCTAGATCCCACCTACTGTCAACCCACAGTCAGGCACTCGAGGAGGTCAACAGAGGTGGTGGAGGAGGATGCAACTGATGACGAAGTTACCTTGCGCCTTCCTGGACAGAGTCGGAGTACTGGTAGCACGTCTACAACTGCATCCTCAGCCACCACTCTGCCTCTGAGCACTAGTCGGGGTGGATCAACAGGTCGCATGCCCTCTAAGCCTTGCCTAGCCTGGTCCTTTTTTGACATAGCAAAAGATCGCCCAAATTATGTGATCTGTAAAATTTGTCATGGTTCTATTAGTAGAGGTCAAAACCTCAGCAGTTTGACAACTTCTTCCATGAATCGTCACATGAGTAAATATCATATGTCCCGGTGGGAAGCTCACCGTGCTGCAATGCGGCCTAGCGGAGCGAACCATCCACCGCCTGCCCCTTCCAGTGCATCCGCGCGCTCTTCATCTTCTAGGACTGTGGGGACAGCTGTCACACCTGTTTTTCCACGCACAACTTCCATCACTGTAACCGCAACAGGCAGTTTGCTTGGTAGGTCATCAGTTGGTTTGGAAGGGGAAACAAGTGAGTGTGTACAGCTCTCTCAGACATCGATAGCACCAACGTTGGATGAAGGCAACATCATGTCTCCGCCTGCACTTTCCTCACAAACCTGCATTTTTCCAGGGACACCCTACTCAACACCGTCTACACACAGCAGCCAGATCTCTGTCCCTCAGATGTGGTCAAATAAAAGGCCACTTCCTGCGACCCATGACAAAGCTAAGAGGTTGACTCTATCGCTCTGTAAGCTCTTGGCTACCGAAATGCTGCCTTTCCGCCTAGTGGACACACAGGATTTTAGAGACCTTATGTCTGTCGCTGTGCCCCAGTACCAGATGCCTAGTCGCCACTACTTCTCTAAGAAAGGTGTGCCCGCGCTACACCAGCATGTCGCACACAACATCACCGCTTCCTTGAGAAACTCTGTGTGTGAATGGGTGCATTTCACCACCGATACTTGGACCAGTAAGCATGGACAGGGACGTTACATGTCGCTGACTGGGCACTGGGTAACTATGGTGATAGATGGTGAAGGGTCTGCTGCACAAGTCTTGCCGTCCCCACGACTTGTGTGTCAATCCTCTGTCTGTCCAAGTTCCGCCACTGCTTCTGCCTCCTTCACCTCATCTGGGTGCTCCACCTCCGCCCCAAGCCTGCCTGGTCAGGCCACCAGCGTTCTCACTGCGCAGAAGGAATCACGCACCCCTCATTACTATGCTGGCAGCAGAGCGCAATGGCATCAGGCGGTCTTTAGCTTGACATGTCTTGGGAATAAGAGTCACACAGCTGAGGAGTTGTGGTCAGCTCTGCGGTCCGATTAATTAATAAATGGTTGTCTCCACTCAACCTGCAGCCTGGTAAGGCCGTGTGCGACAATGCTGCAAACCTGGGTGCGGCCCTTCGCCTGGGCAAGGTGACACACGTACCTTGTATGGCTCACGTGTTGAACCTTGTCGTCCAGCAATTTTTAACACACTATCCCGGCCTAGATGGCCTTCTGAACAGGGCACGAAAACTGTCTGCTCACTTCCGCCGTTCAAGCGCCGCAGCTGAGCGACTTGCATCGCTCCAGAAGTCTTTCGGCCTGCCGGTTCATCGCCTGAAATGCGATGTGGCGACACGCTGGAATTCAACTCTCCACATGTTACAGCGACTGTGGCAGCACCGCCGAGCCCAGGTGCAATACGTCATGACGTATAACCTGGGCCAACGAGATGCAGAGGTGGGGCAGATCACCCTGATGGAGTGGTCTCAGATCAAGGACCTATGCACCCTTCTGCACAGTTTCGACATGGCGACGAATATGTTTAGCGCTGACAATGCCATTATCAGCATGACAATTCCAGTCATTTACATGCTGGAGCACATGCTAAACACTATTCGGAGTCAGGGGGTGGGACAACAGGAAGGGGAGGAACTACAGGAGGATTCATATGCGCAAGACACAACAACATCACCAAGGTCCAGACGTTCATCATCACCAACGCGGCAGGCATGGGACCATGGGGGGACAGGGATCAACAAGGGCGCATGGTAGCAGGCTAAATGTTGAGGAAGGTGCAGGAGAACATGAAGAAATGGAGGACGAACTGTCCATGGACATGGAAGACTCAGCGGATGAGGGAGACCTTGGTCAAATTTCTGTTGAAAGAGGTTGGGGGGAGATGTCAGAGGAAGAAAGAACGGTTAGCACCTCTATGCCACAAACACAGCGTGGACTTGGTCCGGATGGCTGCGCAAGACACATGAGTGCCTTCTTGTTGCACTACCTCTAACATGACCCTCGTATTGTCAAAATTAGAAGTGATGATGACTACTGGATTGCCACACTATTAGATCCCCGGTACAAGTCCAAATTTTGTGACATAATTCCAGCCATAGAAAGGGACGCACATATGCAGGAGTATCAGCAGAAGCTGTTACTCGATCTTAGCTCGGCTTTTCCACCAAACAACCGTGCAGGTGCAGGGAGTGATTCTCCCAGTTGTAACTTGACAAACATGGGACGGTCTCGTCATCTTCAACAGTCTACCCGTACCAGTAGGACCGTATCTGGTGCTGGTAACAGCAATTTTATGGAATCTTTTCATAATTTTTTTAGACCCTCCTTTGCAAGGCCACCAGAGACAACAAGTCTGACACATAGTGTCAGGTTTCCAGGTTTTCCAGTTCTCTTTTGAATGAGCTTGCCCTCGGTTAACATGGAGTTTACTGTTCTGTTGCCCTACTTCCTGTCCAGCTGCTTAAAAGGCCGCCTCTAAGCCTAGTCCAGTGCCTGAGTATACTGCTTGCTGTGTGCTCCTGCTTTGCTGCTGCTAATCCTGATTACCTTTGGATCCTCCTAAAGACTACCGACCGACCGACTCTGGACCTTACCCGGTTTCTCAAAGCTGTGCCCGGATTCCTTCTGCCATCTTCGGTCAGCACTCTGCCCGGTTCTCTCTGGTTCGTAACCACTCTGGACAATCATCCCGTACGGACACTCCTGGACTTTTACCGCTTGCTCCTTGTGTCCCGGCTGCTGCGCATTTAGGCCTTCCGGGGTGATTGCCGGACAGTCCCTGTATAGGGGTTCGCTCTGGTGGTCTCCCTGGGGGAGTCCGGTGCGTGGCCCCGGGAATTCCCTTCGCTCCGTTTTCGGGAAGGTATTTGTGTATTTGTACCGCTGTGTTTTCCGTTGTGTATCTACCGTGGTTACATATTATAAAATATCTTGTACCAAGAACTCGTCTCTGATTGTCATTGCCCTACGCTATCGAAATCCTCAGAACATATATAAGTATTACATTATACTCAGGCCATAAGAGGATTTCGCTGGGGCAATGACCGAGACACGAGTAGACCAGCTCTTCTCCATGATTAACTCCCTGCAGCAGGAGATGGAGGCGGTGCAGAATAAACTTAGAGATGTGGAGGCACAGCTGGGCCATGATCACCAGGTACTGGGGCCGGCTATACAGGATTTGCAAGTCAGAGTGGAGGCTCAGGAAGCCGTCCCCACTACGTCTGTATCAGCTGCCGGTATGCCTAGGTTACCCCCATTCCGTTTCAATGGTGATCGTAGTCAGTTCCGTGGATTTGTTAACCAATGTATACTGTTTTTCGATGTACATTCTGATTATTACCGTTCTGATCGGTCAAAGGTGTTATGTATTATCATGTTATTAACCTCACGAGCACTGGCTTGGGCTAATCCCATGATAGAGAATCGGGACATCCGTTTGAATCACCTGGATGACTTTCTGAACGCAATGGCGCAAATGTTTGATGATCCGAATCGCCGTGCTACCGCTGAAGCGGCTCTCCTTTCCTTACGTCAGGGAAAGCGTTCTGTCGTTGAATACGCCACTGAGTTCAAGAGGTTAGTGGTAGACACCGATTGGGGAAACAATGCCTTATTGTCTGTTTTCAGAAAAGGTTTGTCCGGTACCATCAAGGACGAGTTAGCCCGTTCCGAATCTCCAGGGGATTTTGAACTGTTTCTCCAGCACTGTGTGCGCATTGATACCCGTTTGACGGAACGTAGACAGGAAAAATGGGCAGCTGTAAACCGTGTAAACAATATTGCGTTTCCTTCCAGAGAACCCGCTCTCAGGACGCCACGGGAGGCCGAGGACGTACCTATGCAAGTGGACTCTCTGCAAAAACGAGAGACCAACGAACGTCGTGAACACCGGCTCCGTGAGCGTTTGTGCTTCTATTGCGGTGAATCGGACCATTTCTTGATCGACTGCCCGAAACGTCCAAATCGCCCAAATAAGGTATTGGCAGCCATGGCCGAGTGTGACAACACGGACGCAGAGTCCGATATCTCTGAGGCAAGTGGACACTTGGATGCGGTATTTCCCTTGACGGTAATGTCCACCTCACCAAAGGACTCAGAGGGGAAATACACCCATTGCTCACTCCCCATTCAGATCCGTTGGGAGGGACAGCTAATTCCTACCTCAGCAATGATAGACTCTGGGGCAGGGGGAAATTTCATGGACTCTTCCTTTGCCAGGAAACACGGTATCCGGACTCAGCAAAGATCCTCACCGGTTACCATGGAGACGGTAGACGGATCCCCGTTAATCTCTGGACCAGTGGATCGGGAAACAGTACCGCTCGAATGCGTGATGAAGCCAGGTCAGCAGGGAACCCTTGTTTTCATGATAATTTCTTCTCCTCATTTTCCGGTTATTCTGGGTATTCCGTGGCTACGGTCTACAAATCCCGTCATCGATTGGGAGACTAAAGAAATATCCTTCCCACCGCAGAGTGGTCCGACCATTTGTCCAACTGTTCCGGTTCCAGTAACATCAAATACGGAGGGCACTGTACAGGTACCTGTTTTACCCCCGGTTTACCGTGACTTCGCTGATATATGCGACAAAAGAAAAGCTGATCGGCTTCCCCCGCATAGACCGTATGATTGCCCCATAGACTTACTCCCAGGGGCGGAGATTCCGTTTGGTCATGTCTACCCGTTGGCGGCACCTGAGCTAGAAGCACTAAAAGAGTATATTGATGAAAGCCTAGCCAAGGGATTTATTCGTCCGTCTACCTCACCCGCAGGGGCACCCATCTTTTTCGTGAAAAAGAAGGAGGGGACTCTGAGACCCTGTATTGACTACCGGGAACTGAATAAGATAACCATCCGGAACCGGTATCCGTTACCGTTGATTCCTGAGCTATTGGAGAGGGTCCAACAGGCAAAAATATTCACCAAATTAGACCTCCGTGGGGCATATAATCTGCTTCGTATACGTCCCGGAGACGAGTGGAAGACCGCGTTCCGATGTCGGTACGGACATTTTGAGTACCTAGTGATGCCTTTTGGACTTTGTAACGCTCCCGCGGCATTTCAACATCTGGTTAACGATATTTTTAGGGATATCATGGACCAATTCATGGTGATCTATCTGGACGATATCCTAATCTTTTCTGATTCTCTACAGGAACACCAGGAGCACGTTAAGACCGTACTTACCCGTCTGAGGGAGAACCACCTGTACATTAAACTGGAGAAATGCGAGTTCCACTGCTCACAAATACAATTCTTAGGTTATGTCATCTCTCCTCAGGGACTGAACATGGAATCTAGCAAGATACAAGCCATTCTAGACTGGCCGGAACCGGGAAACATCAAAGAGGTACAACGCTTTGTCGGTTTTGCCAACTTTTACCGACGCTTTATCCGTAACTTTTCAGAGATTGTTCGTCCCATCACTCTGTTAACCAAGAAAGGACAGAAGTTTGTGTGGTCCGCCCAGGCCCAGGAAGCATTCCATCGTCTCAAGGTATGTTTTACCTCAGCGCCAATATTAGTACATCCGAATCCCGCACTTCCCTTTATCGTGGAGGTCGACGCTTCCGACTATGCATTAGGGGCCATTCTTTCTCAAAGGACCGGGGACAAGAGTCTCTTGCATCCGTGTGCCTTCTTTTCCCGCCGGTTGTCCCCGGCAGAAAGGAACTATGACATTGCGGACAAGGAATTATTGGCGATTATTTCCGCTTTCAAGGAATGGAGACACCACTTACAGGGAGCCGCGCAGCAAGTGATAGTACTCACAGATCATCGTAATCTGGAATTTCTTAAGTCTGCCAGGTGCCTGTCTCCACGGCAAGCCCGTTGGAGCCTATTTCTTAACCAATTCAATTTTATCGTTACATACCGTCCAGGTTCACGTAATGGGAAAACCGATGCCTTGTCCCGAATCCACGCCGTGGACTCCGTGCCTGGAACCCCGTCTCAGACCGTGTTATCGGATGCCAATTTCGTTGGAGTAATCCAGGACCAGGACTTGTGGAAGGACATCAAGCTGGCCTATGATGGTGACGTATTTCTTGCTGCCCCCCCGAAGGATGTAACGCTTGTTCTTCGGAATGGTGTGTGGTTGAGAGAACGACGCATTTATGTCCCGGAGGCCTTAAGACTTCGGGTTCTCAAATTGGTCCATGACTCCGTGTTGGCTGGTCATAGGGGGGTACTGAAGACGCAGGAATTTCTGAGCCGTTTTTTCTGGTGGCCTACCTGTTTAAAGGATGTGAAGGACTATGTCCACTCATGTGTGGTTTGTGCCCGGTGCAAGGTCCCTCGTGTGGCTCCTACGGGACTCCTCCAACCGTTACCCGTGCCATCTCGCCCTTGGGGGTCTATCTCCATGGATTTTATTGTGGAGTTGCCAGTCTCAGGCGGGCACAATACCATTTTAGTGGTGGTGGATCGATTGACTAAAGCTGCTCACTTCATTCCGTGTACCGGTCTTCCCTCAGCCGCAGAGACAGTGGATTTGGTTATCCAGAACGTATTCCGATTGCATGGGGTACCAGACGAGATCATCTCTGACCGGGGCGTGCAGTTCACGTCTAGATTCTGGAAGGGGTTTTGTACGGCACTCCAGATTGATGTCTGTTTGTCTTCTGCATACCATCCTCAGACAAATGGGCAGACCGAACGGACGAATCAAACCCTGGAACAATACCTTCGATGTTATGTCAGCCATCTCCAAGACGATTGGTTGAAGATGCTTCCGTTGGCGGAGTTCTCATATAACAACACTCAGAGCAGCTCCACTAAGGTAACGCCCTTTTTCGCTAACCTGGGTTACCATCCGACTGTTTTGCCTAGGTCACCGGTTGCGGTTTCGGTGCCAGCGGTGGAGGACAGATTGACGGAACTACGACAAAATCTGGAGGTTTTAAAGGACACTGTGGCTACGGCCCAGGAGCGTTACAAGAGGTCGGCAGACACTCACCGGAAACCGGCACCCATGTACAAGGTAGGGGACTCTGTATGGTTATCCACCAAAAACCTAAGATTGGGTGTTCCTTCGCAGAAGCTGGGACAAAAATTCATCGGTCCGTTTAAGATCACCGGGATCGTGAGCCCTGTGGCCTGTCGGCTACGGTTACCGCACCATCTAAAGGTACACCCGGTCTTTCATGTGTCTCTCCTCAAACCCGTTTCCCCTAATACGTTTCATGGTCGTGTTGTGCCTCCTCCTCCGCCTGTGATGGTCGACGGCGAGGAACAGTTCGTGGTTGAGGACATTATTGACTCCCGGCTCCATCGTCGTCGGCTTCAGTATCTGGTACGTTGGCAGGGGTACGCCCCCGAGGACGATTCCTGGGAACCGGTGGGTAACATTCGGGCACCCCGGAAGATTGCTCAGTTTCATCGGCGGTACCCGGACAAGCCAGGCCCTGATCCGTCCTGAGGCCGTCTCTGGGGGGGGGGAGTAATGTCAGGTTTCCAGGTTTTCCAGTTCTCTTTTGAATGAGCTTGCCCTCGGTTAACAGGGAGTTTACTGTTCTGTTGCCCTACTTCCTGTCCAGCTGCTTAAAAGGCCGCCTCTAAGCCTAGTCCAGTGCCTGAGTATACTGCTTGCTGTGTGCTCCTGCTTTGCTGCTGCTAATCCTGATTACCTTTGGATCCTCCTAAAGACTACCGACCGACCGACTCTGGACCTTACCCGGTTTCTCAAAGCTGTGCCCGGATTCCTTCTGCCATCTTCGGTCAGCACTCTGCCCGGTTCTCTCTGGTTCGTAACCACTCTGGACAATCATCCCGTACGGACACTCCTGGACTTTTACCGCTTGCCCCTTGTGTCCCGGCTGCTGCGCATTTAGGCCTTCCGGGGTGATTGCCGGACAGTCCCTGTATAGGGGTTCGCTCTGGTGGTCTCCCTGGGGGAGTCCGGTGCGTGGCCCCGGGAATTCCCTTCGCTCCGTTTTCGGGAAGGTATTTGTGTATTTGTACCGCTGTGTTTTCCGTTGTGTATCTACCGTGGTTACATATTATAAAATATCTTGTACCAAGAACTCGTCTCTGATTGTCATTGCCCTACGCTATCGAAATCCTCAGAACATATATAAGTATTACACATAGTCAACGGCTGGAGAGGATGATACAGGAGTATCTCCAAATGAACATCGATGCCATGACTTAGCAAATGGAGCCTTGCTCCTTTTGGGCTTCAAATCTAGAAAAACGGCCAGAGCTCTCCAGTTACGCCTTGGAGATTTTGTCGTGTCCAGCTGCCAGCGTTGTCTCTGAACGTGTCTTCAGTGCTGCTGGGTGTGTGCTGACAGATAAGCGCACGCGTCTGTCCAGTGACAATGTGGACAGACTGACGTTCATCAAAATGAACAAGTCATGGATCCAGAAGGAATTTACTTCCCCTGTGTTATCCTGGGGAGAGTAAATGCTTGTGGATTTGGAATGTGCTTGATGCAAATCAAAACATCCTGTTTGCAACTAGGGCACAAGTGCTGCCACTGATAAGGTGTCTGTGTGGGGCCCAATTTTTGGAAAAAAGGGAGGCTCCGCTTGGAGTAACCCTTGCTTACATTGTTTTTAAAAGAAGCCAAGATGAACAGAGCTGGGATCAGGAAAGACTTTGCTACCTACCCCGGTGTCATCCTGGGGACGGTTAAGTATGGCGTATTTTTGAATGTGCTTGATGCAAATGTAGCTGTGAATTGTACAACTGGGGCACAACTGCTGCCACTGAAGGGGTGGGTGTGTGTGGGGCCCAATTTTTGGAAAAAAGGGAGACTCTGCTTGGAGTAACCCTTGCTTACATTGTTTTTAAAAGAAGCCAAGATGAACAGAGCTGGGATCAGGAAAGACTTTGCTACCTACCCCGGAGTCATCCTGGGGACGGTTAAGTATGGCGTATTTTTGAATGTGCCTGATGCAAATCTAGCTGTGAAGTGTACAACTGGGGCACAACTGCTGCCACTGAAGGGGTGGGTGTGTGTGGGGCCCAATTTTTGGAAAAAAGGGAGACTCCGCTTGGAGTAACCCTTGCTTACATTGTTTTTAAAAGAAGCCAAGATGAACAGAGCTGGGATCAGGAAAGACTTTGCTACCTACCCCGGTGTCATCCTGGGGACGGTTAAGTATGGCTTATTTTTGAATGTGCTTGATGCAAATCTAGCTGTGAAGTGTATAACTAGGGCACAAGTGCTGCCACTGAATGGGTGGGTGTGTGTGGGGCCCAATTTTTGAAAAAAAAGGGAGACTCCGCTTGGAGTAACCCTTGATTGCTGTGTTTTTTATAAATGATCCAAGATGCACAGAGCTGGGATCAGGAAAGACTTTGCTACCTACCCCGGTGTCATCCTGGGGACGGTTAAGTATAGCGTATTTTTGAATGTGCTTGATGCAAATCAAAACATCCTGTTTGCAACTAGGGCACAAGTGCTGCCACTGATAAGGTGTCTGTGTGGGGCCCAATTTTTGGAAAAAAAGGGAGACTCCGCTTTGAGTAACCCTTGCTTGCTGTGTTTTTTATAAATGATCCAAGATGAACAGAGCTGGGATCAGGAAAGACTTTGCTACCTACCCCGGTGTCATCCTGGGGACGGTTAAGTATGGCTTATTTTTGAATGTGCTTGATGCAAATCTAGCTGTGAAGTGTATAACTAGGGCACAAGTGCTGCCACTGAATGGGTGGGTGTGTGTGGGGCCCAATTTTTGAAAAAAAAGGGAGACTCCGCTTGGAGTAACCCTTGATTGCTGTGTTTTTTATAAATGATCCAAGATGAACAGAGCTGGGATCAGGAAAGACTTTGCTACCTACCCCGGTGTCATCCTGGGGACGGTTAATTATGGCGTATTTTTGAATGTGCTTGATGCAAATCTAGCTGTGAAGTGTACAACTGGGGCACAACTGCTGCCACTGAAGGGGTGGGTGTGTGTGGGGCCCAATTTTTGGAAAAAAGGGAGACTCCGCTTGGAGTAACCCTTGCTTACATTGTTTTTAAAAATGATCCAAGATGAACAGAGCTGGGATCAGGAAAGACTTTGCTACCTACCCCGGTGTCATCCTGGGGACGGTTAATTATGGCGTATTTTTGAATGTGCTTGATGCAAATCTAGCTGTGAAGTGTACAACTGGGGCACAACTGCTGCCACTGAAGGGGTGGGTGTGTGTGGGGCCCAATTTTTGGAAAAAAGGGAGACTCTGCTTGGAGTAACCCTTGCTTACATTGTTTTTAAAAGAAGCCAAGATGAACAGAGCTGGGATCAGGAAAGACTTTGCTACCTACCCCGGAGTCATCCTGGGGACGGTTAAGTATAGCGTATTTTTGAATGTGCTTGATGCAAATCAAAACATCCTGTTTGCAACTAGGGCACAAGTGCTGCCACTGATAAGGTGTCTGTGTGGGGCCCAATTTTTGGAAAAAAAGGGAGACTCCGCTTTGAGTAACCCTTGCTTGCTGTGTTTTTTATAAATGATCCAAGATGAACAGAGCTGGGATCAGGAAAGACTTTTACCTACCCCGGTGTCATCCTGGGGACGGTTAAGTATGGCTTATTTTTGAATGTGCTTGATGCAAATCTAGCTGTGAAATGTATAACTAGGGCACAAGTGCTGCCACTGAATGGGTGAGTGTGTGTGGGGCCCAATTTTTGAAAAAAAAGGGAGACTCCGCTTGGAGTAACCCTTGATTGCTGTGTTCTTTATAAATGATCCAAGATGCACAGAGCTGGGATCAGGAAAGACTTTGCTACCTACCCCGGTGTCATCCTGGGGACGGTTAAGTATAGCGTATTTTTGAATGTGCTTGATGCAAATCAAAACATCCTGTTTGCAACTAGGGCACAAGTGCTGCCACTGATAAGGTGTCTGTGTGGGGCCCAATTTTTGGAAAAAAAAGGGAGACTCCGCTTTGAGTAACCCTTGCTTGCTGTGTTTTTTATAAATGATCCAAGATGAACAGAGCTGGGATCAGGAAAGACTTTGCTACCTACCCCGGTGTCATCCTGGGGACGGTTAAGTATGGCTTATTTTTGAATGTGCTTGATGCAAATCTAGCTGTGAAGTGTATAACTAGGGCACAAGTGCTGCCACTGAATGGGTGGGTGTGTGTGGGGCCCAATTTTTGAAAAAAAGGGAGACTCCGCTTGGAGTAACCCTTGATTGCTGTGTTTTTTATAAATGATCCAAGATGCACAGAGCTGGGATCAGGAAAGACTTTGCTACCTACCCCGGTGTCATCCTGGGGACGGTTAATTATGGCGTATTTTTGAATGTGCTTGATGCAAATCTAGCTGTGAAGTGTACAACTGGGGCACAACTGCTGCCACTGAAGGGGTGGGTGTGTGTGGGGCCCAATTTTTGGAAAAAAGGGAGACTCTGCTTGGAGTAACCCTTGCTTACATTGTTTTTAAAAGAAGCCAAGATGAACAGAGCTGGGATCAGGAAAGACTTTGCTACCTACCCCGGAGTCATCCTGGGGACGGTTAAGTATAGCGTATTTTTGAATGTGCTTGATGCAAATCAAAACATCCTGTTTGCAACTAGGGCACAAGTGCTGCCACTGATAAGGTCTCTGTGTGGGGCCCAATTTTTGAAAAAAAAGGGAGACTCCGCTTGGAGTAACCCTTGATTGCTGTGTTTTTTATAAATGATCCAAGATGCACAGAGCTGGGATCAGGAAAGACTTTGCTACCTACCCCGGTGTCATCCTGGGGACGGTTAATTATGGCGTATTTTTGAATGTGCTTGATGCAAATCTAGCTGTGAAGTGTACAACTGGGGCACAACTGCTGCCACTGAAGGGGTGGGTGTGTGTGGGGCCCAATTTTTGGAAAAAAGGGAGACTCCGCTTGGAGTAACCCTTGCTTACATTGTTTTTAAAAGAAGCCAAGATGAACAGAGCTGGGATCAGGAAAGACTTTGCTACCTACCCTGGAGTCATCCTGGGGACGGTTAAGTATGGCTTATTTTTGAATGTGCTTGATGCAAATCTAGCTGTGAAGTGTATAACTAGGGCACAAGTGCTGCCACTGAATGGGTGGGTGTGTGTGGGGCACAATTTTTGGAAAAAAAGGGAGACTCCGCTTGGAGTAACCCTTGCTTGCTGTGTTTTTAAAAGAAGCCAAGATGAACAAGTCATGGTTCAGCAAAGACTTTGCTACCTACCCCGGTGTCATCCTGGGGACGGTTAAGTATGGCGTATTTTTGAATGTGCTTGATGCAAATCTAGCTGTGAAGTGTACAACTAGGGCACAAGTGCTGCCACTGAAGGGGTGGGTGTGTGTGGGCCCCAATTTTTGGAAAAAAGGGATACTCCGCTTGGAGTCACCTTGCGGTGTTTTACATGATTTTAGAAGGGCGTGCCATGCCTATATCTGTATGTCCTCCACTTTTTCCTTGTCCTGCTCTTTTGTTTTCGCATGAGTATATGTCCTTGTCACTTTCCCATGTGTTTGTGTTGTGTTGTGAGTTGTTTGTCACCTTTTGGACACCTTTGAGGGTGTTTTCTAGGTGTTTATATGTGTTTGTGAATGCCTGCCATTGTTTCCTATGCAGTTCGAGTTCGGTTCGTCGAACGTTCGACGAACCGAACTCGAACGGGAGCTCCGTTCGGCGAACCGACCTTGAGCCGAACCGGGACCGGTTCGCTCATCTCTACTGGACAGATTTTTTGACAACACAAACTGGTTGTAAATTACTGGGAAAGATCCTACCAGTAGAGGAATGGTTAGAGTACGCGTAGTGGGTAATCCATCTACGCCCCCCAGGGTAAGGACATCATTAGAAAGGGGCAGGGTGTGATCAGGTGGTATATCAAATATTTTAACAATAGAATTGGCCGCCCCAGTGTCCACCATGAATTTAATAGGGACCCCTGCGACATCTAAAATACAGATATAGAAAACCCCTGGTTTAAACTGACCATCACGGTAGAATCTGGTTGGCCACACCTTCATTGTGCTGCAGATTTTGGTCATGGTTTTGAGGGTACATAACCACAAATTGGGATTGTGGGGTACGACACTCTCTCCGATAGTGACCGGGCTGGCAACAATGCCAACAGCTCAGATATTTTCTTTGTTGGCCACGTTGATTATTGTCAAAACGCTGATTGGAACTATTGTTGGACCGGTGCGGATTCACAACAGGGTTTGGTTGCTGTAGGATACGCTGTGGCTTTAAGTGACAAAAACTGTCTCCCGCTTTTACCTTGGTGAGATTAACAAGGTCCTTCAGAGCAGCTAAATACAACTGGTGGGCCTGTAGCATTTCTCTATAAAATCGCATAGGGTTAATTTTGGGATCTGGCAGGCGGTGGATGAATGCCGCTGACTGGGTGGGGTTGAAGGGGACATATTTGGTTGAGGGCTGTTCCTCGTCAGGTTCGGGGTAAGGCTCACTATGTGTCCTAGAGGAAGGAGGGGATCCAAGGGGAGGGGATTAGTAACTGGGGAGCGTGGCGTCAGACTGGCCAGTGAGGGGAGAGACGGCATTGCAGGTATGGGAGGGACCAGTGGTATGGGTGTGGATAACAGCTCCTGAGTCTGCCCGGTTGTTCTCTGATGTAGAGGAGGCACATAGTAACCTCCTCCCGGAGTTAGAACAGGGAGGATTGGGACAGGCTTATGGCCATGACTCAGATGTGGGCGGTGAACTGTACAATTATTACAACCATCTCTCCAGTCTGTGTTTTGGTAGTCACATTGGTAACATGTGCAGCTGGCTGGATCGTATGGGGACAGTTTCTCAATTGGTACTTCTGGATGGATAGAGGCAAGAGTGGGCGGGGTCAATGTGGGGGCTCTGGGGGTGCCTCTACTAACTGTGAGGTGGATACTGAGGGAACTCAGGCTGGTGTGGGCAGTACAGAAAGAGTTAAGGTATTCTGGCCAGTAGGTGGGACTGCAGCCTCTATGAGTAGCTCCGGAGATTGTCCAGAATCAGGCTGCGAAGTAGCAACAAAACAACCTTCTCAAGTGCCCCTAAAACCATCCTCAGACTTGGGTAACCTATAGGAAAACGCAACATCCCCTTGCTCATCTTCATCTTTGACCTCAATATATCCTTCTGATAGCAATATATGTGTTATTCTGTTAAACAATTCAGCATCAAATAACAATCTCTTGTTACTTTCAGGCCTCTCAGCTTTCTGTCTGAACATTTTTGCTATCTTGGTGGTGTCTGGATTACACTAATTTATGACTATGCGGTGTGCGTTACAGCCCGGACGGAACTTAAGGCCACACCTCTATACTAGCTGGCAACTCCTCAGCTATATAGTAATAAGGGTATCCCGTGTTACAGAGGAGGGGTACAAAATGTATTCCCTCCGGACTTGATCAGCTGCACCAATATTTTTTATTGTCCTAATCCCCATCTTCGGTCACGTGAAAATCTTCCGTGTCACGGAGGAGGTCGTATAAGAATGCATATGCACATACAAATAAGTCGCGGCCTCCGGACTTGGTCAACTGTATCAAATTTAACGTCCTAATTCCTATCTTCGGTCACGGGAACCCCCCCCCGCGTCTTTAATTGCAGACCGGGTCAGTCTAACTAGCTATATCCGACCTCCACAATCTTTCCTGCTCTAACAACCATCCTCTGGATCCCGTGTGACACTCTCGATCCACACCTCAGGGCTGGGATCATGCTACTGAGCCCCAGCGGGCATCACCCCCCCTTAGTCACAATCAGGTACCTTTTAACACCGATAAAGACACACAGCCCGTCACTCCCTCCTCTTCAAAACCAACCACAACGGCAGTGAATACACAGTATGTAACACTTATCGGGGTCGGAGGTGATCAGTCTGTTTGGAGGAGAGAGAGATCTCAGTCCAAGAAGTCCAAAGCATCGGTATTTCCAGGTCGGCAATGCATCCTTGGAGGGGCCCCATGTTGGATGCGCCAAACTGTCAAGGGAGAAATTTAGTTGAAGATAGCTAATGGTAACTTCGTTTAGGATATTCAGAGGCCGGTGCCGTATTAGCTATATATCAGAGCTGATGTTACTAAATCAGACAATGATCACACAAAGCATGTTCTCTCTTTGAGCCAGCGTCTCCAACTGAACCCATGTATTGGATAGATTCAATTATACAAAATGCATCATTGACCTTGGGACTAGAACAGGAAGTTTAGGGAGTATTCCACTCCCCAATCTTTCCCAGTATGCTGTAAAATACATCTCTGTTCGTTATACATTCTTTCTGTGTGAAACTACTGATAAGGCCTTTGATCATCATTATGAAGACTTTTATTGTTTGTACATCCGTTCACTCATCCTTGGTAACCCCTTCACTATACAGCTTAGAATCATATTATAGGTCTGTTTAATTGCTATATAGACACACAGATAATTATGCTACTACATCTATATTTTGATTATTTACATACACAGATATTCTTATTACATTTGAACAAACAAGCTATAGCTCAGGCCACCTCCACACTCTCAAACCAAGTTACTCTTATATCAAAGCGAATTTTCCCATATGAAATAATTGAAATGCAGACAATTCGTTCCACAGCCAAAAAATATTTACTGTATTTATACAAACATATTACAGTAATACAATATAATGTCCTGTATTCATATACAATTATTACAGTACACTTATGCAAAATACTGTACAGTACAGTAAAAGCATATATAAAAGATTAAACTGTACGTTAGCTTACAATAGAATTGTTGGTGTGTGAGAGGTACAGTATAAGCAATGTGCTGTACTGGATATCAATAAGAAAGTACAATACTGTATCCACAAATGCAAATTGATAGATGTTGTATATAGTATACAGTATATTGTACTGTATTTATTATTATTATTTATTTATAGAGCACCATTGATTCCATGGTCCTGTACTGTACAATGGTATATTGTGTACAGTATACACTACATATGTAAAGAAAGATACCTTCAGAGCGAGTCAGCGCATGGTTTAAGGACAGAATCGGAAGTGTACACGGTGAATGTTTGCTCTTATTGCAAAGCATTGCTCTTAAACCAAGTTACAAATGTTCAGAAAGCCTTGCTTGTCTTGCAAAATGATCTCAAACCAGGTTACTGAATCCAAGGTTCCAATATATATATATATATATATATATATATATATATATATATATACTAGCTGTACTACCCGGCTTCGCCCGGGTTAATAACTGCTGTTAACAAAATAGAATGTATTAACATTCCCGGGATAGAATGTATAAATAGAATATATTAACGCCCGGGATAGTAACTGTCTCTCTGTTTCTCTCCCATTCTCTGTCTGTCTCCCCCTCCGTATATATCTCTCTGTCTCTCTCTCTATATTTGTCTGTCTATCTCTTTCCCTGTCTGTCTCTGACTGTCTCTGTCTCTTTCTCCGTCTGTCTCAATCACTTTCCCTGTCTGTCTGTCTATCTCTTTCCTTGTCTATCTATCTCTGTCACTTTCCATGTCTGTCTCTGTGCCTGTCTGTCTCTTTTCCTCTCTTTCTCTGTCTGCCTCTTTCCCTCTCTTTCCCTGTCTGTCTGTTTCCCTGTGTCTGTCTCTTTGTCTGTATCTGTCTCTTTACCTGTCTGTGTCTGTCTCTTAACCTGTCTCTCTCTTTCCCTCTCTTTCCCTGTCAGTCTGTCTCTTTTTCTGTCTCTTTCTGTCTGTCTCTTACCCTGTCTATGTCTGTTTCTTATCCTGTCTGTGTCTGCCTCTTTCCCTGGCTGCATTGTGAAACGCCAACATTCCATATAAGGGCGTGGCTGCGCATTCTTCTGAAGTTCTGGCTGCACTGTGGCTCCCAGCTCCATTCACTTTAATGGAGGCAGGTTTTTTGGTGAATAACTGTAAAGAGCGGGGTTAAAATTTCCCTTCAAAACATAGCCTATGACGCTCTCGGGGTCCAGTGTGAGTGGGTAAAATTTTGTGGCTGTAGCTGCGACGGTGCGGATGCCAATCCCGGACATACACACACACAAACATACACACACACACATTCAGCTTTATATATGTAAAATAATGGTGGGCATATTTCTGTGCAATTTGCAATTTGTTCTAATTTTCCAGGTCCAGGAAATTTCCTTAAATTGAACACAATATATTTATTTTTTTTAGTGAAATTGTAAAAGAAAAAAAACAAAACTCCATCACTATTTTGAAAGTTTTATTTTTAATGTGTTCACTATGTGCTAAAAATTAGCTTAGCAAAGTTTGAAAAAATAAACATAAGGGGTTTTTTTTAGCCACATTCTGAGAGCTCTAAAAAAACGTTCTGTGGATCGAGCTGTTGAAGGGTTTAATTTTTTGCTGTACAATCTGCAGTTTTTCAAAACATCATATTGAGTTACCTATGATTTTATTGATTTATTGATCGCTTTATTCCATTTTTATGGCATAGGAAAGGTTACCATTAAGCTGCATTTTTTACAACATTTACTGAATAATAATTTATAAGATTTTAAATGGTTAAACTGGACATCTGTTTTTTTAGTTTTTCGGTTGCAGTTGTTTTAAATTTTTAAAAGAAAAAGGAGTTATTTTAATTTTCATGTGTTTTCTTCATATTTTTAAAATACTTTTTATGTTTTCGCCCAAAGAGTGAAATCACTTTAAAAAATATAAATATGAAAATTATAACGTGCATGTGTGTTCAGCCTCCTGTAGTCTGATTTCCCTAAATAAAATCCTGAGTGACCAATTGCCTCCAGAAGTCAGTTAATTACTATATTGAGTCCACCTGTGTGTAATTTTTTTTCTCAGTATAACTACAGCTGTTCTGTGAAGAACTCAGAAGTTTGTTTGAGAACATTATGGATCAAACAGCATTATGAAAACCTAGGAACATACCAGACAGGTCAGGGATAAAGTGGTGAAGAAGAGAAAAGTTGGGTTAGGTTACAAAAAAAAACCAGCCCAAGCTCTGAACATTTCACGGGGCACTAATCAATTGATTATCCAAAAATGGAAGGAGTATGGCAATACTGCAAACCTTTCAAGACATGACCGCCCACCTAAAGTGACATTCCAAGCAAGAAGAATACTAATTAGAGAAGCTGCGAAGAAACCTATAGTCACTCTAGAGGAGCTGGAGATCCACAGCTCAGGGGGATAATCTGTCCCCATGACAACTATTAGTTTTGTATTACACAAATCTGGCCTTTTTGAAAGAGTGGCAAGAAAAAATACATTTTTGAAAGCAAGAAGCCATAAGAAGTCCTTTTTGCAGTTTGCAAAAAGCCAACTAGGGGACACCGAGCATGCTGAGGAAGGTGCTGTGGTCAGAAGGGTCCAATGGTCCAAAGTAGAACTTTTTGAGCCAAATGCAAAACACTAAGGGGTACTTTGCACACTACGACATCGCAGCTGCGATGTCGGTGGGGTCAAATCGAAAGTGACGCACATCCGGCATTACTGTCGACATCGGAGTGTGTAAATTGTTTTTGATACGATTAACGAGCGCAAAAGCGTCGAAATCGTATCATCGGTGTAGTGTCAGTCATTTCCATAATGGTACGATTTTGTTCCTCATTCCTGCAGCAACACACATCGCTGTGTGGAAGCCGCAGGAGCGAGGAACATCTCCTTACCTGCGTCCCGCGGCTCACGCCGGCTATGCGGAAGGACGGAGGTAGGCGGGATGTTTACGTCCCACTCATCTCCGCCCCTCTGCTTCTATTGGCCGCCTGCTGTGTGACGTCACTGTGACGCCGCACGACCCGCCCCCTTAGGAAAGAGGCGGTTCGCCGGCCAGAGCGACATCGCAGGGCAGGTAAGGGCATGTGAAGCTGCCGTAGCGATAATGTTCGCTACGGGAGCTATCACAAGATATCGCAGCTGCAACGGGGGCGGGGACTATCACGCTCGGCATCGCTACCATCGGCTTGCGATGTCGTAGTGTGCAAAGTACCCCTAAGTGTGGCAGGAAAAATCACCCTGAAAACATCCTCCCCACCGTCACACATGGTGGTGGCTTTTCGACAGCAAGGGCAGGGAAGGCCCTTCAAGGGTGGGCTTCAGCAAGAGCTGGTCAGAGCTGATGGGAAGATGGATAAAACTAAATACAGGGCAATGGAAAATCATATATAGGCTATAGAAGACTTGAGACTGGTGCATAGGTTCACCTTCCAGCAGGACACAGACCCTAAACATCCTGCCAGGGCTACCATGGAGGGTTTAGATCAGAGCATATTCATGTGTGTCACCGGCCCAGTCACAATCCAGACCGAAATCTCATTGAGAATCTGTGGAAAGACTGGAATATTGCTGATCACAGACGTCTCCATCTAATCTCACTGAGCAAGAGCGAGTGTGCAAAGAATAATAGGCACAAATTTCACCACTAGATGTACAAAATTGGTAGAGACATCCCCAAAAAAATGGCAACAGTAACTGCAGCAAAAGGTGATCCTACAAAGTATTGACTCAGGGGGCTGAATACAAATGCACGTCACAATTTTCAGAATTATATTTTTAAAATATTTAGAAAACCCTGTATCATTTCCCTTACACTTTATAAATACTTACTACGCTGTGTTGGTATACCACATAAAATCCCGGTAAAATACATTTAGGTTTGTGCATGTAACATGACAAAATGTGGAAATGTTCACAGTGTATAAATACTTTTCCAAGGCCCTGTATGTGTTTCTATGGTTACAGACAAGAAACATACAAAACCAGCAAATAGTCTAATTCTGCAGTCATGTATTAGGCCGCTCTCACACTGGCCTCATCGGTGCCTTCGTCTGAAACCTGTTTTCAAGCCCCGACACGACCAATGAACGGGGAGAAGAAACAGTGTGAAAGTGGCCTTACATTCATCTTGCAGAGCAGTGGTGTCTGTATTGTAACCAGGCCTTGCGGGTCTTGTGATTTGCGACTGGGGATCTAATGGACACTCGCTGGATCACAGACCTGGGCAGGCATAAACAATACTGGTATTATTGTAACTCTTCTCTCACAGTGAGGCATGATAGATACCATTTCTGAAGAACTATAGCAACCAGCGAAATGAATGCCATGGCCTTACCATTCCTGGGATATTAATTCCTTCCCACAACCAACGTGCAAGTATACACCTACCAAAGCATGCACAGCCGAGGAGGTAGTGCTCAGCACACAGTGAAACATGTCAGTAACTTGGAATTTACACTTATTTATTTCTGGATGCTACCTTCTCTTCTATATCTGCTAGATTAGGGTGTGGATTTGCAAGTGCTGAAAAGGGCCACTCCAGAACAAGTACTAATGAGTCTTCCACTCAGAAGCCAACCAAATTTCCAAATTTGTTCTCTTTCACCAAAACCCACATGCTACCTGGTTCTGCTACTTTCCTTTGTTTATATAGCGGCTATTTGGAATACAGTCAGGTCTAGAAATATTTGGACAGTGACACAAGTTTTGTTATTTTAGCTGTTTACAAAAACATGTTCAGAAATACAATTATATATATATAATATGGGCTGAAAGTGCACACTCCCAGCTGCAATATGAGAGTTTTCACATCCAAATCGGAGAAAGGGTTTAGGAATCATAGCTCTGTAATGCATAGCCTCCTCTTTTTCAAGGGACCAAAAGTAATTGGACAAGGGACTCTAAGGGCTGCAATTAACTCTGAAGGCGTCTCCCTCATTAACCTGTAATCAATGAAGTAGTTGAAAGGTCTGGGGTTGATTACAGGTGTGTGGTTTTGCATTTGGAAGCTGTTGCTGTGACCAGACAACATGCGGTCTAAGGAACTCTCAATTGAGGTGAAGCAGAACATCCTGAGCCTGAAAAAATCCATCAGAGAGATGGCAGACATGCTTGGAGTAGCAAAATCAACAGTCGGGTACATTCTGAGAAAAAAGGAATTGACTGGTGAGCTTGGGAACTCAAAAAGGCCTGGGCGTCCACGGATGACAACAGTGGTGGATGATCGCCGCATACTTTCTTTGGTGAAGAAGAACCCGTTCACAACATCAACTGAAGTCCAGAACACTCTCAGTGAAGTAGGTGTATCTGTCTCTAAGTCAACAGTAAAGAGAAGACTCCATGAAAGTAAATACAAAGGGTTCACATCTAGATGCAAACCATTCATCAATTCCAAAAATAGACAGGCCAGAGTTAAATTTGCTGAAAAACACCTCATGAAGCCAGCTCAGTTCTGGAAAAGTATTCTATGGACAGATGAGACAAAGATCAACCTGTACCAGAATGATGGGAAGAAAAAAGTTTGGAGAAGAAAGGGAACGGCACATGATCCAAGGCACACCACATCCTCTGTAAAACATGGTGGAGGCAACGTGATGGCATGGGCATGCATGGCTTTCAATGGCACTGGGTCACTTGTGTTTATTGATGACATAACAGTAGACAAGAGTAGCCGAATGAATTCTGAAGTGTACCGGGATATACTTTCAGCCCAGATTCTGCCAAATGCCGCAAAGTTGATCGGACAGCGCTTCATAGTAAAGATGGACAATGACCCCAAGCATACAGCCAAAGCTACCCAGGAGTTCATGAGTGCAAAATAGTGGAACATTCTGCAATGGCCAAGTCAATCACCAGATCTTAACCCAATTGAGCATGCATTTCACTTGCTCAAATCCAGACTTAAGACGGAAAGACCCACAAACAAGCAAGACCTGAAGGCTGCGGCTGTAAAGGCCTGGCAAAGCATTAAGAAGGAGGAAACCCAGCGTTTGGTGATGTCCATGGGTTCCAGACTTAAGGCAGTGATTGCCTCCAAAGGATTCGCAACAAAATATTGAAAATAAAAATATTTTGTTTGGGTTTGGTTTATTTGTCCAATTACTTTTGACCTCCTAAAATGTGGAGTGTTTGTAAAGAAATGTGACAATTCCTACAATTTCTATCAGATATTTTTGTTCAAACCTTCAAATTAAACGTTACAATCTGCACTTGAATTCTGTTGTAGAGATTTCATTCAAATCCAATGTGGTGGCATGCAGAGCCCAACTCGCGAAAATTGTGTCACTGTCCAAATATTTCTGGACCTAACTGTATATCACTTTATAGTCTCAGTAACTCTTGGATCTCCATGTAGTTCACCAGCTCTCTGTCTAGGCACCTGTATAGTCCTCAATCTCAGGGTGCTAAAAGGTTCTGCATCCCCACAAGGATGCAGGGCCTACCCCCTAGGACCACGGGAAACCAGTGCCGGTAACAACAAAAACCCAGGTAATCCCAGTTTTTCCCCACCAACCCCCCATACAATGGTACCTAGCTAGGGTCGAACCGATGGATGGCCACCTAGAGGTGGAGCCAGACCAGTCCACTAGTTGACCAGGTGGGTGGGGCGGACTGAGGCGAGTCAGAGCACACAGGAAGACAGGAGTGAGAAGAGAGTCTGAAGTGAAAGGGAGCAGACACAGTCAGAGAAAGTCTGAGTGAAGGTAGATGTGAGGAGACGTTCTGACTCTGGTTAAAGGTGACCTGGTACCCAGGAGAGTAGTTGCCGGTGGAGTACGGTGGAGTACTCCTGGAACTATGCACCGACGGGGTACAGAACCCTAGGACAGGAAAGAGCTCCAAGCCGACCTGCTAACACCTACACAGCGAGGGGACCATCAAGGACCTCGCTGACCTTAAGAATCTGAAGACTCAGTAGCAAACGGAGAATCGGGTACAGGACCAGAGACTCCAACTCCCCAGGGTTCACGCTACCATCAGGCGGACAGAAGTGGACATACCACAGACTGGGGACCCACAGTTGTTCTATACCACGAGGACTCACGAGAGACAGGTGCAGGGGAAGAAGTTACCGAGTGCTGAACAGGCACTGGGATGAGGGGAACCTGAAGGTGAAACCAACCGGCCTCATGTAACCTGTTACCACTTACGAGCAGTGAGTAAAAACCAGTTGCACTATACCTCTGTGTGGACTACCTTCTACCGACGCCCGTCACAACACCCATCCTCTGAGGCCCGGCCCTGCTTGTGGAGGGCCTACCATCCAGGCTGCAATTACTACCAGCCCCAGTAGTGACATTCTGCAGCGGCGGCTCCATATATATATATATAGCTGCAACACCGCAAGTGGCGTCACGTATGAACACTAATCTAAATCCCCTGTAAATACACCCCATTGCAAAAAGAGCCCAGGGCACGGAACCGGGCAACGGCCACCACCGTGACATTCCCAATAGAGACTCTGCCCGGGACCGAGTACCCCATACCCCTGGGGGCGACATATCACTTTATAGTCTCAGATGTACCTCTTGAACAATATGATTGCAAATCGAACTTTTCATCTTATTATGGGCGATTCAACCAGTTGTAAGAAATCTTTAAACAATGGACTGGCCCAGGGATCAATGCTGGCACCTCTCCTGTTTGCCCTGTACCTAGGTGATATTCCTAAAACAGTGTCACGGAAATTTGGATATGCCGATGACTGGGCACTTGCTATGGTAAGCAAAACAATCGAGGAAGCAGAGGATGTTCTTACAAAAGATCTTAGTATAATGGGAAAGTACTTTTGACAATGGAGATTAAAACCTAACCCATCAAAAACGGAAGTTTGTTGCTTTCATTTACACAATGCAAGTGCCAAGACTGAACTTAAAGTACAATTTGAAGGCCAACCTGTTAAACACAATTTCAATCCTAAGTACTTAGGTGTAACCCTTGATAGAAGTCTAACTTTTAAATCCTATTTGGATAAATTGGCGCAGAAACTGAAAGCACGCAATAATATTATTCAGAAACTTTGTGGATCCTCATGGGGCTCGGCAACATCTGTTTTGAGAACATCTACTCTTGCCCTGGTGTACTCTGCTGCAGAATACTGGGCTCCAGCATGGTTAAATAGCTGTCATGTAAACTTAATTGACACTCAGCTGAACAACTCTTTGTGTATAATATCTGGTGCTATTAGACCTACACCTGTTCACTGGTTACCTGTGCTGGGTCATATCGCACCCGCAAATCTAAGAAGACAAAAGTTCCTACTTAAAGAATATACTAAAGTAGTGAATAATGAAAAACTTCCAATACAACAAAATATCAGAGATGTTACAATACAACGATTGAAATCAAGACATCCACCCATCCGAACCGCAATCACCTTGCATGAATGAGACTTCAATTTAGAGGAGAAATGGCGAGAACTTTGGGTCAGGGTAGTAGATAGTGATCCCCAAATGTTCCCTAATTTACAAAACCCTCCACCAGGCGTCAATCTACCAAGGAAAACATGGGTTACTCTTAGGGGTACTTTGCACGTTGAGACATCGCCAGCATCGGCTAGCGATGCCGAGCGCGATAGTACCTGCCAGCGTCGCACATGCGATATCTTGTGATAGCTGTCGTAGCGAACATTATCGCTACGGCAGCTTCACACGCACTTACTTGCCCTGCAAAGTCGCTCTGGCCGGAGACCTGCCTCCTTCCTAAGGGGGCGGGTCGTGCGGCGTCACAGCGCTGTCACACGGCAGGCGGCCAATAGAAGAGGAGGGGCGGAGATGAGTGGGACGTAAACATCCCGCCCACCTCCTTCCTTCCGCATAGCCGGTGGAGGCAGGTAAGGA
Source organism: Anomaloglossus baeobatrachus (assembly GCF_048569485.1). Classification (NCBI taxonomy): domain Eukaryota; kingdom Metazoa; phylum Chordata; class Amphibia; order Anura; family Aromobatidae; genus Anomaloglossus; species Anomaloglossus baeobatrachus. Next base: position 59,167,070 of record NC_134353.1, read on the forward strand.
GATGTTCCTCGCTCCTGCGGCTTCATACACAGCGATGTGTAATGCCGCAGGAACGAGTAACAACATCGTATCTCATATTGGTGCGACATTATGAAAATGACCAACGCTACACAGATCACTGATTTGCGCCGCTTTTGCGATCGTTTATCTGCGCATCTAGGCTTTACCCGTTGCGACGTCGTTACCGGCGCCGGATGTGCGTCACTTTCGATTTGACCCCGACGATATTGCAGTAGCGATGTCGCAGCGTGCAAAGTACCCCTAAATCGTATCAGAACAAACTTTGGCGTCTGTGCAGATTTTATGTATAAGTTGGGAAAATATGACTCTCTGACCTGTGACTGTGGAGCAGACCATCAAACTATCCAGCACATTGTTGAGGAGCCCCCTGAGATCCTTCCATGGTGACAAGAAGGATTTCTATATTGTAAATGATAATGCTATTGCATATATAGAAAATCTTGATATTCAACTTTGATTTTTATCTTTTGATATTTTTCAATCACTGTCTATTGTCTGGTGTTTATTTTTATATGATGGTATGGTATACGTTCATATGATTAAATAAATAGTCTCAGTAACTCTTGCATCTCCATGTAGTTCACCAGCTCATTGTCTGGGCACCTGTATAGTCCTCAATCTCTTTCTTGGCTAGTCTGTGCCATGCTTGCACCCAGTTCTCACCATTAGGTCTCCCACTTGGCAATCATATCATCAAACTACTATATTTTTTTTCTCTATTACCTACAATTACTTTCTTCCTCAAACTCGCAGTTAACCCTTTGCCTGCTGTAAGTGTACCGCCCCGGACACTCGAACTGAAAGGGGGGTATTTACAAGGGATATTGTGGTTAAAGTTCATGACGCCACCCACGGTGTGTGATAAGGTGGGATACCACCGCTGCTGTTGGGAGTGCCCGGTGGCGGTGGAATGGCAGCCAGATCTTTAACCCCTCCGTGGGTAGGGGGAAGATGCCCCGGGGCTCGGTGATGGTGAGAAGGGAGCACCGTTGGAGAGGGAAGGAGGCACTGCATACTCACTCAGTCCAATAACGCTGACACCGACAACTTGTAAACCAGAATTCTTAGCACCGCTGCAGCAAGGAGGGAGCACGCTGGGATCCCGTGCCCTATGGTGTTGCCTATTAGCCTGTGATCTTGACCTTGGCACCTCTGTCTGTAGTTGGACCCTCTCAGCTTGAAACTGAACAGGTCCCGCTCACCCGTATGGCTAACGGAGTGAGCTTGTGCTCAGGGTTCACGCTTGGGATTTTCTGGACTGTATATTGGGAAAGTCCTACCCCCCTCGTTGCGCTAATACCATGATTTTTGAGCTAGTGGAGGACGAATCGTGAAGTCTTCGCCCTCGTCTGGTAAATTACCAGGATGCTTGAAGCTACTTCCCGGCAGAGGGTCCACGTACCCCATCATGCCCTGGTCCCTGCCCGGAAATGGTTAAAGGCTGCCAGCTGCCCTCCTCGGCAGTTCCATGCCCTTTGACACGATCCCCTGCGACCGGGGTTCCAGCTCCTACCAGGCCCAGACCAATGTCTGCCACCTAGTAACTGAGGAGCCCTGCTCCTAACCTCCTCCAATGACTTGTGACCTCTCCTCTCATGAGTCACCACTTGACTGACTACTCCTGACACTCCTGACCTCCCCTTACCAATCCCCCAAGTGTCCAGCCCTATTCCCTTCAGGCTGTCCACTGGTGTGTCTGGTGGGTGTGGTGCAGAGTGTTGCTAGGATTTTGATTAGCTTGTTCTTAGCAACACCATAGGTTATTGATCCGTAACCAAAGAGGAGATGGACACCATGCAGAAGGGCAGATTGCCCAATGTCCTGTGACGACCTGATAGGCCAGGGCGTCTCATAAGCATAAAATACTCTTCTCTGGAGCTGTTTACATTACAAACTGTAACGCCCACACCGGCGTCCCCATGCTGTCCTCCTCGTCAGCTGGATAACCCATCTGTCCCTCCTTCGGTGGCCGCTCCGTTTCCATCCCATGCTGCTGTCTCCTGGAGGCTGTGTTCTCATGGCAGACTTCCTGCTTCTGCTCTAGGGGATCACATTCGGCCACACCCCTTTCTTAAAGGGCCAGTGTATACTTAACCTAGAAGTACCTCTCAGGTCAGCTGAGGGGCTGCAGGTGTATAAGGTGCTTACTCCCTCTAGGACGTACCTGGGCAACGAGTCCTACACGATCCTAGTTCTCAAGTCTCCTAGCACTGTGCTGCTGCCACTCTTATGCTAGATCTGCTGCAGACATATGTTTAGATTTCATAGTACTGCTGCTGAAATATCTAACCTGCCGCTGCTGCAAGCCGCCACCTCAGCAGCCAACCACGATACTCGCTGCCACAAGTATCCTCAGTAGCTGCTGCTGCCGCATCCATCCATCCCAGATGGAGCCTCAACACCAGTTGTCACTGTTACGTGTCATGATTGACTCCTGGCTCAGCTGGAGCTGAGCCATTTTTTAGTTTCACTTCTGATGCAGGTCACGTTAGGGGTTAATCCTTCCTGCCTCGTTCTGGAGGTCAGGCTGCTTCATTAGGGCACTGTTTCTCTTGGACTTCGCCAGTGATACTTCTGGCTCTGCTGTGTTCTGTTCTTGAGTGACCTGTTGTCTGCCCTGCCCCCTCCTGACCTCCGTGTTCACCTGACCTGTTAACCTCCTCTGTTGTCTGTTTCCATCAGTGCCTCTCCCGCTGTCTCCCTGTTCGTTCCTTATCTGTTTACCTTTATTCTGTCTTGTCTTCCCACTCTCCATCGCTTCTGGGCTCTGATTTCCCGGCTACTGACTATTTGCTTCCCTCTGACTACATTTAGACTTTGCCCTTGTGTATTTACAAGACCTCAGGTTGTGACACGGCTTTCTGACGATTCTACTGCCATCTGGTGGGCTTGACTAGTATTACCTCTGCTAGGGAATTCCCTGCTCATACGTTTCCTCAACTTTTACGCCCCCTAGTGGTTTACCAGCTAACTACCTTCTCAGATAGTTTCAGGAATCCTCTCAGTCCCACATTACTGCGCTGTACTGCTATTGTACATCTTAGAGTACAGCGTGACATTACGTACTTACAGACACTGACGCTCCCGTACCACTCGGGCGAGCCATTTCAGCACCAGTCTTCTGCAGTGGCACCCGGTCTCACACCTGCAGCGTAACATACTCACCATCAGAGGCTCTGGTGAAAACCAGGTGTGGTTTCGTAGTCAAGCCCTTCTGGGTTTCCTGTGTGCTCTGGCCCAGTGGGTTCGCTAAAATCTCTGCTCACCTTGCAAGCATAACACAAACACTGTGGCAGCAGTTTGTATCCTCTGTGCAAACTTGCTAACCTGTTCATCACTGCTGCCAGTGGCTATCTATTCAATTAGCTGATTATCCCTTCATCTGCTGGAAGCCTAATGAACTCTTCTCTTTAGCTGTTCACACTACAAACTCTGCTGCAAGTTCTGGACTGACTATATGTTTTCAGTTCCTGCGAATGTCTACACTACTGGCTCTGTGCCTCTTGGTGTTGACTACTCTGCTTGTCTGCTTACCATCCATATACCCGCTGTCCTGGTACTGACTATTCCATGTGAAAACTGCCAAGCGCAGTGCTCTGTGCCATCACCTTCGGTCCATGTTGCTCACTCTGACCTACAAGATAGAGAATCTACCTGATTTCATAACACATTTGTGCCGCCCACGTGCCAGCAGCCGGCGCTGCTCGGGTCCGGGCCTTCTGGGGTGGTGGCTCGAGGGTCTCCGGACCCGGGGGTCTCGCGGACACGCCGAATAAAAAAGGGGGACGTAGATGTACGGGCTAGGCCGTAGTAAGTTCGTGACGCCACCCACGGTGTGTGGTGAGGTGGGACACCACTGCTGCTGTTGTGGGGCACCCAGGGGAGATGTTGTGGCAGCTAGTTGTTAACCCCTCCATGGGTAGGGATGGTTGCCCCGGGACCCGGTGCCTCTCTGCAGGGTATAGAGACCACAGGGAGTGTTTGTTTAATCACAGTTAATAAATCACACAAGTCTCTGGTAAACCAAGGTGCTGGTGGCCGGTGCCGCGGCCGGTTGCATTCGGGTCCTTCACCCGGCTGGTGTTCTCTATCCTTTTCCTCTGCACTGTTTGTGTGGTAGGTGGACTTCCTAGTCTGAAACTCAGGAGTCCGCTCCCGGCTGGATGTGGCCTAAGGAGCCGTGCCCGCAGACGCTGGCCCGCGTGGGATCTATGGGCCCGGCGGTGACCTCCTATCCCTATCGGTGGGCTGTTGTCTTCTATGAGGGACTTTGGGTGGGACAGGACCTCTAGTCCTGGCCTCAATCGGTGAATTAACCAGTCCGCTTGTTTCCGGTTCTGGCTTCAGGGTCCGAGTACCCCCCTTTGTGCTACGGTTTCCGGGTCGGTTCCCCGTGTCGGTATCGGCGGGCCACAACCCTGTCCTGGTCCACCTCGGTTCTGCCGAGCCGTCTTCCCGTCTCCTGCTGACGGAGACCACCGTCTGCCTCCTAGCCAGTGGCACCAGGGATCCTACCCTGGTACCATTCAACTTGAACTTTCCTGCTGTAGCTACACTTAGCTCCAGCCCACACTCCTCTCCAAACTCAACTACAAACACTTTCTGCTTGTTTTCCCACCCCGGACTGTCTAGACCCCAGGATGGGCGTGTCCAACCTCCTGGTCACGCCCACTGGTGTGTCTATCTTTCCCTAAGGGGAGTGACTAGGGTTTCTGGTTGGCTGTGTGTTTCCTAGTGAGGGAAGGTGTTATGCAGGGGCCTAACTGTGACTAACCGGTTTTGCCAGGGCGTCACACATTCATCTAAAATCTCTGCAGACACTGTCAGACCTTTTTTTTTTAGATCCCTAAGCATAGTGGACTTCTGCCTGTCATGCCACAGACTGTCTCACTCCCAACATACAACCTTTATTTATAGCTATGTTACTATAGAGCCACCTAGTGGCAGGAGATCGCCATGCAGTGGAACACAACTAAAAAGGTTCATTTACATTAATGTACAGCAGGGGTCTCAAACACGCGGCCCGCGGGCCGCATGCGGCCCTTCAGGTGGCTTCTTGCGGCCCGCTGGCCCGTGGACCTGGTAAAGATGGCGACCGGTGCAAGGGGCCGCAGCACTTCAGTTTACAGTTTTGCCTTTGCCGCGCACAGTGAAGTTCTCACTGCAGAACGCAATAACAGCCGCCTGACAATCAGATGCAAGCACCTGCTCCATATGACCTCAGATGCTTGCCTGTGATTGGCCAGTGGCTGTTGTGCAGAGAGAACTGCTCTGCACGCGCCGGCAGAAAGTTAAGTGGTGACAGCAGCTGTGATCATTACCGGGTCCACGTGCCTGCGTGCTGCCGACAGAGGATAGGTGAGCAGAATGTTTGTGTGTGTGTGTTTTTCTGTTGCTGGCTGAGGCTGCACTGTGTGTGTGTGTGTGTGTGTGTGTGTGTGTGTGTGTGATTCTGTTGCTGGCTGAGGCTGCACAGGTGTGTGTGTGTGTGTGTGTGTGTGTGTGTGTGTGTGATTCTGTTGCTGGCTGAGGCTGCACAGGGTGTGTATGTGTGTGTGTGTGTGTGTGTGTCATTCTGTTGCTGGCTGAGGCTGCACAGGGTGTGTATGTGTGTGTGATTCTGTTGCTGGCTGAGGCTGCACTGTGTGTGTGTGTGTGTGTGAATGTGGCGCCCCTGACCTGGTCAGGCACCACTGAGTACTGCACCCATGCTGGGGACAGTACAACACAGGTAATCCAGAAGGCTGACCGGGGTGTGGAACACAGGCGCATAGTGATCAGGTCTCACACATGTACCCATGAGAGGACCCCTGGGGATCCCAGGAGGGGGAAAAGCCTTCACCTTCACTGGAATAGTGGAGGGGGCCAAAAGCCTCCATCTCCTCTCAAGGGGTGTGGTAAGAGAGCCTGGTTGCTAGGTGGCGTAGGCAGGCACAAAAGGGAAAGGAGAAGGAGGAGAGAAAGGAGTCTGCAGCAGAGTGTGGAGGAGTGAGGAGCAGGAAGGTGAAGCTCAGACAGGAGCAGATGTGAAGGTCCCAGATGTGAGCCGGTTCAGAGCAGAGTCCAGGGAGCTCCGAGGAGAGCTGACCCCTTCCCCTGGGCTGCTGTAGTCTGACAGCGTCCACGCAGTGGCTACCGACGGGGGAGAACGGTCAACTAGGAGTGCTACCCGAAATCCATCTTCAGCTAGAGAGAGAGCAACGGAGTGGGAAGTAAGGAGACTGCTAGGGAGTACCAGGCCCAAACGGGCGGCAGATCCCGAAGCGGAGATAGATCCAGCTTTCTTTTGCTAAACCTGCCGGTGTGGGGCTCTCAAAGCCCACGCCACAACACCACAAAAGCCGCAGCCACGTAGCCACAGTTAGGGCCCATAGGTCACAGGAGGCAAGCAGCTGGAGTGGCCTGGTCCAGGCGACAAGCAAACGGCAAACGAAGGGGAGAGAGGCTGCAGCATCTTCCCTGGGTGACCCCCATAGGGACTCAAAGTCGGGGTTACCCCAAACCACCAAGGGCTAAGGAAGGCGAGTTAGTAGTCACCCTCACAAGTCAGCCTGAAGGACACCTGGTTCCCACTTGGTTCATCCCAGCTACGCCCGGGTCACTCACCCTGCCATCAACTGTGAGTAAAAACCCTGAAAGACATCCTGCCTGTGTTGAGTCATTCTGCGCCTTGTAGTTCTACGCATCTACACAGGGCCCTGGGGCTTGCCTCACTCTCAGGAGGCTACTACAACTGGCTGCACCCACCATCAGCCCCAGGCATCCCTTAACCTGCAGTGGCGGTCCCCCACTGACCGCAAATCTGAGAGTGGCGTCACGACAAACTACAAAGAAGGTTTCCTACCTGTGACCAGACAGATCCAGCTGAGTGGAGTCCCTGAAGGTAATGCACCGACACAGCGTTTGCGGGGCTCCACGTGTGTGTGTGTGTGTGTGTGTGTGTGATTCTGTTGCTGGCTGAGGCTGCACAGGGTGTGTGTGTGTGTGTGTGTGTGTGTGTGATTCTGTTGCTGGCTGAGGCTGCACAGGGTATGTGTGTGTGTGTGTGTGTGTGTGTGTGTGTGATTATGTTGCTGGCTGAGGCTGCACAGGGTGTGTATGTGTGTGTGTGTGTGTGTGTGTGTGTGATTCTGTTGCTGGCGGAGGCTGCACAGGGTGTTTTTGTGTTTGTGTGTGTGTGTGTGTGTCTGTGTTTGATTCTGTTGCTGGCTGAGGCTGCACAGAATGTGTGTGTGTGATTCTGTTGCTGGCTGAAGCTGCACAGGGGGTGTGTGTGTGTGTGATTCTGTTGCTGGCTGAGGCTGCACAGGGTGTGTGTACGTGTGGGGACATGCATGGGGCACATTACCACAAGAAGGGGATCTGCATATGGGGCACATTACCACAAGAAGGGGATCTGCATGGGGCACATTATTATAAGAAGGGGACCTGCATGGGGCACATTATTATAAGAAGGGGACCTGAATGAGGGCACATTACCACAAGAAGGGGACCTGCATATGGGGCACATTACCACAAGAAGGGGACCTGCATATGGGGCACATTACCACAAGAATCAAAGAGAAAAACTTTCAGCTCACCCATTCCATGTGCTCGAATTTCCTTCTGCTGCTTGGGCTGCAGGTGCTGCTACCTGTGTATAATGAAGAGAGAAGAGTTCTGCCCAGCGCAAGAAGGAGAGATATGCCAGTAAATTTCCAGATGCTTTATTCTGCTTGGTTTCCAGTAAAAACGATCATATAAACATATGAACAGTTAAGACAATGTCCTCCATGGATAGTGACACAACAGCGACGCGTTTCGGCTACAGGAGTGTAGCCTTTGTCAAGTGAACTTGACAAAGGCTACACTCCTGTAGCCGAAACGCGTCGCTGTTGTGTCACTATCCATGGAGGACATTGTCTTAACTGTTCATATGTTTATATGATCGTTTTTACTGGAAACCAAGCAGAATAAAGCATCTGGAAATTTACTGGCATATCTCTCCTTCTTGCGCTGGGCAGAACTCTTCTCTCTTCATTACCACAAGAATGGGACCTGAATGAGGGTACATTACCACAAGAAGGGGTCCTGGATGGGGCACATTGCTACAAGGTGGGACCAGGATGGGCACATTACTACAAGAAGGAGTCCTGCATGAAGCATATTACCACAAGAAGGGGACCTGCATATGGGGCACATTACCACAAGAAGGGGACCTGCATATGGGGCACATTACCACAAGAAGGGGACCTGCATGGGGCACAATATTATAAGAAGGGGACCTGAATGAGGACACATTACTACAAGAAGGAGTCCTGCATGGGGCACATTACTACAAGAAGGGGAGCTGCATGGAGGCATATTAATACAATAAGGGGAGCTGCATGGGGGAACATTAATGCAAGAAGAGGACCTGCATGGGGCACATTGCTACAAGGGGACAAGGATGCGCACATTTTTACAGAATGGGGAACAGGAGGGGCACATTACTACAAGATGTTGGCCAAAATTACTATGCGGTGCTTATTGTAAAACTGTATTACTTACAAAAAGGGGAAAAAATGTAAATAAAAAAAGTGTTTTATAATATATATTATACACACATACAAAAAAAGTACACATTTGTTATGATAGACAAATGAAAAATGTTCAAAAACAGTGATCCAAGGGTGTATAGAAAGAAAAAATGGTACCACTAACAATGTCACTTTGTCCTGAAAAAAATGCGGCCCCTCAAATTATTTTTTTTCTGTGTGCGGCCCATACACCCAACCGAGTTTGAGACCCCTGATGTACAGTAACACAATTGACCAGGAGGAAAGTTTGCCACAAATGCAGAGCAGTGCCATATGGAGGCGTGGGGTAGATATGGATAAAATCAATGAAGCCATTCCCCTTCCCTACCTATCTCCAAACTCCAATATTGAGCAGCCGCACAGCATTAATAGGTCAAATTAGTGTAATATGTTCTCACATCCAAGTTATATGGCGGTACGGCCGCAGTTACAGCTCTGCAGCAGTTTGTGTTGTATTACAGAACATATTGATAAATCTTCAAGTACGTGACACCGATCCCTTGGGTTCGAGGTGAGAGACAACTAGTCTGACTATTCTGTATTAATACATTGTCAGCTGCCGCCACCTGCTGGACAATCAGCAGAATTACTGTAAAAGAAAAATATTTTTACATAGATTTTGTGCACAATTTTGGACAGATATGATGCAGGGGTGCAATTTTTAGACTTGTGGGTACGAAACCCAAAAGACTGGCCCATGAGTGGTTAAGCTTTTCTGTAATTTTCTTTATCCTTTAGCACTCAATGCGGGTCCAAGGGGCGGCTACTAACAAGTCACTTCATAACACTCACTAATCTATGTACAATTTCATCAAAATTATGCAGCAATAAACAAGCAATCTGCTCTCCTTTTCTCATTATACAATGGAACGACGTTGCTATTTGAAGCACCCCCCCCCCATCAAAATCATAAAATCCTTTGCAATAATCTTCCCCCCATGGTATAATAATAAATCGTTCCCCCACTCCCACCCAAATATAATATCATACCCCCACTCCCACTCAAATATGATATCATACCCCTTGCAGTGATCACCCGTATAATAAACTCCTCACCCAGGTTGTAGTATTCAGCTGCACCTTGTATCATGAGAATTAATCATCCCTGTAATAATCATTCCCATCGCCCGGGGATTTTATCCCCCCCAACTCCATAATAATTAAAGGGTTATTTCCAAAAAATAAAGTTGTCACGTGTCTATATGATAGAGGATAACATGATGTGCTCTGGAATCCTGTCCTCATGTGAGTGGAGGTGCCTATAAGCAGCCTTTGCTCCACCTCTTGTCTATACGATTGCTGAGTACAGTGTGTAAGATGGTGCTTGAGTTCCTACTCATGACGACACCAAAGTTCGTACCCTGAAGGCACCAAAGTTCCTACCGCTGAACACTCCAAAGTTCCTACCCCTGAAGACACGAAAGTCCCTACCCCTGAAGACACCAAAGTTCCTATCCCTAAACACACCAAAGTTCCTACCCCTGAAGACACCAAAGTTCCTATCGCTGAACACTCGAAAGTTCCTACCGCTGAAGACACCAAAGTTCCTACCCCTGAAGACACCAATGTTCCTATCCCTAAACACACCAAAGTTCCTACCCCTGAAGACACCAAAGTTTCTACCGCTGAACACTCCAAAGTTCCTACCACTGAAGACACCAAACTTCCAACCACTGAAGACACTAAAGTTCCTACCCCTGAAGACAGCAAAGTTCCTACCCCTGAATCCACCAAAGTTCCTACCCCTGATGACACCAAACTTCCTACCACTGAAGACACCAAAGTTCCTACCCCTGAAGACACCAAAGTTCCTATCCCTAAACACACCAAAGTTCCTACCGCTTAACACACCAAAGTTCCTATCGCTGAAGACACTAAAATTCCTACCCCTAAAGAAAACAAAGTTCCTACCACTGAATACACCAAAGTTCCTACCCCTGAACACACCAAGTTCCTACTCCTAAAGACACCAAAGTTCCTACCCCTGAAGACACCAAAGTTCCTACCCCTGAAGACAGCAAAGTTCCTACCACTGAAGACACCAAAGTTCCTACCCCTGAAGACAGCAAAGTTTCTATCCCTGAATCCACTAAAGTTCCTACCCCTGAAGACACCAAACTTCCTACCGCTGAACACACCAAAGTTCCTACCGCTGAAGACACCAAAGTTCCTATCCCTGAAGACACCAAAGTTCCTATCCCTGAAGACACTAAAATTCCTACCCCTGAAGACACCAAAGTTCCTATCGCTCAACACACCAAAGTTCCTACCCCTGAAGACACCAAAGTTCCTACCCCTGAAGACACTAAACTTCCTACCGCTGAACACACCAAAGTTCCTACCGCTGAACACACCAAAGTTCCTACCGCTGAAGACACCAAAGTTATTACCCCTGAAGACACCAAGGTTCCTATCCCTGAAGACAACAAGGTTCCTACCACTGAATATGTGGCGCCCCTGACCCGGTCAGGCACCACTGAGTATTGCACCTATGCTGGGACAGTACTTCCAGGTATTCCTAAGGGATAGAACGAGGTGTGTACGCACAGACACATAGCAAGCAGTTCTCCCACACCAGTAGATGGGACCCTTGGGCAGTCTCCAGAGGGGGCTTGCTTTCAAATGTTGTCAAGAAGTGTACCGGAGGGGCTGGGAGCTAGTGACTGCAGAGGTTGTCAGGAAAGAAGGGAGAGAACCAGTCTGGTGGTGGTGAGTGGCGGTCGCGAGGTGGATATGTGCGCTCCCACTATACAGACCCTGCACGGGGTAGTAACCGTTAGCGGGGGAGAACGGTTACCTGGTAGTAAGAGTACGGAGCTCCTGGTGACTAGGCACATACGTGGTACAGGTCCCTAGAGCAGACTGCAGTTTAACTACCTGCTAAACCTGCCGGTGAGGGGAACTACAAGTACCTCACCAACCTTACAGAGTCCGAGCCTCAGCAGCCATGCAGGGACCCATATGGGGACAGAGCCTGGAGCCATCTCACTTGGTCCACGCTGCCGTCAAACAGGCTGAACACAGGGGAGAAAAGGCAGTAGCGACTCCCTGCATAGACCCCCATGGTACTTCACGTCAGGGGGTTATCCGAACACAGAGTGCTAGGAAGGCGAGCTAACAGGTTACCCTCAGACTGGCCCGAAGGAACCCTGGTCTTATCTGGTTAATCACAGCAACGCCCGGGTCATCTCACCGCAACATCTGAGTGAGTAAAAACCAGTTGAAAAACTTTTGCACTCAGCCTGTCTTATTCCGGGACCCGTTATCCTACTCACCCGAGCCCCTGGGGCCTGCCTCACTCACGGGAGGCTACATCATCTGGCTGCAGACCCCATCAGCCCCAGACACTCGTAAAACCTGCAGCGACGGTCATTCACATATCTGATCGTAAGCCGTGAGTGGTGTCACAACACATAAAATAAAAACTGACATTACCTGTTTGCCATATCGAACAAGCCCTGTGGCGTCCCTGAACAGGATCATCACCCCTGGGGCATCACAAATACACCAAAGTTCCTATCGCTGAACACACCAAAGTTCCTACCCCTGAAGACACTAAAGTTCCTACCCCTGAATCACCAAATGTCGAAAACTTTTTTCCTCATGCAACACATCTCCACCATGAGAGCTGATCTACAGTATTTGGAGAAAGTCTTCCCACTTTCGGTAATGACCTCATCCAAAACGAGCAAGTGTATCCTCAGGCAATTCCCCTCCTGCCCCCATGTCCAGCCCCTACTTGACATCATGTCTCATTTTTTTAATCAGTCGTCATCTTCACTTTGCTTCCACAATGGGTCAAAGTGTAGCCAAGTCGTAGAGCTCCTTCTATTTCTTGTGTCCTCTGTTTATATTAGTCTTGTTTTTCATATCTACTAATGTCTCTATTAAATCGATGGAATTTGGCAGGCAGATTTACCCAGCACACTAATCATAACGTCACCCGTAAAACATCACTATTATTTAGGGCTGTCACGGCTGTATAAATAGAGCCAATAAAAGAGCTCATTGTCTCCATGTATCGGGATAATTATGTGAATCACAAGCCTGGATTCTCATACTGACACAGCCTCTCCAATTTTAATGGCAACAGCTGGATGAATGCTCCTGGCCGGATCGAATGTCATCTTATCATTAAAAAATCCCATTAGTTTCATGCTTCTGCATTCCATGTGGCATCAGACTGTAATACTGGGATGAAAGTCAATAAAAATGAAGAAAATGACCATAATACGCTCATTTTAGATATTTTTGAGGACATATAAATGAGATGACTACCTCATTGTATTTAAAAATTTGGCTTCTCTAAAAGTCAAATTTTTCGGAGGGTCTTGATTTATACAAATACAGAATAATTTCAACTAGTGGGCAAACATTTTCCTTGATTCCAAGTGCCAGGATTGGGTTAAAAAACAACTCATATACTCACCTCTTCACAATCCTTTCCATGTGTGTTCCACTGACATCAGGTCCTTCGATTGACTCCTGTTTGGTATTTTTCTCCATTTAGCCATTTCCAGGTCTCCTCTCTTTGGGAACTGTTTTTGACTGGACTCCACGTAGTCACGTGCTATGTGATGTATGTCAATATTTTCATCCCAAGGAACCATGGGTGGCAAAGTCATTCGAAGCACCAGAAGAAAGAAGACTGAAAAACATCTGGAAGGAGAAGAAGGCAGAAGAAGAGCCATTTGGAAGACCAGGCTATGGCGGAGTTGGTATGGGAAAGCCCAAGAGTAGGGGACTATGAGAGTGTAGGTCTATTTTTAAGGAAATAAAGGTCTAAAGGGCACTTTACATGCTACCGAAAGTGTCGCGGGCGGGGAGGACGCCGCTGCCGCGCTCGCTAACGCTCGGGTCAGGCGCTGCTGCGGCTGCTGCTCGGTGGCTCGAGCAGTGGGCCGGATCCCAGGACTCGAGCGGCGCTCCTCGCCCGTGAGTGAAAATGGTGGTTGGTTTGGGGGATTTAGTCCGTGACGCCACCCACGGGTTGTGGTGAAGATGGGCACCACAGCTGCTGGTGACGGGGATCCCGGGAGCGATGGTAGGGAGCAGCTGGGATATTGTTTTCCCCCCTCCGTGGGTAGGGGTCTGTGGTCCCGGGGCCCGGTGGTGTGATGGTGAGGCAGAGTTGGTGAAGGTGCAGGGTTGCAGGGACAGCGCGGCACGGTGCCGGATGGCACGGGTGTACTCACTCAGCAAGAGATGCACAAAGTCCTCGGTAAACCAAACTGCTGGATGGACGGGTCCCGCAGCCGGCTTCAGTGTCTCTCCCCGGACAGGTGATGGCGGCTGTCTTTCCCTGCACCTTTGTGTCCTGTTTTGACTACGATGGATCCCCAACGATAGTCCGCTCCCCGGTGTATGGATACCGGAGGAGCCCGTTTTCCCGCAGGCGCTGGCCCTTGGGTCTCTAGCCTTAGGTGGTAGCTGTATACCCTCACGGTGCGGACGGTTGCCTTCTAACGGGTCTTTGGCTGTTAGGAAACCCCTGGGGTTCCTGTCACACTCGGACTTGACTGTTGACGGCGACTCCAAGCCTAGTCGGGGTCCCATGGCCCTGCCTGTGTGTGCTGGCTTCACTTTGCTCCCCAGTCGGTACCGGACCCCGGTCCTACGGTTCCGCGTTGATCCACCACTCCTGCAGACTGCCACCACCGTCTGCCAAGCTTGTTGTCAGTGCCTGGGCCACAAACCCAGACACACCTCACTTTACTCCTCTACAACTCAACTCCGACTACCAACTGTCACTTTTCCCGCCTCCAGGCCTGTGAACTCCTCGGTGGGCGGGGCCAACCACTTGGCTCCGCCCCACCTGGTGTGGACATCAGACTCTGGAGGGATGCAACAAGGGTTTTGTGTTTGGCTAATGTTACTGTCTAGTGGGGGTGGGTGTGTGTGTGTGTTACCTGTGACGACCTGGCTAGTCCAGGGCGCCACAAAAGCACCCGTCCCCGTCGTTTGTGCGTCATGGGCAAATCACTGTCCGTGACGGACAAAATTGGTAGTGCACATCACACGTACTTACCTTTCTAGCGACGTCGCTGTGGGCAGTGAAAAACCTCTTTTTTAAGGGGGAGGTTCGTGCGCCATCACAGCGACGTCACACAGCAGCCCACCAATAGAAGTGGAGGGGCGGAGACCAGCCGCATTAACGACACGCCCACCTCGTTGCCGGAGGACGCAGGAACACTGTTGTTTCTCTTTCCCGGGGTGTCACACATAGCAATATGTGCTGCCTCAGGAACGACATTTGTGAAAGGAACGACATGTAAACGATCAACGATTAGGTGAGTATTTTTGATTGTTAGCGGTCGCTCATTGGTGTCACACGCAACGACATCGCTAACGAGGCTGGATGTGCGTCACAAATTCCGTGACCCCAGCGGTATCTCGTTAGCAAGATCGCAGCGCGTAAAGCACCCTTAATTCTCACTTTATACTGTCATTCAATATTCAAAATTAAATTGGGCAAAGAAAATTGTCTTTTAGTGCTCTAGAAATAATATTTGCCTATAATATAACTATGTAATTACCTGGTCTAAGTCAGTCAAGGGTAAAGGAAGGTGCCAGGCCACACAGGCGTCGCACTCCTTTGCCATGAATACTCTGTGTGCGGATGGGAATTTGGGTGGGGTGCATGATACTTACTGGTTTCTACAGGCTGGTGTCCCTCACCCCGTGGCAGTTGCCCGTCATGGACATTCAGTAACACATGCAACACCAGAGTTTGCTTAGCCAACCAGAATAGTTCACTTGTATTCTTCACACCGTTATCACAGACAATGCCTTCCTTTGTTTCCTTCCTCTGAGTGTGGGGTACTGCTCCTCGACCTGTTCTTCCCCCGCTATCTTGGGTCTCGTCCTCAAGATTCAGAATCTGTGCCTTCTTTCCCCGAACTCTGTTCACCTTTGTCCGATTCTGGGTGCCAACAGCTCTCTAGCCAGACGACTCTAGCCCATCGGAGTAAGCCGTAGGCTCCTGACCTCTCAAGGTTACCTCAGGGTTCCCTGAATGGCCCTAGCACTCAAACTACATCTTTCCACTCGAAGCCGATTCTCTGCTGGACCCCCTCTCTAGCCTTCGCTCGTGTTTTTTCCTGCCATCTGCCCTCTCCTCCCTTCCACTGCCTTAACCCTTTCTTATCTAATATCTAATCAAAGATTGCCACTAGATAGCAGCTGTTGGTGCAAACATATACATCTTATATTATAAAACATGTGTCGCGGGCGGAGGAGGGGACGCTGCGCTCTCCCCATTGCTCGGGTCCGGCTGCTGCTGCTGCTCGGTGGCTCGAGCGATGGGCCGGATCCCGGGGACTCGAGCGGCGCTCCTCGCCCGTGAGTGAAAGGGGGTGGTTTGATTTTTAGGGGAATTGTCCGTGACGCCACCCACGGTTTGTGGTGATATTGGTGACACCACCGCTGCTCTGGACGGGGATCCCGGGAGCGGTGACAGGGAGCAGCTTTGTTGTTAATTCTCCCCTCCGTGGGTAGGGGGGTTGGTTGTCCCGGGGCCCGGTGATGGGGTAGGGATGGATTGCAGGTGGGTTACGGGGCCTGGAGAGGCACAGGGTCGCAGGGGCAGCACTGTGCCGCACGGCACGGTGGTACTCACTCAGCCCAATGATGCACACAGAGTCTCTGCTGAAACAAACGGCTGAATGGACGGGTCCCACAGGCGGCTGCGGTGTTTTTCCCCTGACCCCAGGTTGGTAATGTAAGTCCTTTCTTGCACCCTCTGTACACTCCTCCTGCGCTCCGGTTTCCAGCTGGCTCCCTGATTCAGTACCAGTCGGCCACCGCCCAGCCTCGGCTACCTACGGTTCCACCAACTGTCTGCCCGGCTCCCTACAAATGGCCACTACCGTCTGCCTCACTCTCTACACGAGGGACCTAAGCTTCAACCTAGGCCCCTGTCTGCGTCTGCCTCACTGCAGACCTCCTCTCTCCTTCTCTGCCTGGACTTGACTGGGCTTGTTTCCTGACTCCGCCCACCTGGTGTGTCTGTCTGAGCCCGAGGAAAGGAATCAAGTTTCACTGGAGATGTCTGCTGTGAACTGCTGGGGGTGGGGTGGGGGTGTGTGTTGTTCTCTGTGGCCCCTGGCTTGTCCAGGGCGCCACATTCCCCCTTAGTTAAATGCAGACCGTCCGCGGGCTGCCCGTCCATCACCGGTTTTATTTTTCTCTTTTAACTGTAAAAGATTGAAACATTAAACACAAGCATTACTTTGCAAACTTCCCACAACGGGAGACATATCAAACATTAAAACACTTTTAATAATAACTGTATAACGGGTCCTTCAGTCACCCACCCAAACAACCTGGCCCTGATGCTGCCCCTAAGAAGTGGGCAGCACCCCTTGACCCCAGTCCAGAACCAGGCTGCCCAGATAGTTAACGGGATGGGTGCTTCGCTGCCGTTGCGGCCGGGCGGACTGCCGGAGCCGTCGTCATCTCCGTCGCGGCCGGGCGGACTGCTGGGGCCGTCGTCATCGGCGGTGCGGCTGGGATGGAAGCCGGGACCGGTGGCAGGGCGGTGACGATGGTAAGGCCTGGGCCCCTCCCTCACAGACGCTGCGAGCTCCGCTACCGGTGACAGGGGTAACGGGTCGGTCGGGGCGTTGGCCGCGGGCACTGAGGTTTCAGCGGTGCCGGACGGATGGGACATCTCGTGCAGCGGTGTTCCAGGAACCAAACACTGGCAGAGTCCTGGCGTCCCTGCTTCCACAGCCGCGGTTCACATGCGGCCGGACGCCATCCCGTCCCCCTTAGTCTCTTTTTAGCACTTCCTTCTTCAGGGGGCGGGGCTCCACTTTCGCGCCTTTCCTGCTCGGGGAAGACGCTCGAGCAGGAATTCTTCGCACCCAAGATGGCGGCTTCTCAAATTTTCCGGCCGGACACCTCCGGCGGTCACACAAGGCGCACTTCCACCAATCGGTAGAACGGTAGGATCCTGTTCGTGACGCCAAGTTGTCGCGGGCGGAGGAGGGACGCTGCGCTCTCCCACTGCTCGGGTCCGGCTGCTGCTCGGTGGCTCGAGTGATGGGCTGGATCCCGGGGACTCGAGCGGCGCTCCTTGCCCGTGAGTGAAAGGGGGTGGTTTGGTTTTTAGGGGAATTGTCCGTGATGCCACCCACGGTTGTGGTGATATTAGTGACACCACCGCTGCTCTGGACGGGGATCCCGGGGAGCAGTGACAGGGAGCAGCTTTGTTGTTAATTCTCCCCTCTGTGGGTAGGGGGGTTGGTTGTCCCGGGGCCCGGTGATTGGGTAGGGATGGATTGCAGGCGGGTTACCGGGGCCTGGAGAGGCGCAGGGTCGCAGGGGCAGCGCTGTGCCGCACGGCACGGTGGTACTCACTCAGCCCAATGATGCACACAGAGTCTCTGCTGAAACAAACGGCTGGATGGACCGGTCTCACAGGCGGCTGCGGTGTTTTTCCCCTGACCCCAGGTTGGTAATGTAAGTCCTTTCTTGCACCCTCTGTATGCTCCTCCTGCGCTCCGGTTTCCAGCTGGCTCCCCGATTCAGTACCAGTGGGCCACCGCCCAGCCTCGGCTACCTACGGTTCCACCAACTGTCTGCCCGGCTCCCTGCAGATGGCCACTACCGTCTGCCTCACTCTCTACACGAGGGACCTAAGCTTTAATCTAGGCCCCTGTCTGCGTCTGCCTCACTGCAGACCTCCTCTCTCCTTCTCTGCCTGGACTTGACTGGACTTGTTTCCTGCCTCAGGCCAGCTAAACTCCTGGGTGGGCGTCCCCATCTCCTGACTCCGCCCACTTGGTGTGTCTGTCTGAGCCCGAGGAAAGGAATCAAGTTTCACTGGAGATGTCTGCTGTGAACTGCTGGGGGTGGGGGTGTGTGTGTGTGTTGTTCTCTGTGGCCCCTGGCTTGTCCAGGGTGCCACACATGGTACATGTACATGGTACATCAGTTGGTAAAATAGGAGGTATAAGATCTGCCCCATGGACCACTTATTTAATGGCCAACATCGAGCAAAAGCATAACACTTTTGGGTGGAAACTACATAAATCATTCCCCTTTTTGGACCATTACATGCCCAAATTTTGCAGGAATTTTTTGACAGATTTTGGAGAAACTAAGGACTATTGGCAACTATAGTAGGAGTTGATGGTCCACGGAAGGAAATAGTAGACCTTGTGTAGATATGTGTCACGGTCGTCACCCTGTCTTTTAGAGGCTAGTAACAGCTTTAGGATTGGAGCTTCTCATCTCCATCTATGACTCAACATTTAATGTTGTTTTGTTTCTCTTGGTTCTCAATCAGTTAATGTCAATTTTGCTGCAGTGCAGGTCAGCTGTAGCTGCTCTGTAACCACGTCACTTTGTGTTTAAGTAGTTAGGTTTTGCAGCAATTTTTGTTGATTATACAAAACCATTTGCATTCTGTCTGCCTTGGTGGACGGAGCTGCTGTGGATTCGTCCTGAAGTCATATCGTCTCTACTTTGGTTGTTATTCTCCTGTTTTCTCACCTACCTTTCTGTTGTATTAGTGCAGTGGTGGGTCTAGTGCACCCCTCCTTCTTACTCACTAGCCAGGACTATTTTAGGGTCTTTTCAGAGCATCAGGTTCCTGCTTGGCGACAGGTGCAGAACCTGTATAAGGTTTGAAGAGGAGTACAGGGTACAACAGCAGGTAAGGGCAGGAGGTGTCCCACCTACTCTCTCACTACTGCCAGGGCCCACCGTTGTTATTGTATTCCTGGTGTCCCCCTTGTGTGGTGTTGTTGTGGTGTGCTTTTGTTGTGCGTCAGACATCTGTTGGTCTGATTGCGCGTGCCACGTTCAAAAGCATGACAGTATGATGGAAAAAAATAGGATGTCTATGGAAATAACATTCATATAGTTGACAGACAGAACGGGAAAGAAGGGTTGTGGTAAGTGTATATAGGCCAGAAAAATAATCAGCAACGCATACAAAATGTAGGGTGACTCATTTGATGCAAGTTCTTCCCACCCAGGACAGAAGAGCTTGGTGTTTTTTCTGACCCTTTGCCCAGTTCCCAACTTTTGTATCTGCTAACCACATAGTTCCTCTGGGGTGAGGAGTTCTACTCTGATTTTACCACCTAACAACCTAGGGGACAATGTCAACCAAGACAAGGCTTTCTCTCTCCTGGGTTCTTTGTGGTCACCTCTACGTCATGTTGACCTTTGACAATAAGGAACATTTATAAGTTAGCGAGAGATGTGGTTTCAATAAATTTATTATAATTAATATCACATCCATTGACTTACATATTCCTAGAATATCAGAGCCCTAAAGGAAATTGCACAATGTGGCCTTGGCTTCATTCCACGCAGCATGAGGCCGTCACAGATGGTGCTAAATATCACAGCATCTGCTGCAGCTGTTAGGATGTGAAAGCAGAGAGTGTCAGCGAGACTGCACTGGACGGAAAACCATGAAAAATCTGGCAAGTCATGATGATATAACCTTATATCACTATTTTTTTTTTTCAGGGGATGAGTTCTAGTTAGTGTTGAGCGGACCCGGATCCGCACGGTTTGAGCGCCCGATCCGAGTCCGACCAGTACCCCGGGATTCGGGCTCCACGATCCGGATCCGGAACTTTTTATTTTATTTTTTTTCTCCCTCTCCCTCTCCCTCTCCCCCTCGCCCTCGCCCTCCCCCTCCCCCCTCCCTCCCTCTCTCTCCCCCTCTCTCCCCCCCTCTCCCTCCCCAAACCTCCCCCTCTCCCCCTCTCTCCCCTCTCTCTCCCTCTCTCTCCCTGTCTCCCCCTCTCTCTCCCTCTCTCCCCCTCTCTCCCCCTCTCTCTCCCTCTCTCTCCGGATCCGGCTCCCCATCCATTTACATGGCCGCGGATTCCGGATCGGATCCGGACTTCGGCGGCAACCTGATCCAGATCCGCCGGACCCGGATTATGGCCAATCTGCTCAACTCTAGTTCTGGTCAATAACACGTGACAATCACATGAGGATACATAGTGCAAGTGATTTAATAAGTAAATTTAAAGGATCATCATCAAATAAAACTCCATAAAAGTAAACCAGTAGGCACCTAACATTTACACTGGGAAATGCGCCCAGTCAGAACCCAAACAGACCAGATGGTTGTGCGTAAAAAATAGGTAAGCAGTGCACATTGCAACAATCATTAATTGTGCCCAAAAAAGTGAAGATAGTCTCCTTATTTAAAAAAAAAAAAAAAAAAAGAAAATGGCACCCATGTATAATAAATAAATATATATATATATATATATATATATATATATATACAGTGCTTTTTTTGTAAAAAAATATTTGCTGATGCGCATCTCTTAGGAGTGGGGTGGGGTGGGAGGGTGCTGTCAGGCGCTGCCGGCCAACATTGAGGAGCAGGGGGGGAGGGGTGCCGGTGCCAGTGACGAGAGTGGACGATCATGTGAGCACAAGTATGAGAGTTGTACACTTCTGGCCACATTCTGGTTTGATGTGTCCGGCCTCAGTCATTTCATTTTCATTGAGCATGTCTGTTCAGCACATGACCACATCTATGTAAATCGCATACTTGCAGCTTCGTAAGCTCCCACTGTCACTGCCGGCACCAGAGAATCCTGACAGCATGCAGTGTGCACACTGTGAGAATTCAGAACGCTGCAGTCGCAGAGTGACACAAGGAGTGACTGCAGGCTCATCACAAATTTGGACAACCCCTTTAATGCTCCTTACAACATAAATAAAAACATAGTAAGCCTTAACTTGTCAGACGGCACAAGACTTTATTAAAGAGATTGTCCACTACTTTAACACTGAAGACCTTTCCTTAGGATAGGTCACCAATGTCTGACTGGTCGGGGTCCGGCACCTGGCAACCCCGCCAATTCCCTACACTAGGTGCCGGTGGTGGCAGGTGGCCGGAAATGCTCAGTTCTGGATCTGCTCCATCTTCTGATAGTGGCAGCAGTCTCCTATTAAAATCAATGAGGCGGATGTGCAGTACCCGGCCACAGACACCATCAGAGGACGGAGCAGATCCAGAAATAAGCATTTCCGGCTACCTGCACCATTATCAGCTGATCAGTGGGGGTCCCATTGCGCTTACATTTGAAGCAATCCACAAGTGGGACCCAGGCCTAATGATAATATATAGTATCACAAATAAACATTTACAGTGCCTACAAGTAGTATTCAACCCCCTGCAGATTTAGCAGGTTTGATAAGATGCAAATAAGTTAGAGCCTGCAAACTTCAAACAAGAGCAGGATTTATTAACAGATGCATAAATCTTACAAACCAATAAGTTATGTTGCTCAGTTAAATTTTAATAAATTTTCAACATAAAAGTGTGGGTCAATTATTATTCAACCCCTAGGTTTAATATTTTGTGGAATAACCCTTGTTTGCAATTACAGCTAATAATTGTCTTTTATAAGACCTGATCAGGCCGGCACAGGTCTCTGGAGTTATCTTGGCCCACTCCTCCATGCAGATCTTCTCCAAGTTATCTAGGTTCTTTGGGTGTCTCATGTGGACTTTAATCTTGAGCTCCTTCCACAAGTTTTCAATTGGGTTAAGGTCAGGAGACTGACTAGGCCACTGCAACACCTTGATTTTTTCACTCTTGAACCAGGCCTTGGTTTTCTTGGCTGTGTGCTTTGGGTCGTTGTCTTGTTGGAAGATGAAATGACGACCCATCTTAAGATCCTTGATGGAGGAGCGGAGGTTCTTGGCCAAAATCTCCAGGTAGGCTGTGCTATCCATCTTCCCATGGATGCGGACCAGATAGCCAGGTCCCTTGGCTGAGAAACAGCTCCACAGCATGATGCTGCCACCACCATGCTTGACTGTAGGGATGGTATTCTTGGGGTCGTATGCAGTGCCATCCAGTCTCCAAACGTCACGTGTGTGGTTGGCACCAAAGATCTCGATCTTGGTCTCATCAGACCAGAAAACCTTGAACCAGTCTGTCTCAGAGTCCTCCAAGTGATCATGAGCAAACTGTAGACGAGCCTTGACATGACGCTTTGAAAGTAAAGGTACCTTACGGGCTCGTCTGGAACGGAGACCCATTGCGGTGGAGTACGTTACTTATGGTATTGACTGAAACCAATGTCCCCACTGCCATGAGATCTTCCCGGAGCTCCTTCCTTGTTGTCCTTGGGTTAGCCTTGACTCTTCGGACAAGCCTGGCCTCGGCATGGGTGGAAACTTTCAAAGGCTGTCCAGGCCGTGGAAGGCTAACAGTAGTTCCATAAGCCTTCCACTTCCGGATGATGCTCCCAACAGTGGAGACAGGTAGGGCCAACTCCTTGAAAAGGGTTTTGTACCCTTGCCAGCCCTTGTGACCCTCCACGATCTTGTCTCTGATGGCCTTGGAATGCTCCTTTGTCTTTCCCATGTTGACCAAGTATGAGTGCTGTTCACAAGTTTGGGGAGGGTCTTAATTAGTCAGAAAAGGCTGGAAAAAGAGATAATTAATCCAAACATGTGAAGCTCATTGTTCTTTGTGCCTGAAATACTTCTTAATACTTTAGGGGAACCAAACAGAATTCTGGTGGTTTGAGGGGTTGAATAATGACCCTCTGAATAAACTTTTCACAATTTAAAAAAAAAATAAAAAAAATAAATAATACTCTTTTTTGCTGCATTTCACACTTCCAGGCTGATCTACAGTCCAAATGTCACAATGCCAAGTTAATTCCAAATGTGTAAACCTGCTAAATCTGCAGGGGGGTTGAATACTACTTGTAGGCACTGTACCTTCAGGTACCTTATAGATGATGTTGTCTCTAGTCGTTTCTTTCTATTCTTCATCTTGTCCTGATGCAATGATGACTTTTCACATTCACATCTCGTCTCTGCAGATTTCCATCTTCTACGGTCTTCTGTAACACATCCCGACACGATGCCCCTAAAAATAGCAGAATGATTATAATACTTCTACTTAAAAATATCTGCCCTACACTGTGCCCCAGAATAAATAATGGCCCCTCACTGTGTTCTCTGCACAAAATATGACCCACACTGTCCCTCTTATGATACATGGCCTACATATTCCCTCTTTCCAAACTGAGCCTACTGTTTACAGTGTCCTTTACACTGTGTCCCCTTATACTGCCCAGTCTTTATACTGTGCCTTCATTACACTCCCCCTCCTCGCTATAACCTCACACTGTCCTCCCATTCTGCCCCCTCTCCATACCACCCCCCTCCACTACCCAGTCTTTATTCTGTGCCCCTCACATTTTTCTCATCCCTTACTGTCTTCCTCACTACCTCCTGTGTGTCCATATACTTTTCCACCTCACTCCCCATCCTGCCTTCTTGCTCCTCATACCATGTCACTCTTTGTTCTGTGTCCTCAAAATTTCATTTCAGTTTGCTCCACATCCTCTCTGTCCCCATGCATGAAACCTCATCCTCTTTGTCCCCATGCATCACCCCTCATCCTCTGTCCCCATGCATGAAACCTCATCCTCTCTGTCCCCATGCATCACCCCTCATCCTCTCTGTCCCCATGCATGAAACCACATCCTCTCTCTTCCCATGCATGAAACCTCATTCTCTCTCTTCCCAAGCATGAAACCTCATCCTCTCTCTCCCCATGCAAGAAACCTCATCCTCTCTCTCCCCATGCAAGAAAAATCATCCTCTCTCTCCCCATTCATGAAACCTCATCCTCTCTCTCCCCGTGCATGCAACCTCATCCTCTCTCTCCCCATACTGTGTCCAAAGATACTTCCCCCTCCCCATCCTCTCTTCCTACCATACTCTGTCCACAGATAGTTCCCTCCCCCACCCATACTGTGTATATACATATTGCCCCCTCCCCACCCTCTGTCCCCCCCATAGTGTGTGCATAGATGGTTCCCTCCCCCACCCTCTCTCCCCCATACTGTTTCATAAATACTCCCCTCTTACCCCATAATGTTCCTCCTCCGTGTCTTCTTCAGCTCCACAGTAGAGCACTTAACAGCGTCTCTCTGCCGCCTCCGCGCTGCGGCGCTGGCTTCCGGGTCAGCAGTGTGATCAGCTGACCTGATCACATGAAAGTCCTCGCTCTGACCCGGAAGTCAGCGCCAGGGATCACCGCACCAATTGTCCTCGCGTCTGACAGATGCAAGGACAATTGAGTAGTGGGATCCGCACGCTGCAGATTCTATGAGTGCGGCTGTCAGCGTGACAACCACGCTCAGAGAATAGCGGCTCCCACCCCGGCAGACTTCCACACCACAGCATCAGGCAGCCCCACAGCGCCCCGCCAGCTCCTCCCTACAGACGCCTCTGGATTGTGCCTCCACTCACAAATTAGCCATGTGGACAAAGCTAGAGGCGCTCTCCAGATTTGCCGTACCGCCGCAAAAAAAGCACTTATATGTATACTAGAAGGTGGCCCGATTCTACGCATTGGGTATTCTAGAATGTACGTATTGTGTAGTTAATGTATGATTTTTGTTATATATATATATATATATATAGATGTTGTTGTGTGTAGTTACCAAGTGTTTGTGTAGGGCGCTGTACATGTTCTGGGTGTTGTCTGGGTGTGGCAGAGGGTAAGAGCGATGTTGTTTGTGTGTTGCGTTGTTTGTAGAGCGCTGTGTGTCTGTAGCGTTGTGTGTGTGTGTTGCGC